>NW_025336221.1:3625017-3640867 GCF_004798865.1 Varanus komodoensis | reverse complement strand
CCTCTCCATTTGGTTGTCACAATAACCCTGTTGAAACCAGTGAGAGTCAGTGACTGGCCCCAAATGACCCAGTGAGCTTCATGTGCAAGTGGGTACTTGAACCTGGTTTCCCTAGTCTTATACTTGAACTGCTACGCTGCAGTGGCTCTTCTCGGGGAGGGCTTGGTTCTTCCATGTTAAGAGTTCGTGAATCCAGAATTGTTTCATGTGAGTCCAGGGAAAGGGTGTGAAGTGCAATACAGGAGGAGGAACTTACTTGGCCCGTCATCCTAGTCTCTCTTTCGTTCCCCTGCCCATGAGCAGTGCACAAACAGTCCTGCTCCTAGAGGGGAAAAGTTTGGTGATGTGCTGGTAGGCCCGGCGTCAGCACTTCATGGTGACAGCGCCCCCACTGCCTCCCTTCTTGGCCATGTTAAATTGCCTGTGTACTTCTCAGGTGGATGCACGCTGTGTGTGACAACCTTTTCACTGAGGAAGAAGTAGAGCAAGCAGCAGATGAGGGATTTGACTGTGCCTCGTGTCAGCCCTATGTAGTCAAGCCTGTTGGTGAGTACCGATATGGAGCGAGAGCCTCCTGCCAGGCCCTCTGTGCTGTGCTTTAAAGGAAGCAGCAGCAACTACTTGATTCTAGAAGAGAGATCAGAGCCAGACTCGCCACCTGGCACCCTTGGGGAGATGCCTGGGCTCCAGTGTGCTGGCAAGGCTCACCACTAATGGTTGATCTGGGCCCCTGTTTCAATAATGAAAGTCTGGTTTCACCAATGGGTGCCAGGAGGATAGGCTGCCATTTTAGCCTCCCAGAATGTCTCTGATGTAGTGTTTTTCCAAGGCACTGTGGGAAATTAAAGAGTGGTCGCTGCACTTATGTAGAACACACAGCAACTCCCACCCACCCCACCACCAGTGGGTCCTTCACATCTGGACCTAGCCCTGGAAGGAGTTCTTGATCCTTAGAATTTGGAAGAAAAATTCCCTTCGAGGTTATCCTTTTCTAGGTACCTGCTCTTCCCACTCATGAAAAGCTTGCTTTTGAGCCCAGCAATTCAAGAGCGGGGAGCAAGAGCTGCTGATGGTATCTCTACATGGCGGGATTAGTACAGCCTCACTTCCTGTTTGCAAAAGCAGGTGCTCTTGATACCTTTGCAGTGGGGTGGGCAGAGTCCACAAAAGGGGCACATCATTGTTGCATAAAGACTACAGCAAGCTGGACTGGGGTAGGAGGGCATGGAGGTTTGGGAGCTGAGGAGCAGGGGAACAAAAAGTGCTGATCAGTTTTGGAGGTCGTTGTCTCTCCCCCCCTCCCCCATTTGACTCTCCCTTTTCTTACAAGTTCCAGTTCCCCCTCCGGAAATTATCCCCGTGAAGATCAAGGAGCCAGGTAAGTTCCTTTCTCATCCACGTTCCATATACTTGACACACCTTCCCCATAACCAAATCCCAAGACTGAGCAAGCTTTCATGTGTGCCTTACGGAGCACTACATGGACTTGCCTGCTGCTGCTGTGCTGGGGACCCCATCTGGCCTTTGGCTTCTTCCCTTCAGGGATCTGGTTCTCAGAGGGTGAGGCCAGTCTCCTTTTGGTTCTCTTCTTAAGGCTTTTCTGAACCTCAGGAGCACAGGAAGCTACTCTGTGCCAGGTCAGAACATCAGTCCATCTAGCTTAGGACTGGCAGCAGCTCTCCAGGGTTTCAGGCAGGTGATTCGCCGTTTCCTCCTGGAGATACCTGGGATTGAACTTTGTCCCATCTCCATGCAAAGCAGGTGCCACGGAGTTATGGCCCTTCCCACGGAGTAGAATTGCTGTTGTCTAGTTTGCTGCTCATTACCTTCTTAGTAGTGTGCTAATTAACTGGGTTTTAATTGATTCTATATTATGTTTTCATTTGTAAGTTGTTTTGAGTAAGTAGGTTTTACCCAGAAAACTGATAAATTTTAGGGTACAGATATCCCATGCGGCTTCTTTGTGCTGAGAAGTTCAGACAGGTGTTGTGCAGAAACCTCATCAGGCCTAAGAACAACCGGGCACTGTGCTCTGGGTTTGGTAAGGAGCAGCTTAGGGTCCTAGTATTGAAAAGGCCAGGCTGACCATATATTGCTTTGAGAGGGGTTGTGGCTCTCTAAGCCAGCCAAAGGGTTTTGCATCTGCAGATAAATGTACGAGGTGCATGTTTTTAGCAGATTACTGTTGTCAGCTGCAAGAGGGGATAGGGATTTGGTGGATTAAAACAAGGGGATATATAACCTCCAGCTATTTTTCTGTTTATGTCTCAGAAGCACATGCCACAATTGAAAAAAGACAAACTTGGTTTCATCCTCTCTCTCCATAGAACCTCAGTATTTTCGCTTTGAAGGTGTCTGGCTAACAGAGGCTGGCATGGCAGTGCTGCGTAACTTGTCCTTATCGCCATTACACAAGCGCCGACCTCGCAAAACATTGACAATAACACCAACCACGCCACGGCCGGGCACCTTCAATGGTGAAGGTGGGCTGGACGGGATTGATCCTCTGGGTGCTGATGAAAAAAAGGATGGTGAAGTGGAGGCAGATGAGATCCTGAAAGCTGAAGGTTTGTGCCTGTCTTCACTAGCTTCTGTATAAGGAGCTGAATGTTTCACCCAGCACTATCGACTCAGTTAACAGTAGACATTGGAACACAGTTTTCAAAGGGTATTTCCTTGTGGGAATTGGAAATTTCCCAGTTGATGATTGAATTAAGCCTTATTCCTGAGCCACAGCTCCTCTGCTTCCAAACTTGGATTGAAATCTAGAGTGAGGAATGCTGTTTTCTATTGCAGTCTTGTGGAGATGGCATAATCCAAGCCAGTTCTTGTAGTACTAGGAAATCTGCGAGCCAGCACTGTTTTGTCATTTCTGACTAGAGTAGAAATCTTCGAAGCTGTAATGATGAACTTGTATGGAATCCGGAGTCTCAGCAAAGGGCCTGCCATGTGATGTTAGCAGATTTGATGGGAAGGGGAATGTATATGCCCCGAAGCCCCAGAGTTCAAAATTCTACAGCTCAGCAGTGTTAACATTTTTGACCTGTGGGATGTTGCGGGGTGGGGAGAGACTAACCAGTCTGTTATAAGCAAAAGTTCTTAACCTGCTCGTTCAGTTGGCAGTTGTCTCTGTGTGAGTTCAGTTAGGTGTCTGCGTATAAGGTACAATGTGGAGTGGTGTGTATGGTGGAACAGAAAGGTGATTGGTGCACATGCCTAATAGGGACAAATAAGGGGAGGGCTTTTAAAAGAGGGTTTGTTCTCATTTACCATCCACCTGCAGTTAGCATCGAGCACATGGAGTGTGAGATCAAACTGGAAGCTCCTGCTACCCCAGAGAGGGAAGCCACAGCCGATGCTGATTTGGGGAAAGGTCTGTTGGAAGACTCGGAGGAAGTCAAGAAGCGGAAGCGCAAGCCATATCGTCCAGGTGAGTGTTCCTCGCCTGGGTCAAGCCCTGGATGAGACGTGGCGGCCTCTGCCTTGTTCACTAATTTGTCCTTCCTCTGCCCCGGGGCAGGTATTGGAGGGTTCATGGTGCGGCAGCGAAAGTCACACACACGCTTGAAAAAGAGTTCAGCGGCTGTGGCAGAACCCTCTCGTGAGGTGATAGGTGCCGAAGGGCACCCAGAAGAGGGTAAGTGCTTTGCTTGCACTCCGCTCCCTCACCTTCTAATATTATTGTGTTGCGGGGTGCCCGTGTTGTTCTTCTAGACACTCCCCTAACTTAAGATCATGGAGGAGACAGCAGCTTGCTTTTCGTTTGTATATCTGTATCTGTAGGTTTGAGTATCCTGCATCCAGTGTTTTTTATTTTGATAAACTATTTTTAATTTATGCATTTCTTTCATTTCTGCACTGCCCCATAGCCAAAGCCCTCTGGGTGGTTTGCACAGTCCATGTAAATTTTCCATCTGTGTAATAACGGTACATAATTATTACTTAAAGACTCTGGTTCTTAAATGTTGGGGCTTTTTAGCCAAATGTGGGGCAGGCCAGAAGCAAATGATAAGAAAGGTCTAGGGTTTTGTTGGCCTCTGGGTGCCAGGAAAGCAAACAGCAGCATCCTTTACAGTGTGTTGCAACTTCCTGTCCTTCTGCATGGCCCTGCTCTCCATTAAGTCCCACCCATTTCTTCCCCTCCCTGTCCTAGTTTCTGAACCTAAAATATAGTGTGAGCTGAGCCAGACTTCAGCTACCACGGATGCATTCACTACTGCCAGTTTTGTCCAAGCCAATTGTGGCACTGATAGCTCCAACCTCCCTTCCCAGCAGGAGCTCAGCCCAACCCACCCTCTGAAACCCCTGCAGAGGCAATTGCTGAGCAGATAGTGGTGGAGGGGGATGAGAAGAAGAAACGTCGAGGCAGGAAAAAGAGCAAACTGGAAGACATGTTCCCTGCTTACCTTCAGGTAAGGATGATACCTTGATGCAGCTTTCCCCAACCGCAGCCACTGTGGGGTAAAGGTGCTTATAGTCCAGTACATCTGAAAGGGCACCAGGTTGAGAGTGGCTGTCTTGGTGGATTGCAGGAGAGATGCTTCGGTGCATGTGTGGCTGGAGCTCTCCTACTCCCACTTCTTTCAGCTTCTGTCTCACCCAGACTGGGAGAAAAGGGATATGGTAATCATAGAGGTAGGAGGGGTGTGCGGGGTGAGTGTGGTGATGAGTCAAAAGAACTGCAAAATGATGCTTTGGAAAATGCAGAGTTGCTAAAACAGCAGTGGAACAGAGATCGTTAGAGGGACCATGAGTTAAAAACAGGTGTAAATGGAAGGAAGTCTGAAAATGGGAAAGGCGGGGGGGGGGGTTCCTGTCTGGAGGTCTTGCATCAGAGCAGCTGCTCTAATCACTACATCCAAGTAATAATCTGGGCATGTGCTGCTGCTTCTCTTCTCCATTTGTTCCTTCTTCAATCCCTTTGACAGGAAGCATTTTTTGGAAAGACGCTCTTAGACCTGAGCCGAAAGGCCTTGCTGGCAGCTGGTGGTCTGGGTGGGGATAGCACTACTCACCCTCCTGTTGGCCAGGGACCCCCCAGGCCCAAGACGGATTCCAGCATGCTCCAGAAAGGGCCCGTGGATGGGAAAGAGGCTTCAGTTCAGCCCAAAGGTAAGTGGACAATGGAAAAAAGATGGTTGAATCAAGGGGAGAGAAATATGGGGGGAGATGGGGGTCTTACTTGTGGCTGGCACCGAGGGAATGGGAGAACTGGCATGGTGTGGAAAGGGGCGTTTGATTTGTGTCCTAAATAGGTCTTCATGGAAGATTGCAGGCATGCCCCAGTTGATTTTGAAAGAACTGTATTCACGAAAAATAACGGTTAGGATCATAGAGGGCAAGGGCAAGGTGGGAAAGAACTTGCACTGAGTTGGTGTTAAAAATCTCATCTCTTAATCATATTGATTCCTGAAGAGGCCATCAGTATATAAGTATGGTAGGCAGTAAAATAACTAGATTAAATAAATACTGGCAAAATAGAACAATGGTACTGTACTGGAAAAGTCCCCTGATGTACTGAGGCCTGGCAGTGCTTGTAGAAAAGTGCTGGTATGCCATCTTCTCTAATGTTTGGATGGCCTGTTTCTGTAGTCTTGTGATGTGCAACATCCACAAACATTAAGAGCATCTCAGGTTGTTTTTGCAGTGCTTGTATGCTTGGGCATAGTACTGCAGATTGCATATGCTAGGTAGGCAAGCTTTGTTCTGTCCAGAGCCTTGTGGGTAATCTCTTGGGGTTGTGTGTCAGCCCCGAGCAGGGCCAAAGCCAGCAGAGGGCAGGGACAGGGCCTTAAGTAAGTGAATCACCCCCTTTCTTCCTCCTCCTCCTTGCAGCTAGCTGCCTGGGAGGGGCAAATTGCTCTTGCCAGAGGCCTGCACTGATCACACGCAAAATAAAATAAAATAAAATAAATAAGTCACCCTGAACATACTGATACACGAGAAATGTTACTTCACAGAATTGAGTCTTACTTCAAAAATATGCTTCTTTTCTGATCAGGGTGCCTATAAGCCCTCGAACCTGGAGGATTATGGCATCCCGTGAAGAGTGGGAGGAGCAGCAAAGGTGCTCGCTGCCTCCCTCTTTCTCCTGCTTTGCATTTTCACTTGATGGGTGTTTTCTGCCTTCCAGCTAGGGCACTTCGGGGGGCGAGGGAAGGAGGCTGCAGAGGACACAGGATATGTTGTGTTGCAGTCTCTGCAGGCACTGCCTCTCCTTATGCACACTAAAGTCCCCTTTATCCTCTGTCCATGGTTGAGTTCTTGAGCTTGGAGAGGCAGCCAGCATATTTCTTTCTGTACCATCTGCAAACTGGGGAAGGGTATTCTGTACCATCTGCAGCATCCTGTGGCCCCTAAGCAGCCACTCCCTATGTGACCCTCTGGACTTCCTTGTACTTAATATTCAGCCATACTTCCAGGGACCAGGTGATGTTACTTTAGGGGCCGTAGCCTTTTAGCTGGATCAGCTTCTTCCTGTTTTCCTCTCTTCCATTAGGGGATGAATGTGTTGACAGCAGGGAGGCAGCAGCTCCAGAAAACAACTTGAAAACAGCTGATGCCAAGGCCGAGAATACCGGTGCGTATGCAGTCTTTAAAGAAGAGTGGAAGACTTGGGATGGTTTCTCGCATAAGGATCTGTGCCACGTTACTTGGAAGGCTGTGTCTTGTATCCACTTACCTGGAAGCAGAAGCCCCAGTCAACTTAGTGAGGCATCCTTCTGGGTAGATGTGCATAGTATTGTGATGTGAAGAACTTGAAACAGCCAAGTTCTTTTCCCTTTGCAGTCCTGTTTAGCCATGTGCTGATCTGCATAATGTATTGTGTTCTCCTGTTTTTGTTTTTGCTAAAATATGATCTGTATCTTAACTTAAGTGATGCCTCTCAAAAGTGGCCCTAAGTGGGTTGGTGTCTCCTGCAGTTTCCCTCTGGATTAGTTGGCTTTAAAAGCACAAGGTGAATGGCTCTTACAGTTGAATGAAAACAGGGTTACATTTTACTTGGCATCATCAGATATGTGGAACTCGTTTATGTAAAACGGCCAACAACCCCTGTCAAAATGTGCCCCCTGAACTTTTCTGTTGAGGCTGCATGCTAGCAGGAACCATGTGCCAGCAGTGAGTGGGGTGGAAGTCACTGGTGGGCAAGTCCAGAGCACAGCGTGGGTGGGACCACTTCTTTTCTGGCTCTGTCTTTCTGACAGGTCCTCTTTCTCTTCCTCCCCACCCAGTGGGCCACCCGGAGAGAAAAAAATTGCTGTCCCAGAGGACTGGAATGATCGTTTGCAGAGGGCTTTTGAAATTAGGCCATGCCTGAAGGGCCATATCTAGCTGCAGGGATCAGTCAGGTTGCTCAGTTCTATTATAAATCTATATTTTTTACAAAAGGACTATTGAAGTGCAGTTTATTAAGTGTACCCATTCATCTAGCTCTCTCGTTGTACCTCTGTTGGGGATGGCCTAGACAAGGACTCCATGGGTACTGCTTGCTGGTTCTGGAGATATTCCTGGGCTTCCACTGAGTGGGGAGGAAGGCAGGAACCTCAAAGGGCCTCTTTAAAATGTACAGTATACTTGCTGCTGCTTGGTCCTCTGTCCAAGTTGCTCCTAGTCAAGAACAAAACATTAAACAGCTTAACTGGACCAGTAGTTGGAGTAGCAGGCATCTCCAACTTCCTCTTTAGAAGTCACCTTTCCTCTGCCTCCTCTGTGGATGGACCAGGACCCCTTTGGACCTCTCCAGGTAGTGACTACTGAGGCACAAACCAGTGAAGATGCTGCAGCCTCCTGGAGACCCACAGAACTCTGTAGGATGGGGACAAGGAAGTAAAATGCAATGGCAGAAAATAAGCAGTGGCCTGATTAGCCCACCTGCCCACCTGCCATACTTGCTTCAGTGACAACCTGTTTGGGGCTTGAGGGAACATGTTAAATCTGACGATTAGTCCATTTAGCCCTCTACTGTCTCCTTCAGGGCTTTTACTCTCTAGAAGATTTCCTTGGACCTTCTACTCATGCTGGCATATTCATTGTTGCAGCCAAATTTCTTTACGCTTCTAAAATGCGTTAAAATACAAATTCTGCACCAGTGGGCTGATCTCTGTCCCCCAAATTTATTTCACTTCTTTATCACAAAGTAAATTCGTGCATGCTTGCTCAAGTTTGCACTCTTTAACTTTGGAGGATCAGGGAGCTACAGCGCACACCAAACTCAAATATCTTGAAAATTATATATACTGGATCCTGCGATGGTCACTCCTGCCCCACCTGCTCACTTGTGAGATATTGGGAAGGCAGTCCGGAGGCAGTGTAGATACTTGGTGCACTGTGTTCCCAGCAGACCACCCCTGTCGAAAGGCAGATTGCTACCATTTGCACTAGCTGAAAATGGAGCTTAACTATGGGTAGCCCAACTTCAGGGTGCCTAATTTTGATAGTGCTAATAGTTTTTTCCTGCCAAAAGGGTGTCAGTGCCTTATTTGTTCAGTCTCCAGTACCAGGAAGAGGCAAAAACTGGAAGTTAAGAGGGACCAGAGTTTTTCTTAAAAAATCAAGTTGACCTGTCATGATGTAGCTGGAAGGGATGAAGGGTGTCACCTCATTTTGTGCGAGTGGGGGTTGGGAATGACACCTTCCTGTCATTTTCAGGGTATTATGTCTCAGCCTTGCCCCTTTCTAGTAGTTGCTTCCCTTACTGACAGAACTGGTGTGTTTGCTCCCACAGGCACAGAGGAACAGATGGTACCCAAGAACTCTGCAGATCCTACAGGTGCCGAGAACCCAGCCACACCCCCGGGGGAGGGGGTGCTCAGCTCCGACCTTGACAAAATCCCCACTGAAGGTCAGGCGGGCCCTTTGAATAGACCCTACTGCCCCCATCTCCCTGGATAGGATTCCCCTCTGGAGAGCAAGGGAGCCTGGGAGACTGGACTCCCTTGGCTTTTCTTCCCAGCTCTAGAATAGGGGTGGATGCCAGTAGCTTAAAGTGCTACGTATCCATCACACCTTGATCTTTCACCCCCACCCCCATCTCCACCCCTGTCCTTATCAGAGACCAGCAGATTGCTACATGACTGCGGTTGCTCTAGATGACCTTAATCTCTTGTGATTCCATTGCGGCTTTCCTCCATACCAACAGAACTACCTAAAATGGAGAGCAAGGATGTTCAGCAGCTCTTTAAAGATGTCCTGGGGTCCACTGAGCGAGAGCAGCAGCTCAACTGTGTTGGGACAGAAGCTGAGGCTGGCGGTATCCGTGACCCAAATCGCACGCAGCTCGCCCAGAGGCCTTTCTTGCAAGGTGAGCCTGTACTATTGGAGGGTGCTGTGAGACACATACTCTGCCTTCAGCTGGTTACTTCACATGCGCTGGCTTCTCTTCTTCTCTTGTCCTTTTCATTTGTTTAAAGCATGTTTGGAACCTTCAGTTGGAAAGGCTTCATGACCTGCAGGCTTAAAATAAAAAAGGCAACGATAACTAAAGGAAAGTTAGTGAAGAAGGTAGGAAGAAAATAGGAAACTCAGGCACTGGTTGCTATGGTGAAAGTGTATTTCTTACCATGATCATGTGCAAACAGTTGAGGGAGAGGAGGAGCTTAGTGAAGCTAGTATTTCAGCGGAGCTGATGGGATGATCTTGCAGTAGGTCCTTAGGCCTTCCTGCACTGGGTTCCGGGCGAGGCAGGAGCCACTCAAGGCTCGATGACCACTTTGCAAGACCTGGCAGATTGGGACAGGATATCCACCCACCCACCCACTCCGTTTTCCCTTGGGTGGAGGGCCTCTACGCATGTCGCTTGACCACATGTAGGGCCCCTTTATACCAGGCGGAATGTGCAGGCTGGTGTAGGCAGTAACGGGTGAAGCGGGCATGCTGCTGCCTGTGATCGTGCTCCCCCATAAGCAGGGATGGGGAGTCTTGGCCAATCTGGCCTTTCTGGGGCCCCAGACTGGGCCCCTGAGATTCTCTAGAGGGATTCTCTAGATCAGGGGTCCTCAGATTTTTTCAAAGGGGGCCAGCTGAACGGCGGTGGCGGCCGGTGCAGGCCGCTGAGGCAGCGACGGGTGCACGTGTGGCGGCAGCTCGCTCGCTGGCTCGGAGATCTCCCAACGACTCCAAAACCATCTCCGAGCGAGCAAGCCACCGCCTCCCTGCCCGCATGGTGAGTGGGCGGCGGTGCGGGCCGGATAAATGGTCACGGTGGGCAGGATCCGTCCCGTGGGCTGTAGTTTGAGGACTCATGCTCTAGATGTTCCTCCAACCGCCAGTTGTTTACTGGTTTCTTGGCTTTTTTACAGCTTTTTCCCTGTTGTACAAGGCTGAAATACCTCTTTTCAAGCTTAGTTACTGGCAGGAAGAGCTTTATAGCTGGCATGTTTGAGAGGGGGTTGGCCTCATCTCTTTTGCTTCATCCTCATTCACCTTGGGAACATTCCCCCAAGAGCTTCTCCAAAGTTGTCTGTGGCCCTCATGCTGAAATAGGGTTTCCACCTGTTATAGATTATGTATTCCTGACCTAACCATGGGTGAGTTATAGAATGAACAATAAAAATACTGGATTAAGAAATGCATACATGCAAACAAACACAAATATAGATATATTTGTATCCTGTCAAGGAAAATTAGAAAGTGTTTTGAGTTTTCAGTTCTTTGGGCAGTTGGGAGATTCATGATTTTCATGCCTTTGGAACAATCTCTGACACAACTCCAGTATGAATATTTAACTTGTGAGCATCAGGTAGTATGACTGTTTGGTACATAGAAGGTCTGAGTTCAAATTCCCTGTCTAGCTACAAAGCTCATTCAGTGACTTTGAAAGATCATCTATTGTGTGAGTGTGCTTCCTCAGGCTGTGGTTGTAAGCTTACACCGGAATTCCATTCTGTACTCTATAAAATGTAAATATGCATAGAAAAATTGCTTACCTGTTTGAGTTGTATCCCACCTGTCCACCAAGATAATGTCACTCAAGGACAACAGTGATTCAATATGGTCTTAAGAGTGGGTTTAGATTAGCCTTCCTGCTGTCCCACAGATGTTTTGGTCTACCACTCAGCATTCCTGCCTGTTGGTTAAATACCCAAAACATCTGAAAGGAACCAGGTTGGGAAAAACTGTCTTAGATGATGTGGTTCACATGCATAGACCTCTGTTCTAATGTTTGTGGCAGATTCTGCTCTCGGTCCCCGTTTGCTGTGAGATGCAGACACTGGAAATGGGGAAAAAGTTTTCACCAGGGTGAAAATGCTCAGGGAACACACCCATCTAGAATATTTGTGGAAGAAAGTCTGTGTGCTCGTGTGGTATGCATTTGCGCATGTGTAATGGAACCGGCCTTTGATTCAGCCTCTGTGATGTGCCCTTTCTGTAGGTGCTGGTGTCTCCCTTGGACCCTTGCAACCCGCTGTGCCCATGGAGACCTACTCTGGAGTTTGCCAGTCCCCTTTCCTGGATAGCAGGTGAGTCAGCCACAGTGGTATTCTCTTTCCCCCGGCAAGAATGTTCAGACACTGCCTCTGGGCGGGCAAAGCCCTGAACAATGCCATTCTCCCCCCATTCCCAGCACTCCGCTGCAGCTACCGCCTCTTGAACGGCTTGGTTTTGTTCTTCCACTGCCATGCAGGGAGAGGAGTGGCTTCTTCAGCCCTGAGCAATGTGAACCGGAGAGTCCCTGGGCCAGCAGCTCTGCAGCTTCTACACCCACCACGCCCACCACAGAGGGGGAGAATGATGGGCTTTCTTATAACCAGCGGAGCCTGCAGCGCTGGGAGAAGGATGAGGAGCTGGGCGAATTATCCACCATCTCACCTGTGTTATATGCCAACATGAACTTTCCCAGTCTCAAGCAGGACTACCCAGGTTAGTAGTCTTCCTCTTCTTCCACTGTGGCCTGAGGCCCTTCTTTGCAGACTACAAAGCTGTGACAATGGGAAGCTGACTCTTCTCTGGTGCTGTTTGATTCAGCAAAACCCACGTTCTGCCCTCGAGTGACCCCAAACCTGTTCTTGAAGTAGCCATATTGTGTGATTCAAATACTTCTAGGCCTGAAGCAGGGTCAACAAGCTATGGCGCGCACTGTAACAAAAGTGCCTTCTCACTTGGATGTCTTCTTCAACAGTTGCTCTGTTTTGTCACATTTTCACCACAGTCTCACAATTTGCCAAAAAATGTGTCTGTAAAAGAATGATAGCTGAGCTGCTCCTGTCTCCAGTTCCTGTCTTTCTGCTGCAGGATTGCAAGATGCACCCAGCTATGCCCATGACTGTTAGGCTAGCCATTCTTACGTTCTCTTAGCCTCCTGATTGTTCCTATTGCATAGCTAGAAGGCCTGGAGCCATCCATCTTTTTGCCTAGCCAGAAAAAGCTTTCCCTTTGTCTTTTCTCTCCCTAGTGTTTTCAGTCTGGTGGAATAGACAAATTCTCTTTCCTCTTCTGTTTGGCATAATATACAAGAGGGAACCCTCAAAAAACAGGAATTAATTTGTAAAAAATCATGTATTTATTTTTACATGTTCAAATTTCATTCATCTCCAAAATACTTTCCATTTGATGCACTGCATTTATCAAGACATTTTTTCCAAGTTTTGAACTTGTCCATTTTGATGCCTTTTAGTGCTTCTGTCCATTTTTTGTTTCACCTCCTCCACATCAGTAAAACGTTTCCCTTTGAGGGCTTTTTTAATCCTGGGAAACAAAAAAAAGGTCACATGGGGCAAGATTGGGTGAATAGGGGAGGTGCGGCACAAGGGTCATGCCATTTTCGGTGAAAATGCTGAACACTCAGCTGAACAAACTTTCACCGCCATATGTTTGTGTAAATCAGCCATCACTAAATAGGCAAATGCGAGTCTACAAAAAAAAAAAAACCCCAAAACCTCACTGAAGTCGATAAAACAACCTCTCACAACCAAGCACCTGGGTATACTGATGCAGATGATTTCCTAGAACAGTAAGGGCGAACCTTAGAGACCAAGTGTCCAAACTGCAGCTCAAAACCCACTTATTTATCACAAACTGCCAACACTACAATAAAACCTGAAAACAGGTTTTGGTTTAGAAAAAACAACTCACAGCCAGTCCAAGCAAATATATACATAACAGCGCACTGACCGGCCATGAGAAAGCTCGGATGTGTCGCGGCTAATGGGGTGCGGCTCATGACGTCATCGCTTAGCACTGCTGCTCCTTTCCAAGCATGTTCATGGCCCCTGTGCGTGCTGTTATCCAATGCTCCGTTGCTGAGGCAATGCTGGGACGACTTGGCTTGCATGCCAACACAGAGGGCTCTGCGTGCCCTATGTGACACGCATGCCATAGATTCGCCACCATTGGCCTGGTGCAACACCCCTTACGCTAATACAGGGGTAAAGTTCCATTGAAAAGAGGGCCCTTTTGAGAAAGCCTTCCTTGAGTCACTTTCTCTGCACAGCTGAATATTTTTGCCCAGTATAAACACGTTCCAACCATCAAAAGCATGCCAGGACACTTTGTTTTTCTAACTCTAACCCTACCCTGGTGCATACCCATAAACCTAATTGAGGGGTAAAGTTGCAGTGTAAACACAACAATTATGAAAAAGGCATTCCTTTAGGAGCTTTCTCTTCACAGCTCAACATCAAAATTAGGCCAGGACACCTCATTTTTCTAACCCTATCCTTACCTAGGTGCACACCTATAACCCTAATAGAGGGATAAAATTCCTTTTAAAAGAGCGCGCTTTTGAAAAAGCCTTCCTTGAGTAGCGTTTTTTGCATTGCTCGACATTTCTGCCCATACTAAACTCATTCCAACCATCAAACCCATGCCAGGACACCTCGTTTTTCTAACCCTATCCTGGTGCACAGCCCTAACCCTAATATGAGGGTAAAGTTCCTTTTAAAAGAGAGCGCTTTTGAAAAAACCTTCCTTGAGTGGCTTGTTCTGCATAGCCCAACATTTCTGCCCATTCTAAACACATTCCAGCCATCAAAACCAGGCCAGGACACCTCGGTTTTCTAACCCTACGCTGGTGCACAGCCCTAACCCTAATGGAGGGGTGCAGTTCCACTAAAAATGGGATAATTTTGAAAAAGCCTTATTTTGGTAGCTTTCTCTGCACAGCTCAACATTTCTGCCCCGCATAAGCACATTACAACCATAAGAACTATGCAAGGACACCTCGTTTTTCTAACCCTAACCCTACCCTCTTTTACACCTTTACCCCTAATAGAGGGGTACAGTTCCATTTCAAAGAGAGAACTTTTGAAAAAGCGTTCCTTGAGGAGCTTTCTCTTCACAGCTCAACATTTCTTCCCATTCTAGACACATTCCAACCATCAAACCATGTCAGGACACCTCATTTGTCTAATCCTACCCTGATGCACACCCCTAACCCTAATACGGGGGTAAAGTTCCACTGAAAATAGGGTAATTTTGAAAAAGCCTTCCCTGAGTCGCTTTCTCTGCACAGCTCAACATTTCTGCCCATACTAGATGCATTCCAAACATCAAAACCATGCCAAGACACGTCATTTTTCTAACCATAACCCTACCCTGGTGCACACCCCTAACCCGAATGGAGGGGTCAAGTTCCACTAAAAGTAGGACAATTTTGAAAAAGTCTTCCTTGAGTAGCCTTTTCTGCACAGCTCAACATTCCTGCCCAGTATAAGCACATTACAACCATCAAAAACATGCCAGGAGACCTCATTTTTCTAAGTCTATCCCTACCCTCATGCACAGCCCTACCCTAATAGACATGTAAAGTTCCAATAAAATTAGGACAATTTTGGAAAAGCCTTCCACTAGTAGCTTCTTCTGCACAGCTCAACATTTCTGCCCATTCTAAGCGCATTCTAACCATCAAAACCATGCCAGGACACGTCGGTTTTCTAACCATAACCCTACCCTGGTGCACGCCCCTAACCCTAATGGAGGGGTCAAGTTCCACTGAAAATAGGGTGCTTTTGAAAGAGCCTTCCTTGAATAGCCTTTTTTGCACAGCTCAACATTTCTGCCCGTCCTAAACGCATTCCAACCAACAAAAACATACCAGGACAACTCGTTTTTCTAACCCTAACCCTAACCCTACCCTGGTGCAGACCCCTAACCCTAATGGAGGGTAATGTTCCACTAAAAATAGGACAATTTTGAAAAAGCCTCATTTCCGTAGCTTTTTCTCCACAGCTCAGCATTTCTGTTCATTCTAAACACATTCCAACTATCCAAAGCATGCCAGGACACCTCGTTTTTCTAACCCTAACCCTACCATTGTGCACACCCCTATCCCTAATTGAGGGGTAATGTTCCATTGTAAATAGGACAATTTTGAAAAACCCTTCCTTGAGTAGCTTCTTCTGCACAGCCCAACTTTACTGCCCATTCTAAGCACATTCCAACCATCAAAACCATGCCAGGAGACCTTTTGTTTTGAAAAACCCTCTTCGAGTTGCTTTTTCTGCACAGCTCAACATTCCTGCCCATTCTAAATGCATTCCAATCATCAAAACCATGCCAGGGCACCTTGGTTTAATAACCCTAACCCTGCCCTGGTGCACACTCCTAACCATAGTAGATGGGTAATGTACCACTGAAAATAAGGTGATTCTGAAAGAGCCTTCCTTGAGTAGCTTTCTCTGCACAGCTCAATATTTCTGCCCATTCTAAACGGATTCCAACCATCCAAATCATGCCAGGACATCTTGTTTTTCTGATCCTAACCGAGTGAGGATGAACCTTTTAGAGAATGAGTTCCCAATCTGTACCCCTGATCCCACTTATTTATTGCAAATTTCCAACACTACAATAAAACCTGAAATCTGAGGTTTTAATTTAGAAAAAACAACTCACAGCCAGTCCAAGCAAAAAAAAA
>NW_025336221.1:3250796-3624917 GCF_004798865.1 Varanus komodoensis | reverse complement strand
GAGAGAGAGAGGGAGAGAGAGAGCGCTATAGCTATATATAGCTATCTAGCTATCTTTGGCAGTGCACTTACCTACCATGCTCAAGCTCGGATGAGTCGCGGCTCATGAGTCGCGGCTCATGATGTCATCACCTGAGCATGCGCATGGCCCCTATGTTCACAGTTATCCAATGCTCGGCTGCTGGGGCGATGCTGGTGCAACTTGGCTCCTGTGGCAACAGAGAGGGAGGGCTCTGCATTCCCGCTGTGGCACATGTGCCATAGGTTCTCCACCACTGTCCTAGAACATTTACTTGGTGGAGAAAGTTATGCTACAAGGGGCCTGCCCTCCAGAAGATAATTCCTGGGTTTTTTTGGTCCCCCCTTGTATGTTTATGCATTTATTTATTCTATAAGCTGCCAAATAGTTAAAAGACTGTCGAGGTGCCAGACAAACAATATTCAATGTATTTGACAAAGAAGGTTTGGAAGTAGATGGGTGGAAGAGACAATAGTGGTGGTAGCCTTGTGTAGGTTACATAGTCTTTGGCAGAAGTGGGATTGTGCAGTTCTCTTACCTGTATGGGAGAAGGTGAAATTCTTTCATGTGTGAGCATGTGTGTACAGAAGCCTTAAAAAAAGAGGAAGCCATCTGTGCACACATGCACATATAGCAAGTGTGGGAAGCTGGTTTCGGCTGGGGGGTTGCAAGACCACTGTCACCGCTGCTAAGCCCACAGCAGGTGATATAAGAGTGGGAATATAACCACTCTTCCTTCTTATCTTCTTTATCTAACCCTCAAAGACTGGTCTAGCCGTTGCAAGCAGATCATGAAGCTCTGGAGAAAGGTGCCAGCCCCAGACAAAGCCCCTTATTTGGTAAGTGGCCTGTGGTAGGAAGCTCAAGATTGTGTATTGTTAGTTTGAATGGTTACTTTTCCTCTTGTAGTTTATGAAGGGTTCTTACTTTTGTGTGTGCTCACACATATCTAGATGTACCCAGCTTGAATATTGTTAGCCAAATGGTTGCAGTGTGGAATGCTTAAGTTTAGAGTTTCAGGCATTTGGCTGCTCCCTCTTCTCTGGGATATTCCATTATCTTTTCCTTCTCCTCCTCCCAGGGTCTCTGTTCTATCCACCAATCAGCCTTCTGTGACTCCTGACTCAGTCCTGATTAGGCTGTTTGGGGGATTTCACCCTTTAGGCTTTTCATTCTAAAAAATGTTGCTTCTGGAACCCTCTGATACCTCCCTTTTGTATGTGCATGGGGCTAGGTCTTGGCTAAATAAAGATCTTCACTTGGCGAATTGAATTCATCATTGCTGCACAGAATGTTAGACATGCTACCTACTTTAAAAATTTGCAACAACAATTTAAGACATGGCCCGTCCAGTGACACTGGAAGGAAATGCTAGTCTAGTTTTGGCGGGTGGAGAAGCTTTTCGCCTTCCTGGTTGTCATGATCCTTTCTCATTTTGGATTTTTCTGTGCAGCAAAAGGCCAAAGATAACAGGGCAGCCCACCGCATCAACAAAGTGCAGAAGGTAAGCAAAAAATGGAAAAGGCAGCAGATGGATAGAACAGGCCAAGAACTGAGCAGGAGAGGCCTACTGGGAAGCTGGGCCCTTTTTGGGCCCTCTGTTGAGCCAGCTGTTGCCCAAAGCTGTGTGTATTTCTGTGCCAGGAAAGATCAAACACCATCCTCTGTAAGAATTAGGCAAATTTATCTTTTCTATTGTTGCCAGTTTTCCTGTTTTAATACCATTTTGGGTTTTGCTTGAAAGCTGGGCATGGTACTGGAAATGCTGTTCTGCTTCCCAGCTCTAGTTCTTAGGTTTCGTTAGGCCCTGTTCGCTGTGCTTTCAAGCTAGTCCATGCAGCCCTAATGGCTAGAAGTGTTTTTGTTTAAAAAAAAAGACAACCCCTCCACCCATCCTGTTTCTCAGGATCTTGAATTTTGACTTGAATAGTATGATTGTAGGATGCAAGAATCCAGCTGCCAGTTTGTTAACCAGGACTTACCCCGTTGAACATCTATTGCTGATTTTAAAAAGGACTTGGCTGGCTTCTAGCACATGATCAGGTGCAAGGCAAAGATTGGTTTTTCCACGTAAAGCTATGATTGGCGTAAGACCATCTGAAGAACAGCCCTACAGTCTTCTCGTGTGTAGTCCTGCCTGTTCTTGAAGCTTAACATCTGGGGAACTGGATACCTAGCATTTAGATAGCAAGTTAAGAGAATTTTTCTGTCCCATGAATTTGATAGATAAATTCTCTGTGGTGGCATTGCTTTATAGCAAGTATTTCTATTGGTTTTTAAATAAATATATTGTTTGTTGGTTTTATTGTTTTGTAAGCTGCTTGAGGGACTTAATAGAGGAAAGGTGAGATCTAAACATAAAAAATAACATGCACACAATGAAATTCAAGCCTGATTAGAATGCAGAAGGTATCGATCCTCTCAAGAGCCTTCCCTTCTTCACCCCCTAAACCAGCCTGCCCTGTCCTGGTGCCCGCCAGATGTTTTGGGCCACCAACTCCCAGTATCCCTGATCTTGGTCATGCTGCTTGAGGATGATGGGAGTAGAAGATGAAAAAATTTGAAGAGCACCAGGTTGGAGGAGGCAGCCCTAAGAAGTAGCCGTTGTCCCACCCCCATTTTTGCACCGCGAGTGGTGCAGAGGGCATTCTTCCGGTGCTGGTGTAGCCTTTGACATCGTGCCTCTTGTGCACCCTTCCCCGCTTTCTTCACAGCAAGCTGAGAGCCAGATCAACAAGCAGACCAAAGTTGAGGTGCTGCGGAGACCAGACCGCCCTGCCCTGCACCTGCGCATCCCATCCCAGCAGGGGGTGCTGCCTGGTGGCACCCAGCCCCCTCCTGCCACCTCAGCGCCTGGACCCCCCCTCTGCGTCAACAGCGCTGCAGCTCTGCCAAGCGGGTCGGGTGTTGAGTCATCCGGCGAGCCCTTCCTCAAGCTCCCTCCTTCTGCCCCCAGTGCCCAGCCCCCAGCGCAAGTGCCTTTGCACGAGCCCTACGGCATGGCTTCTGCCTGCCCCCCGCCAGACCCAGGTTTCCCCTCCCCCTCCCTGGTGGGCCAGAGCCCAGCAGTGCCTGCTGGCTTTGTCTCCGCATCTGCCGCGGGGCATTCCCCACTCCTGCCTAACCCTCGTCCGGCCCTGCCACCTGGGGAGTTCCAGCCCACCCCCCCTGGCACCCCGAGACACCAGCCCTCCACACCAGACCCGTTCCTCAAGCCCCGGTGCCCCAATGGGTCCTTGGAAAGCTTGTCCGTGCCTGGCAGCCCCCAGCGAGCAGCCCTGCTGCTTTCGCCTCCACCCTTTGGGGAGCAGAAGAAAGTGCTGGATGTCAAGAAGGAGGACGCAGGCCCAGGGATCTCCTCTCCCAGCTACGGCTCCAGCTACGGCGACTCTCCCTCTGGGGCTCAGCACTCCTCTGAAATGAAGGCTCCCGATGTTTTTAAAGCCCCCCTCACCCCCCGCCAGTCTCAGGTGGAGCCCCAGAGCCCAGGCTTGGGGCACCGGCCCCCCGATGCTCATTCCCTGGCTGCCTCTCCCCCCAGCCAGTCTGATCTCTACAAACAGACCCCATACCCAGATCCTTACGCTCAGCCTCCACTGACACCGAGGCCACAGCCCCCACCCCCAGAGAGCTGCTGTGCCCTGCCCCCTCGCTCGTTGCCCTCTGACCCCTTTTCCCGCATCCCTGCCAGCCCGCAGTCCCAGTCCAGCTCCCAGTCCCCTCTCACACCCCGGCCACTCTCCAACGAAGCCTTCTGCCAGTCCCCAGTCACACCCCGATTTCAGTCCCCTGACCCGTACTCTCGGCCCCCGTCACGGCCCCAGTCCCGGGATCCCTTCGGCCCCTTGCACAAGCCCCCTCGGCCCCAGATCCCAGATGCTGGCAGCTTCAAGCCAATTCCGGTTTCTCATAATACCCACGCTGTCGGTAATTTCCCTTCAGGGCCTCCCTCAGCTGAGTCTCCCCACACCAAGGCCAACCAGCAGCCCCAGTTTGCCCGCTCCCCTGGTGCCAGTGTCTTCCCGAATGCTCAGCCTCAGATGCGCTTCACATTCCCTCCCAGTGAGACAGTCAAGAGCTCCCCTTCCCATGGGGTCAACAGCCATTTTGCTCCTGGCAAACCGCAAAGCACAAGTTACGTGTCCTCGCCGGGGTTCCACCAAACTAGCAGCCCCCTGGGGCCGGGCAAGAACACTACAGACTCCTACAATGTCTCTCCGCTGCGGCCTCCCTCAGTTCTGCCCCAGCAGCCCGCCCCTCAGCAGGAGGGCACCTTGTCCTACCTGCCAGCACGAGCAAGCATGGTGCCACCAGGGGACAAGAGAGAAGAAGGACTGGTAGCAGGGCCCCCTAACAGAGACCTGCAGGAGCTGCCTGCCAGCCAGGAGGGGGCAATGGGCAGCAACCCCACCCAGACAGAGATGGAGAAACAGCGGCAGGTGAGTGGGTACCCACCTAGGTTGTCTTCAGGCACAGGGGGACAGTGGGGGAAGCATTTGATAAAGCAGTCCCAGCACAGAATTATGCCATGTAGAATCCAAGACTGGAAGTCATGCGGAAGGACATCTACCCTGGTTCCATGGTTCCAAGCTCAAAAGATGATTGCAGGATCCTGATTTGGGGTAAAAAGCATGAGTATTGCACCAAAGGCTCTATTCAGAGCAGATAAACACAAGGGACCCAAGCAATCGAAGCAAACTGGAGAGGAAGGCCAAAACCAAGTTTCTATAGGTCTGTGGCTCATTTGTGGGAGGACAGACAGAATTTCTTCCTGACTTGAGATGTAGCAATTGCTCAGCTTCTAAATGTGGGTGAGACCTGTCCTTAGAACCTTTCAGAAGGCAAATAGTGGGAGTGGAGAGAGAGAGAAAACCCTGTACCACTCGGCCACTTACTATGGCAAGGCTGAGAAGAAGTAGCCAGAGCCAAGGGAGCAAGGCTAGAACCTAAATGCTTTTGAAATAATCTCTAAGGAAGGCCTGTGCTTCCGTGATGGTTTGTCAGCATAGGGTGTACTTGCTCTCTGGGATGATGCAGTTCCATAACATGTGATTAAAACAAACCCAGAGAAGCAGAGCACGCAGTGCTTCAGATGGCATCACCCATCCGTGATACAGCCATGGTGTCTAATTTGTTGGATGTTACTCCGTATTGCTTTTGGCATGCAGCAAGACACAGTGGGAGAACTTGCTTTCTAAATTGATCCAGTTCTAAAATTTGACATTGTGCCTATAGAGACTCCCTATATTTTCGATGCTTACAATATTCCAGTACCCACTCCTTATGAGTGTGGAATGACGGAGGGGCAGGGTGGGCAGTAGTCCCACAGTTTGGTGTTAAGGTTTTGTGTATATGGTGTAGCTGTCCCAGTCTTCCTTCTCCAGTCCATATTTGTTGGGTGGAAGTGTGTGAGCGTGCACACACACACTAACCCCCCCCCCCCCGCACGCACACACAACTGCAGAGCAAGTAAAGTGCTCAAAATCCTCTAGCAGCATGGCTTGGGGTTTTGAGTCCCAGAAATAGGAGATGCATACTAACAAGGGGAGGCATTGAGGAAGGTCTGTTTACAGGAGGAATGCAAATTTTGTCCAGAAGTTGGGACTGCAGGCAAACTTGCTTTAAAGACCTGTAACTGCAGGGCAGATTAACAGTCTGTGCCCTGTCTCTTTGGTGCCCCTCCTGACCCACTAGCGCCAGAGGCTCCGTGAGTTGCTCATTCGGCAGCAGATCCAGAGAAACAACTTGAGACAAGAAAAAGAGAGTGCAGCGGCTGCAGCCACCAACACACAGGCATCATGGAATCCGGAGAGCAGTGGGCAAGCCTTTGAGCAGATGAATCGGAGCATGACTCCTTACCCATCGGCACAGGTAAGGTCACCCCAGAGAGGGTACCTGTCTGTGACTGCACTGTGGATTGCAGCATCTGGCTTCTCACAAAGAGTCTCCGCAAGAATTCTGGTTGCCTGTGATGTCTTCAAAAAGAAAGCAGTTTCTAGTTCACATGACAGAGCAATATGATGATCAAGATTCAGGAGCTTGGATGCTCATGTTCTCTAGCATCCAAAAGGCAGATCAGTTCATCTGCCTCCTCCTCCTTTTGAAAATCTCATTGGGAAGCAAATCTTCTGTGGACTTGAAAGCTGTGAGGAGAAGGGGGCCAGATGCATCCCAAGGGAGCTGTCTGCTGTGTCATTGTCCCCCAGAAGGTGGAGCCTTGGCTTCCCAAGGGCTGCTCCACTAAGTAAAGAAGGAGTCCCATTTGCCACTGGTGCAGGGAGGGGACAGACTGAATTTCCAAGTTAAAAGAGCCACATTTCAGAAGCTGGCTTTTCTAAGCATATGTGGTCAAATTTGTATGAGCAAACAATTGAAATAGGTACCTTACTATTGTATGCAGCTGGCTTAGTTCTCCATGCTTAGTTCTCACTAGTAATTCAGTCTGTTAGCGCTCTTTCTCAGAAGCCTCTAGAAGACAGCCGTGTGCTGGGAATGTATCTCGTTAAAATGGTATCTGCTAGCAGGGGTCGGAAAGTTCTCTTTCAAAAATTCGCTTGGTTGAGGTTTTGGAAAGTTGCTATTAGACTGGACCGGGCTAAATCACAAATGGCCCAGTTTGCTCTAATCCAGCTACATACATTGGTTTCCAAGTGTGATGTTGCTTTGTGATTAAAAACATGATGCTAGGTTGGTATTTAGGAATTTGAATTCATTTTATCAGGAATTTGTTTCAGGATGATTAAAGGAACAGAATCCTTAAATATAAATGATCTGCATAAATTGCATTAGATTTGTCCTCACAGTAGACTGGGGGTGTGGTGACTTTCCTAGAGAGCTTGTTTTTCTAGAGACTGTGCTGTCAGATAGTAACAAACATGCTCACGGATGTCCTTGCTTTTCCCAGGAGAAGGGAATACTAGGCGGCTTGGGTGGCACTCCAGGGGGCAGCAAACTCCCCAGTACAGTCATGGTGCAAGCAGCCTATGTGCAGGACGAGCGACTTGCTCGGCCACCCCCAGCAGCCACCCCTTCTTCCATGGATATCAATGGCAGGTGAGTCTTTTATGCTGTCATTGGAAGGGCAGGCCCTAATCAGATCACATATGCCTGTTGTCAGGTAGCACTGAGAGTGACCTGTAGTCATTCTGTGGATGGTAGTGGTGCAGGGCTCCCAGGAGCCCCCAGCTGTGTCCTGCCATTGCCATTCACCCCCTTTCTTTGTTCTTAACCCCTTCCAGGCCCTCAGTGGCAGCTGCACAGCCATTTTATCCCCGTGGTGTCTTCCAAGCCCCATCTCCACAGCAGCAGATGTGGCAGCAGCAGCAAGCCGTATCCATGCGACTCTCCGTCTCTTCACGCTTCCCCCAGCCCCCTACCCAAGACTTGAGCCGTCAAGGACTCGGGGGTCTTCCCCCACGTCTGCCAGGTCCTGGTGAACAGCTTCAGGCTGCAGCTGGCACACTGGGAGCCCAGTTCATTGAGCTACGGCACAACATCCAGAAGGGGGTGCTTGGGAGTGGAGCTGGGCCTGCCTTTGTCCAGCAAAATCCACAGGTTCGACCCAGATTCTTCTTGCCTGGAAATGATAATGCTGCGCAGGCTTTGAAAGCGTCTGTTATGCCCATGCAGGCACCTGTCCTGGGAGGCCAAGGCATGCAAACACAAAAGATCCCTATTTCAACCTCCCCTCAGGGGGCAGAGATGAGCAACAGCCATCACGCTCATGCCAAGAGCATGCCTCAGTTGATCCTACCGCCTGGAAACCTGGAGATGCAACATATCCCACCCCGGCCTCTCACATCATCTGGCCCTAAAGATGTGCCCATCACCCCAGTGGTTGTAGATGCTACTTCAGCCGCTGGCAAGAACCAGTTAGGTCTAGCTAGTAGGCCGTTACCTTGTGAGGTGCCAGTGGAACCAGACTTAGATGATGACTTTGATTCCCACAAGGATCTGGAGGATGATGATGACTTGGCCAACTTGAGTCTTGATCCAGATGTTGCCAAAGGTGATGATGACTTAGGCAACTTGGATAACCTGGAAACCAATGACCCACACCTGGATGACCTGCTGAATGGTGATGAGTTTGACCTGCTGGCCTACACAGACCCCGAGCTGGACACAGGGGATAAGAAGGACATCTTCAACGAGCATCTGCGCTTGGTGGAATCTGCCAATGAGAAGGCTGAACGGGATGCTCTGCTCAAGACAGAGCCCTCTTCTGGACCCTACCTCAAGGATGCTCCTTCCACTGGTGCTGGCAAGCCAGATAAGCCGAAGGCACCATCGTTGCCCAGGGATGATATGCCCAGGGCTAAAGAGGGGCTTAGTCTTCTGCATGCTCCTGCCTCTTCCTCTGCAGGGGTGCCCCCGTCCCCTGTCCTTGTAAAAACCCACAATGACATGCTGGATAACAAGATGGTGAGCCTACCTGCTGATATTAAGCCCAAATTAGAAGAAGGCTGCCTCAAGTCCTCGCCGTGCCAATTTAACACCAGCACTCCAGAGAAGCTTCCTGTCAAATCTGAAGGAGCTGAGAAAATGGTCGCCACCTTAGCAGGGAACATGAAGCCTGGCCAGAGCCTCATGAGTCCTGCTGGAGTACGCCTTGGCATTGCCCAGTTCCACAGCAACAACCACCCTTCTGTGTCAGAAAAGGTTCTCTATGGCACCCCAAGCCGCCCACCACTTGCTCCTGTCCAAATGGGCAATGACAGTAACACCCTCCTAGAAAAGTTTGAGCTAGATGGGGGTGCCCTGAGCCTAGCTAATACTCAGCAGCACTCACCAGCAGATGATCTGGACAAGATGGAAAGCTCCCTGGTAGCCAGCGAGCTGCCTCTCCTGATTGAAGATCTCCTGGAACACGAGAAGAAAGAGCTGCAGAAGAAACAGCAGATGTCTGCTCAAATGCCAGGTGGATCGCAACACCTCCAGCCCCACACCATGCTGGCTCACCCTGCACCTTCTTCCCAGCCTCATGATGGGCAACTGGTAAGTCCCCAGCAACAGCTTCAGTTGGGCCTCGTGGCCAGGCAACAGGGTATGGTGGCCAACCAGCAATTGATGCAGCAGCAGCAGCAGCAGCAGCAGCAGCAGCAGCAGCAGCAGCAGCAGCAACAGCAGCAACCACCACGCCTGGCTGGTCCCCAGCAAAGCCAGGTACTGGCTCCACATTTGGGCGTGACTCAGAACCAGGCTCATATGCTTGCCACCCAGCATGGCGTCCAGGCAGCACATGGCCAGCAGAACCAGCAGCAGGTCTTAATGCAGACAACTATGCCTGGAGTGCAGCAGCCGCAGCAGCAGCCACAGCAGCAGCCGCAGCCGCAGCAGCAGCAGCAGATGATAGGACTTAAGCCCCAGCAAGTTGTCATGCAGTCACAGCAGCAGCAGCTGGCCAACAGCTTCTTCCCTGATACAGGTAAGAGGGCTTCTGAGAGGGCTTTTCTACATCAGCTTATTTCATTATGTTTTCAGCAGAGTGTATAATTAAAACTTTGAATGGTTTAAAAATCTGCCACTTCAGTAAGTCACGGGGTCTGGCCAGAAAGAAAATTGCTTGTGAGGGATCCACCACTGTGCATCCCTCACAAAAGCACTATTCTTGATGGGCCGAATCTGATGGCAGAATCAGCCTGGGAAAAGGATAGCCTTTTCCTCAACTGCTCCCTGTGTCTCAAGTTAGCAGAAGATTAATTATGCTTCACACACAGGATGGGATGGGAAAGTGCTTGCTTCCTCCCACAGCCCCTAAAGAGCAACATCTATTCAGATAATACATGTAAGATAGAAACTCGATTTTAAATGTGGTTGAGTGATCAAATTACTTTTTCAAAAGTCAAACTATGACTGGGTTCTTTCCAAAATCTCAAATTGGATGTCCACCCTACTTTCCACCGGGACTGATTGAATTTTAGCTGTGGACCCACGTGACTATCCCATTTGCTAACCTATAGGAAACGTACAGTCATGAACATTAGGGAGGAGACGTCATTCAGCGTCTGACTGGCGTGCGGAAGGTCTCTGGCTCTGTCCCCTGCCTCTCCAGGTAGCAGGAGGAAAGAGTTACGCCTGAAATGCTGTCTGGGACCTGCTGGCTCTCAGTGTTGACAATGTTGGCCTAGACCAGGGGTCTCAAACTCGCGGCCCGCGGGCCACTTGCCGGGATGGGCGGGGCACGGGGGAGGGGCCCTGCGGCCTTCAAAGCGCAGTGGTGGAATACTCGATGCGGCCCAGCCTCACCCAGACTCCTCTTCCAGCTGAGTTTGAGACCCCTGGCCTAGACAGACCAAGAGGCAGACTCAGCATAAGGCAGATTCTTACTGTTTTATTTTTTATTTATTTATTAAAACATTTCTATGCCGCCCCTTGCCAAGGCCAAGGCATGCAACATTCTAAGGGTAGTTTCAAAGACCTAATTGCACTGGGGCAGCATGCATGTTGCCTCTGCAACTGCACCTTGCTACATTGCTGCAGCTGCCATCCACAGATGCTTCGCTGTGCAACTAGAGCACCGCCATGCTGGATCTGTTAGCCTCCATGGTTCCACAAAGCCCAAGGCACCACAACCCAGGGGCTCCCAAATGACCACCAAGAGAACATCCACACCGGGACCAACATGAGGATACTGGGGCTGGCATTGTTTACTGCAGCTTCCTTCTTAATTTTGTAACTTTATACTTAGGGACAGCCCGAGGGGCATACGCATGGTTACAGTAGGGATGTTTGAGAACTGCACTCACGGTGGGCGGGTGGGGAAATCCCCAGCTCAGCTCCCTGGATTCCGGCCTGCTTTCTCACAGCCCTGAGTCCAACTTGGCACCAAAGCGCAGTGAGTGTTTGTGTGTGTGTCTGTCAGGAATTGAGTCCACACAAACACTGCACAAGCGGAGTCCACTTCACATGTGACTTGTGAGCTTTGTATGTGCTGCAGAGTAAGGTTGCAAGGTTGTGCAAGAGGAATTTTGCTGGTGGTGCAACCATTCTTGGACTTAATTTCAGTGTGGCTTGATTCCTAAGCCAGGGCCAAGAACAAGAAAGAAATCCAATGAGCAGAAGAGGGGTGGATCACAACCCTACTTGCTTGATTTAATTTACCGTAGTCTGCAGATGTTTGATTATTTTTACATTAAAATAGATCCTTTTCTATAACAAAAGGTTCCTTATTCCAATGTGTTTAGCATCAGGGCAGCAGGAACAAACAAACATAACAAGGATGTAGAAACAACTGTAAAGTGTGGAATGAAGGTGGAGGGGAGAAAAGAGAGAAATGCTAGTTGTACATGTGTACAGTGGTACCTCGACTCACAAACGCCTCAATTTATGACCAAATTGGGTCACAAACAGAAATTTCTGAAAAATTTTGCCTCGGGTCACAAACTCCACATCGGGTGACAATCGCAATCGCACCTACGATCACGCCTCCCCCCCTGAGCTTGCCTGCGATTGCACCCACCTCCCTCCCAGTGCACCTGCGATCACGTCCGCCTCCCCACCAGTGAGCCCCGGATCACACGCACCTCCCCCTGAGCACGCCCACGATTGCACCCTCCCCCCCCCAAGCATGCCCATTTCAAATTTTTGTGATAAAAAAAATAGTTACAGAACGGATTAACCTTATTTACATTGAACCTTATGGGGAAATTTGACTTGGCTCACGACCAGTTTGGGTCATGACCAGAGTTTTGGAATGGATTAAGTTCATGAGCCAAGGTACCACTGTATAACTGCACTAATGCACATGGCCATCTAAAGCCCACTACCAGCCATAAAGTCTGGAGCCTAAAATTACCAATCAGGCATTGCCCGAACTTTGTCCTAGAGGGTGTGCATTGGTGGCTGTGAGGGTCTAGCTTCCAGCTGTCCTTTGGCAGGGAGTGTTTCTTTAACCTAGCTGCCATTCATTCCCAATAAAACATGCATTAGAACCTCAGTGCTCTGATACTGGGGTGCTAGTGATAGACAGGGAAAAGCCTGGCCCTTTCTTGGTGACATGTGGGAGGAACACAAAGGAGCCATCTCTATCCTGATCGGTATTTGATCTCTTCTTGTTTTTGTTTTTCTTCCTCCTCCTCAAGAAGATCTGGATAAATTTGCTACTGAAGACATCATGGATCCCATTGCCAAAGCTAAGATGGTGGCACTGAAGGGTATCAAGAAGGTCATGGCACAGGGCAGCATTGGGGTGCCTCCTGGCATGAACAGGTAAGCATCGAGCTGTGTGGTTTAGATCTGGGGTTCCAGAGGGCTGTCAGGCATCTCCCTCCAGAGGTAACCGCAGTTGATAAGGGACGTTTGAGCTCCTTCCTGACATGCACCTTCAGAGTGTGTGCAGGTGATGGACTCTGTCCCATCCGTTCTCTAACAGAAGTACTTGTGTGCGTCTTACCTTGCATTTTGTTACCTCTGGGAGGTGGAGGCATAGGGAATGGATGTTCAGGGTTCTTCAGGGAGGTTCGCTGCACCTGATGTATGCCTCCCAGTAGGGCATATGAAGGGAACATGCTGCTTACATACACGCATGCACACATTCCTGCTGAGCCATGGCGGCCCTCATCTGTGATAACTGTGACAAACACTTCATCTTTGTTTTGCCTTTAGATGCACTTGAAGCTAAAATATTTTGGAGTTTTTGTTCTCCGGTATGTGGAGGTTCTTGCTTTGAGAGACTCTGGCATAGCATTTCTCAGTCCTCCAGGCCTCCTGGCCTTACATTTGCTTCATTCTTCCCACCCTTACCCCATCTCACCCTGCCCCCTTCCTCCTTGCAGGCAACAAGTCTCCTTGCTGGCTCAGAGGTTGTCTGGAGCTTCATCTTCCTCTGAAATGCAGAACCACATCCTCCCTGGCTCTGGAGGACAGGTGAGCAATAGTTGGCAGGTCCCAGGAGATCTGTAGTAGTGGAAACAAGGGAAAAGTCGGTGGGCAAGACTGTAGAGTTTCTGATTCGTTCAATTCTCTTGCAGGAGCGGAGCAATGATCCAACCCAGGCTCGTCCAAACCCACCCACCTTTGCTCAAGGTGTCATCAGTGAGTAATCAGGGCAGAATAGCGGGTGCTTGAAGGAGCTGTGTGTTCCTTTTCCTTGACTAGCACTCCAAGATTGAAAGCTGGGCTCTTTCAAGATTGCTCGCTATAGCTTTTCCCAGTCTGACACTTTCCAGATGTCTTGACCTACAGTTCCTATCATCCCCAACAATGCTGCCTGAACTGAGGGGAGTTGTAGATTGATGGGTTGGGGAAGGCTGGTATCTCATTTATGCCAGATTGAAAAATGAGGAATGCCTGCTGCCTCTTGGTTCCAAAACACAATTTCCAGTGTAAAAATGGGAACCCTGACTCCCATTGGCTAAAACTAGCAAGGAGAGGTGGTGAATTCTACCCTTCCTAGCATTATCTGACCACATGCCGTCTACAAATACAGACAGTGCCTCATGGGCAACTGGTGAGTAACTCCTCTGTAAGAAGGAAGCTGGGAACAGAGGACTGTCAGGTGATCCTTTCTTCGGTTTGCATCCCCCCTTGTGACCTTGGCACAATCCGCCGTTCATGACTTCCACTCACCTCGTTCTTATCCATGGGCTTTACCATTCACAACATTGAACGTTGTCATTTACCAACACAAAGTAAGCTCTTCAGAATCTCTCATATCCAAGGAAAGTTTGCATACAGAGGGTCAAACATGCACACTTCCATATCCTGCATTAGTTTGTACAGTATTGAGAGTTGAATTTGGATATAACTGTTAAGAACTGTTCTTTTTTAATGCACTTTGAACCTGTCCTGTGTACACATCTTTAATTTTCTGCATTGGTGGCTCTTTTTCATTTCTAGATGAAGCTGATCAGCGTCAGTATGAAGAGTGGCTTTTTCACACACAGCAACTCCTCCAGATGCAGCTGAAGGTGCTTGAGGAGCAAATAGGGGTTCACCGCAAGTCCCGCAAGGCCTTGTGTGCCAAGCAGCGGACAGCTAAAAAGGCTGGCCGGGAGTTTCCTGAGGCTGATGCTGAAAAGCTGAAGTTGGTGACTGAGCAGCAGAGCAAGATCCAGAAGCAGTTGGATCAGGTAGATCCTCCAAACCAGCTTGTGTTGCATTGGCTAAGTGTGCTGGCTTGGTTCTGGTTATGACCAGGTAGTATCTGGAAGGGGTGTGTGGTGGCTTAAAAGGCATGGATCGAGGCAAAGTATTGACTTCATGCCTCTTCTAAGGAGGTAGGCGGTACGGAAGAAGCTTGATTGAATGAAGGAAAATGAAGGCTGAGATGAGAGAGGGCTGGAAGAGAGAAATGGCATGTTGGCTAAAGGTGTATTAGGGTAGCTCCTAGCCAGAAGAGCAGGTAGAGATGGAGTATTTGCGTGGGGTGGGGGGATACTGAGTTGGTGCTGGCCTCTGTGTATTTAGTGTATCTGTTCAGTCACAGTAAAAGTATAAGATCTGAAGCAGCATCTAAATATCCTCAGCACATGGGCTCCCATTAAAGAAGAAAAAACCAGCTTTATCTTTACTAGAAAAGGGCTTCTAGTTCTTGTAAATATGCCTTCAGTATTTGAGCAAATTGGCCCCTGAGGACAAAGGTGGAATAGATGGATTATCAGCTGCATGAACATCTCCTGCATCTCATCTCATCTCATCTCATCTCCCTCTCCTGCTCTGACAGGTTCGGAAACAGCAGAAGGAGCATACCAATCTCATGGCTGAGTACCGCAACAAGCAACAGCAACACCAGCAGCAAACCTCCACTGTCCTGGCCCTCAGCCCTTCTCAGAGCCCTCGCCTCATGGCTAAGCTGCCCGGCCAGCTGCTTTCCTCACATGGCCTCCCACAGGGGCCACAGGGCCTGGCAGGAGGCTTGCGCCTCCCTCAGGCTTCCCCCATGGCTGTTCAGCAGGGCTTGCCATTCATGGGGCAGCAGCAGCCCCAGCCGCAGCAGCCCCCTGGTGGTGCTGCCCCCAGCAACTTTTTCTCCAGCAACCGTCTCTTGCAGGAAAGGCAGCTGCAGCAGCAAAGGCTGCAGCTGGCCCAGAAATTGCAACAGCAAAACCTCATGGGGCAAGTGTCAATGCAGCAGCATCAGCAGCAGCAGCAGAGCCTCATGGGACAAATGACAATGCAGCAGCAGCAGCAGCAGAGCCTCATGGGACAGGTGTCCATGGTGCAGCAGCAGCAGCAGCAGCAGAGCCTTATGGGACAGGTGTCCGTGCAGCCGCCGCCAAGCAGCTTAGGCCAGGCTGGCTTGATGGGCCAACCCCCTCCTCCACCACCAACACCTCAGCCCAGCCAGAACCTGCTCCCCAAGCAGCAAGGGCTGCTAAACAGCCAGCCAGGAGTCATGGTCCAGCAGCTTTCGCCACCGCCGCCGCCACAGCAGCAGCAGCAGCAACAGCAGCAGCAGCAGCAGCAGCAGCAGCAGCAAGCCATGCTGGGACACCCCATGCTGCAACATCAGGGCATGATGGCTCACCCAGCTTCACAGAGGCAAATGCTCTTGGCTCCACAGCAGCACAGGGCACTGGGCTCCCCTCAGCAGCAGGCCCAGGGGATGATGGGGCATCGGGTGCTTTTGTCGCCGCAGCAGCAGCAGGCAGGGCTACTGGGCCAACAGAGGACTTTGCTGAGTCAGCAGCAGCAGAACAACATAGCGCAGCACCAGACACTGCTGGGCCAGGGGCCAGCTGCCCAGCCCGGGGCGCTGGGGGCAGCCCCTCAGCCGGGTGCCCTCAGCCAGGGGCAGGGTGTAGCCACAGAACCGATCCAGCACTTTGTGCAGCATGGATCTCTGAACCAGCCGCTGCACTCGAGTCAGGGAATGCAGCCCACCCTGCCGCAGCAGCAGCAGCAGCAGCAGCAGCAGCAGCAGCAGCAGCAGCAGGGTCTGGTTGTCAAGGAACAGCAGGGAGGGCCAGAAAGCACCTCTGGGCTGCCACAAGAAGGGCCTGATGGTGTGGTGCTGCAGCCACAGCAACTTCGGCCCCATTTGGTAGGCCAGGAACTGGGAGCACAGCTGCAGATGGGCAGCCAGGAACAACAGGGGATGCCTAGCCGTGGAACACCTCTGCAGGAGCAGCCCTCGCAGCTGATGCTCCAGCAGCATGGGGAGCAGCCAAAGCAGTCAGTTGACATGGGACAGGCACCGCACCTTCTTCCGGGCTCTCAGCAGCAGGGCACCTTGGGATCCCTGCAGCTTCGGATGCAGCAGAAGCAGCAGCAGCAAAGCAGCCATCTGCAGCAGCAGCAGCAGCAGCAGCAAAGCAACCACCTCCAGCAGTCACTGCGGACTCACCTGCCTATAGATGGTATCCTACAGCAAGAGGTGTCTCAGCAGCAGCAGCACCACCACCACCACCGAGATAGCACTCAGGCCTCCAACTTGCTAAATCTGCAGATGGAACAGCACGGTCAAGTGCAAAACATCATGGCTCAGCAGCAAAGGATTGTGGGCCAGAACTTGGAGCAGCCTTCAAAAGGCTTACCAGGGCAGCTCCCTTTGCAGCAGCCGCCGTCGCAGCAGCAGCAGCAGCCGCCGCCGTTGCAGCAGCAGCAGCAACTGCCGTTGCAGCAGCAGCAGCGCCTTCAGAGCCCAGCTGGGCCTTCCAAAACATCAGGGTTGATGGTGCCACTGCAGCAGCAGCAAAGCATGATGGTGCAGCAGTCCTTGCCGCAAGGCCAAAGCATCCTGTCAAGCCCTGTGATGGGCCAGCTCCGTGCCCAGCTTCAGGGGGTCATCTCCAAAAACCCACAGCTTCGGAACCTCACTCTTCAGCAGCAGCAGCAGTTGCAAGTCCTGCTAATGCAGCGGCACCAGCAGAACCTGCTGCAACAGAACCAGGCCTTGCGGCAGGCCAGCCCCTACCCAGGGCAGGCGGCAGCACCAGTGGACCAAGGTCAGCCTACCACTCCACAGCTTTCGCTGCCTGGCGCCGTGGGACAGCCGCCGCCGAGACAGCCTCCTCTCGCTGTGTTCCAAATTCGTCCAGAGCAGGGCCTTGCTGCCTCTGTGGAGCAGCAGAGAGTGCCAGTGAGCCAGCAAGCAACCCCCACTCCCACCAGCACAGGGGTGTCAAGGCTCTCTACCCCGCAGCCTCCCTCCGTGCCCTTGAGCATTGCTGGCATGGCACCTACACCGCCGCCGCAGCACCCTCTTCCTTCAGAACCAAAGAGACCGTCCCCTTTGCTCCTAGATAAAAGCCCTGAGCAGCACCCAGCTCCCACCCAGAAACACCATCCTGCTACCCCCAGCCCCCTGCTGCCTCCTGACCCACCTTCTGTCCCCAGCACAGGGGAGACTGTTCCCGAGACCTGTAGCCTCAGAGACTCAGAGTGCCCCAAAGATCCCGTGGAGTCAGTCAATGGTCAGGTGGCGAAATCCGCTTCCCCACCAGCAGGGAGAAGAGTCCTGCCGTTACCAGGAGACCCTCCCCTTGTGTGTATCAAACAGGAGCCCAAAGAAGAGGCAGCCCAGTGTGCACTGATGAACAGTGCCCAGCCTGTCAAGCGAGAGGCAAATGGGGATCCCGTGTCCACCAGTAATAGCCTCACCCGCACCGAAGCCGGCCACCTCTTGCTGCAGAAGCTGCTGCGAGCCAAGAATGTGACCCTTGCCACACAGCGCTCCGGCGGTGTCAATGGGCACGTGGATGGCAAGCTGGCTGGGGTGGAGGGCCGGTTGCAGGTGGCACCAGACGCGCGAGAGGTGAGCATGAAGGGAGAAGAGAAGCTGCTAGCCTCAGTAGCAGTGGTGTGAATGGGGAATTCATGGTGCTGGGGGCCAGGGGTTAATCTGTTTGGCTGTCCTGCCAGAAAATGCATCTAACAAGTAATTCAGTAAGCAGTTCTTTAAAAACTTCCCTGCATGTGTGTGTTTCAGACTCATGTGTACTGTAGAAAGCTAGAACATGGAGGGGGGAGGAAGTCAAGTACCCATTGTGCTGGTTTGCTGTGGGAGGGATTCTTCCTACATAGAGAAGCATTCCAGAATATGACTCCTTCTCTTCTTCCTGCTTGTCACCTGCAGTCTAAACTAGTAAAGTTTGTAACCTTGCTGCCCACAAAGCAGGTAGTTCTGCAGGGGAGGGGAGGATGAAGAGTGGGATCTTGTATGTCTCCAGAAAGGGACATGCACGTGCCCAGAAAGGTGTGCTGAGAAGTGGAAATTCACTTGCATCTATGTCTGCCTGTCTCTTTTGGGCCACTACAGGATATGCTAGCAGCGAAGAAACCCCCACCACCAAAGCCCAAGAGAGCTCAAAAAGCCGGGGAGCGACTTGCCAACTCCCGTAAGAAGCTGCGCAAGGAGGATGGAGTGAAGACCAATGAAGCCCTAATGAAGCAACTGAAGCAGGTACACCCCCCAGTCTACCTGCTGTGTGGGGTGCCAGCTGACTGAAAGACTGGGTGGAGATTTCATGAGTGCCTCTGTATTTCTCTCAAATGTCAGCGCATAAAGAAAGCAAAGAATTGCCATTTAATACGTTAGGAGCTGCACAGGTTTTATAGCCAGCCATAGCAGTGAGGAGTGAGGAGGACATAGAAAGTGGTAGCTGCTAGCATGTTGCAAAGTGGTACATCTTTGCAGAACTAGTTTTCTCTTCTGTAGACGGCTTGAATAAAAGGATAGGATACTGCAGTTACATGTAATGCTTTGGAATCTGTTGTATGTGCAGAATTGGAAGGAAAGACCATGTAGGTTTGTATGTGTTAGAAGTAAAATCACCACAGGCAGACAGTCCTAACCAGTTATCTATTCTGTTTTATTCTGGCTTTTGTTTGTTTTTTCTTACTAACCATAAAGGGGGAAGGATGTGCAGCACAAACATGTAATACAGGCCCCCACCAGCTTATATGCCAAGATAGCAATACAAACAGCAAATCTCATCAGTCATGAAATTTAAAAGTTCCTAGTTGATTTTTTGAAATTGCTTTTTTCTACATTTCTGAAATTATACCATGGCACCTTTCTTGTTGTTCAGTTGCAAAGTTATGTCCAACTCTTCACAACCCTGTGGACAACATTCCTCCAGGTTCTCCTATCCTCCACCATCCCCCAAAGTCCACCCAAGCTCACACTGACTGCCTCAGTGACTCCCTCCAGCCACCATGTCATCTGCCGCCCCCTTCTCTTTTTGCTGTCAATCTTTCCCAGAATCAGAGTCTTTTCCAGTGAGTCCTTTCTTCTCATTAGGTGGCCAAAGTATTTGAGCTTCAGCTTCAGTAGCTGGTCCTCTAAAGAACAATCAGGGTTGATCTCCTCTAGGACTGACCAGTTTGATTGCCTTGTGGTCCAAGGGACTCAAAGGAGTCTCCTCCAGCACCACAATTCAAAGGCCTCAGTCTTTTGGCACTCACCCTTCCTTATGGTCTAGCTTTCACAGCCATACATTGCAACTGGGAAAACCATAGCCTTGACTATATGCACTTTTGTTGGCAGGGTGATGTCTCTGCTTTTTAGTATGCTGTCTAGATTTGCCATAGCTTTCCTTCCAAGGAGCAAGCATCTTTTAATTTCTTGGCTGCATTAAAAGATACCTTAAAAAGACACATTAAAAAGGCACCTTTCTTACTATGCGGCAAACCTATCTAACTTCTGAGAATATTAGATTGGATTCACATGATGCATCTGTTAGTATTTTGCAGTTGTCACTTGCCATAGACACAGTCTCTGCATTGAACTCATGTTCAGCTTGTTTTATTAACCTGCTTCCATAATTAGTGTATTGCTGGATCCAAAGTGGAGGCCTTATCTCTTGAAAAATGGAGGATTGAGTGGCATTCTTTTTCCCCTTTTAGTTCCATTTGTTTCATTGACGTATATTTCTGGCTTCCTAAGTAATATTTATAGCCACCAGACTCTGTGTGTGTGAGAGAGGGATGGGAAGAAGAAGTAGGCATTTAGGGCACGTCCCTATGTCATGCTGGCTGGGGAATGATGACACTGTAGAACTTCCTGCTGTGTAACCTGCACAGAATTGTGCCTTTAGTCATCTGTCTTTTGGGCCTGTAAATCCTATCAACAGCACTGGCTGTCAGTCTCCTGGGATCAGTGCCCGAAAGATTCCATGAATATCCTTGAGCAGGAGCTACAGTTTAGCCTCTGTTTTTTCCATCATAGTAACGGTTTTGCAGCCTAAGCTGGAATCTTGAGTGCTGGCAATGCATATCCTTTTCCCTTTGCTGTACAGGGCCCTCTTTGTCTCACCCTGGTGTGTGTGTCATATCTGAGTGCATCCCTCACACAGTGTCTAGGATCTGTCAGTCAGTGCATGAAGAGTCACCTGCCTGATTCAGTTCTCTTTTCTCAGGAACTCTCCCTGCTGCCTCTCATGGAACCTGTTATTACTGCCAATTTCAACCTTTTCCCACCCTTTGGGAGCAGCCCAATCAACGGCAAGAGCCAACTCAAGGGTTCTTTTGGTAACGCGGCCCTGGACAGCATTCCAGACTACTACTCGCAGCTTCTCACAAAGGTATGTATCGCCAGCTGCTTCCTGAAGATGGAGTAGTGTGCTGGCTGGCTCTGTTGTTCACAGAAAGTTCCTAGGCAGGCTGGCTGGCTCACATGTCCCTCCTGCCAAAAGCTTTGGTGGATTGGCAGCTTTGTGAAGAGCCCACTGTGTGCCTGGCAGACATTTACACTCACCCTGTATTGCTCTTCCCCTCCTTATCCTTTTGTCCTCCAGCCGGTATCCCAAGGAATGCCATGGCATGATTTATATCCCCACCCCTAGCTCTTTTGTTCCCCGTAGCTTTTAAATTCTTTCCCCTCATTTTGACAGCCCTTCCAAAGTGCCTAAGCAATACATTGGAGGGGTTACCACTAGCTGTTTTGGTTCCCTGAGTAGGGCAGCGGATGCTCTATGGGCCTCCAGAGTTGCCTGCATAAACAACACATCGGTTTCGCTCCCCAAACGAAAGCAAAAGACAAAGCCTCTTGTCATGGATCTTATAAAATTCCTCGTTTCCTAATTCAGAGCTCCAAGAACACCAGCAAGGTTGCACTCCTTCTGGCCCTTTCTTGGCAGAGGTCTTTCAACAGGGCTACCAAGGTAGTTTCCAATCTAAAACCAGGCCTAAAGTTTGATTGAAATTGATCTAGATAATCTGTTTCATTCAAGAGTACTTGGAGTTGGCTGGCAGCCACTTGCTCAAGCAGCTTGTCCAAGAATGGAATATTAGCAAACAACCAGTAGTTGTTAATGCTGAATCCAAGTTAGGCATTTTCAAGAGTAATGTCGCCGCTGCCTCCCCTAAACTCCCCCTATCAAGGAAGAGACAGTGACCTCCTGGACTCAGCCAGGTATCCCGTCCTTAAATAAGCTGCGATGGGCAAGGGTCAGGCACATGTGTGATCAACTGGATTTTGCCGAACAGACTGAACCAGACCGTGACTTAAGGAGCTGATTGTCACAGAGCAGCTGCCAGTTGCCGGTCCCTTACTTTGTGGCCTCGGAGTTGCATGTGACTTGCCGACTCCCCAACACCACCAGAATCTCTGTGTTTTGTGCCGCTTGCACTGTGTGCCGTCAGTATGTAGCTCTGCCTCTGCACAGCTTTGAAGTCCTGCCCATCTCAGGCTCTAGCACCTGTAGCAAATGGAGAGGGCTGGAAGCCAGAGGAGGAAACATCAGTCTGCTTGAGGTTCAGAAGACAGTCACAAAGCGGGTGGAGCCAATGTCTGTCTCATCGGGGCGAAGTGGTGTTTTTTCTTCCCGATTCTTTGTGAAATTTGCATTATACCCTTCAACAAGTAGGTGCTTGAAGTGTGCCTCACAAGGTTAAGAGACAGGGTAATATCAGAATTCTGACAATGATACCAGAATAAAGCATTTTGAAGGCAAAAACAGCAGAGGGAGCCTCACAAGTAAAATGAGAATAGCTTTTTAAAAAAGCAGTAATTCAAAAGGCTCAAGAAAATAAAAATGTTTTCACCTGCTGCCACAGCAGGCTTGGCAAGCAAGGAGTATTCTATGGGATAAAGGCTTACTTACAGTTTATAAGTAACCCATAATGGAAGCTCTGTTGGAGGGCAATAGAGAAGCATTTTGCATTTATTTGTGTTATTTATAGGCTTCCCCATAGCAAGGAGTTATCGCTGTAGCTCACAAAGTAAAATAATCAAGCTGTAGAAGTGTAGGGTTGGGGAACGGGTATCTAACATGATGGTATCTAAGAAGCTTTGGAGAGGAGGAGTCGGGTGGGGGACTGCGGTGAGTACTGACTGCTCTGCTCCCCATCTAGAACAACTTGAGCAACCCACCCACGCCACCTTCTTCACTGCCCCCCACACCACCACCCTCTGTACAGCAAAAGCTGGTGAATGGAGTTCTGCCTTCAGAGGAACTGACTGAGCAGCCCAAGGAACCAGTACTGCCCCATGAGCCCGAAGGGCAGAAGGGTAAGGTCCATTGTGAAGTATTGCTAGTGCTGTCGAATTCTGGAATGTTCTAGGATGTGGTCCATTTCTGGGTTAGGTGACCTATAGAAGCTGCTCTAAATTTTCTTGTGGAAGAGAAAGTAGAAGTGCCATCGATCTAGGAGAACTAAAATAAATCTACTTCAACCCTTGGGATAATGGGAATAGATTTTGGAATTCCTAATATTAGTGAAACATGTATAATCCTGCTGGAGTTAATTATGTTAATAGCTGTGGCCTTCCTTCTTGGTCTAGCAGCATACTTCATACATCAGTGCAGCAAATTTAAAGGGGAAATAGGAAGAAGGGTGTTAGGCAGAGAGTGGGGATTTGGAGAAGATGGAAGAATATTGAGCGCTTCAAAAAGTGCCATGCAAATGTGAATAGTTTATAACCATAATTACAGTTCTTATTGGGGCTGAGTTGTTCCCCAAACGCATTTTCTGAGGATTTGCCTGTCATTTGATTTTAAAGTTTTCATAAACTGCTTTTCTTGTTAAAAAAAAAAAGTTCACAACTACTTCCAAAAGAAATATGAAGCAATAGTCATAAAAGGCAGCAGAACAAAAAAAGGTGATGATCCACTACTTCTTAAAACAGGAGGGCTTTTTAAAAAAAATTAATACATTTAAAATTAACCATTTAAAAGAGATGTAAAAAGTGGTAAAAAGGCAGCCTTTTAAATGGAAAGGTTTTACTGTGTCTCCTACATGTTAAGTTGTGGTGCATCTCTTTTGGGGTAAGGGCATTCCAGATACACAACACCGCCACTAAAATGACCCTCTCCTTTGTTGCCAACCCCTCGGTTTTTTGCCTGGGGCACATGTTTATAGATGTTCCTTCTGTGGAAGTGAAAAGCTTGGACCTCCTCGCAGCTCTGCCCACGCCACCACACAACCAGACTGAGGATGTCAGGTAAGGGGAGAGGCCTGACAAAGCAGGGGCACAGCAGAGGGTCCCAGTGAAACCATGCTATGTTCCAGGGCCTTACTTCATTGCAGGAAATGAAAGCTGTACGCTGAACTGTTGGCCGAGGAAAGGAAAACCTTTCTTCTGGGGCCTCTAGCGTGGGGTGACGTTGTTGGGGAGTATGGAGAATGGATATCTCCTCCCTCCAGCAGTTCAAAACGGCAGTCTTAAGAATACTACTGAGAAGAGGAGGGAGGGAAGGTTGAAGACGTATAGAGGAACAGAATGAACTTCCGTAGCACAGCTCTGGGACGTGGCTGTTTCTGTCTGGGAGGACAGAATGCAGGCTTGGGAGAGCTCTTTTTATTTTTTACTAGAACTCCCACAAATCAATGCAAGTTGCAAAATGCTTTTTTTGAAGGCAGAGGCAACTATGTACTGAACTCTGTGAGCCACCTTTTGGAATGAGCTGCATACACAAATACAGATCTACTTCTAATTTCTTACAAATGAGAGGTTCTATTTATTTAATTAATTCCATTTCTGTGCTGCCCCAGAACCCGGAGGTTCTCTGAGCGACTTACAAAGCTAATGTTCCAGTAATTTAATCTAGACCTTTAATGCTGCTGCTGTTCATTAACCCTGGTTGGAGAGCTTTGTTAATCTGCAGGAAAACATGGAGAAGTTTGCCACTAGATCCTCACCTGCCTTCTACTCACCCTGAACTGTAGACTGGTGGGCTGGGTTGCATCTCCCAGCACACTCTGTGGGTTGCAACATCCCCAGGATACTTGCAAAAGTGCCCCTATATTGTTTAAGCAGTCTCTGCAATTCCTCTGCAGAATGGAGAGTGACGAGGAAAGTGACCCCCCTGATAGCATTGTCCCGGCATCGTCGCCTGAGAGCATCCTGGGTGAAGAGATGCCACGCTTTCCACTGCTGGCTGGAGTCAAGTGTGAGGTGGAGGAGTGTCCGCTGTCCCCTGTCATACCTATAATCCCCAAGGCCAGCATCCCAGGTTTGTGAGAGCTGGAGAAGCTGGGAAGAAGAAGGGGAAGGTGGCATGTTCAGCGTGGACTGGCATAGGACTTAAACCAGGGGTAGTTAGCCTGGTGTTCTCCAGGTGCTATGGACTGGAACTCCCATCTTGCTGGCAGGGGATCCTGGCAGTTGTAGTCCAGAGGATCTGGAGGGCAGCTACCCTTCATTCAGACTCTGCTGCTGCTTGTGTTCTCCAGGGGCGAAACTGCCCAAAGGGCTTCTGAGGTGGTCTCTAGAGGGCAGAGGAATCTCTTGCAAGCCGCTTTTCGTGACGTGCAGGCTGCTCCCACAGCCAAGTGGGGACCTGTTTTTCTGCGTGGAATTTCCATGCCCTTTCTAAAGTGGTGTGCGTGCTTGTCCAAAAAGCGTTTCTGATGTGAGCCTTTCTCTTGCACTCCTCAGCTTTTCCAGATGTCAAGCCCTATGGGGCCCTGGAGCAAGCAGGAAAGGGGGCAACAGGCACTTCCTGGGACAAGGCCAAGGGCAGCGAGGTCTCCGTCATGCTTACAGTGTCTGCAGCTGCTGCCAAGGTATGGGGCCAGCCTAGAAGTGGGCCTCACTTGGGGCCACTGAGCAGATGGAAGTACTCGGGAAGTGGTGCATTTGTTTTCACATATGGCAGTTTGGGGATTATGGGATTTTCCACCAGGCCCAGGCAGCCTGCTCAGTGGTGGGAAATGATGTGAGTTGTAGTCCAGCAGCATCTAGAGCAAGGGTCTCAAACTCAACTGACCTGGGGGCCGCTGGAAGTAGAGTCTGGGTGAGGCTGGGACGCATCGAGTATTCCACCACCGCAGTGGTGGTGGGCCGCTCATCCCGCGGCCGGCCCGGGTGCCGCTGGCGCTTTGAAGGCCGCAAGGCCCCTCCCCCATGCCCCGCCCGGCCTGGCAAGTGGCCCGCGTGCCGCGAGTTTGAGACCCCTGGTCTAGAGGGTCTTGGATTCCCCACTCCTGGTATAAGGGCTTCTGTGAGCCCAGCATTTGCTTCAGGTCTGGCCACTGGGCTGAAATACAAGGGGGGGGGGGGGGGGGCTATATGGGAAGCCATTTCTGTGCCATCCTTGGTATTCCTCCATCGGTGCGGTGCAGCAGATTTGAGCTCAGTTCTTACTGCAGGAAAGAAGAACCCCTCCTGCTGTGTCATGTGAGCCCCCCCCCCCACCTTGGGTCCTGCAACTCTGTTGTGCAGAGCACTGCGCATAAAGTGATGCATAGCCGCTTGTATGCCAGGGAGCTCAGGGTGGCCTGCAAGGGGTTATCTCTTCTTCTGTATTTATGTCCATTTGGTGGTGTTGCTGCTGTTGCTGCTAGCTACCTTAAACATCCTTTGGTGGAAAAGCAAGTAAGTTAACGCATAGTGAGCTGTATTTTAAAAAGCCTGTATGATGGTTATAGCACCATGTGCAGGTGGAATTTTTGAGTGGCTCAGCCGCCTACTGCCCCTTCCTGATTCTTTCCATCCTCCCCAGAACCTGAATGGTGTCATGGTGGCAGTGGCAGAGCTGTTGAGCATGAAGATCCCCAGTTCCTATGAAGTGCTCTTTCCAGATAGCCCCATGCGGAGTGCTGTCACGGAACCCAGGAAAAGTGAAGCTAATGCACAGGGTGAGTATCCTGACCTGGACAGGACCTTGGTAATATGCCTTTGTGGTTTCTCCACTGCTGATTCATGGGCTCCTGTTTTTTTCCTCTCTCTTTCCCTCTCTCAGGCAAAGAGAAGCCAGTGACTCCAAAAGGCCCTGAAGGTGGTCCAGAATGGCTGAAGCAGTTTGATGCTATGTTGCCTGGTTACAGTCTCAAGAATGAGCTGGACATCTTGACATTGTTGAAGCAGGTACAGGCAGGGCAGGAACCTTGCACAGACTGCATTGGCCCGTCTTCAATGAACAGTGTTGACCACTGGGTTATGTTCTTGTTCAGGCTGATTAACAGAGGTTTAGCACAAGGGTGGGGAACCCAAGGGCTGAATTTTCAGTTTCAGAGAAGCTCTGCGGCCCCATTCCAACGCTGGAGCTGCTTGAAGACAAAAGGAGATAGAACCACAAATACCAGGAATATTGTCGCTTAAAGCTCTTGCTAAGCGTGAGGAAAGGCGTCTCGTTCTTTTAGAATGGGGAAGGTTGGGAAACCACAAGTGATTGGCAGTTGGGAGGAAATGGGCTGTCTGAGAAACCTTGAAGGACTTGGCTGTGCAGATAGCCCAGATCTGGACTATTGTGGTGGCCTATAAATTGGATGGATGGATGGGGCCCTTGTCTTCTTGCAGCTTCTCTTCCAATTTGAAATCTATTCATCTTCCTTTGAGGGGGCAGCCAGGCTGTCCCCCCCCCCCCCGCCTATTTATTCTACTTTATGTTGTGTGTTCTTAATGCTACCATTCCTATATTTTTCCTGTGGTCCTTGGCCAGCTGCAGTGCATGGGGCCTAGATACCCACATGCACTAGTACTTCATACATGCCTGGTATATTGGAAAAGCAAGATATTGGAATAGGAGAAAAAACTACTTCAGCATCCACACATATTTTCCCATCAGCCTTGAAACTTAGTTACTGTAGGAATGGCCTGTAGAAGGAGAAGGAAGCTGATCATCTGAATGTACATTTGTTTAAAAAGCACGTTTCTAAACTGCTGGGAGTGCAGTGATGCATCTGTGAAATGCTTCAGTGCTTGAAAGGTTGGTGTTTCTGTTTGCTATGCAAGCACATGCTTCTCCCATGACCTCCAGTTGTTTACTTACCAGCCACCCAACTCCTTAGAAAGGAAGGTGTGGCAGAGGCCCGAGGGCCTGTTGGTGGCACTTGGGCATGAATGCAGTCTGCAGCACCCACAGCCAATGCAAATACCTTGCCGTGCTTGCAGAGACCCTAAAACCAAACATGCTGGTTGTCAAAATGCGGCTGAGATCCCTTCTCTCAAATAGTGTGTCTGTCTTCCTTTTTGTTCCAGGAGAGCCCAGCTCCAGAAAAGACTGCTCAGCACTGTTACATCAACAATGTTGCTAACCTGGATGTACGGCAGCTGTTGACCCTCCCTGAAGAGCCCTCCCCACCCCTCTCCCCCTTTGCCCCCTCCCCACCCAGCCCCCCCAGAGCTTCAGAGCTGGCCCCAGAGCCTGAAGTCCCCTCAGAGCCTGCTCCCTCTCCTTCCCCGCCTTCCCCTAAGGAGGAAGCTCCACAGTCTCCCCCAAAAGCCAAGCCTCGTTCCCGGCCCCTGGAGGATGGCGAGGAGAGCAAGCCGCGGCTGAAGAAGTGGAAAGGGGTGCGCTGGAAGCGGCTGCGCTTCCTCATCACCATCCAGAAAGGGGGAGGCCCCAAGCGCGATGGGGACAGGGAGGTCAGTGAGTTCATGGAGCGCCTGGCCACCACCCTCCGGCCCGAGAAGGTGCCACGGGACTTGCGGAAGTGCTGCTTCTGCCATGAGGAGGGTGATGGGGCCACGGACGGCCCAGCACGACTCCTGAACCTGGACCTGGACCTGTGGGTGCATCTCAACTGTGCCCTGTGGTCCTCAGAGGTGTACGAGACCCAGGGCGGGGCCCTCATCAACGTGGAGGTGGCTCTGCATCGGGGCCTGCTCACCAAATGCTCGCTTTGCCAGAAGACCGGGGCCACAAACAGCTGCAACCGCATCCGCTGCCCCAGCGTGTACCACTTTGCCTGTGCCATCCGGGCCAAGTGCATGTTCTTCAAGGACAAGACGATGCTGTGCCCACTGCACAAGCTCAAGGGCCCCTGTGACCAGGAGCTCAGCACCTTTACTGTCTTCCGGAGAGTCTACATCGAGAGGGACGAGGTCAAGCAGATCGCCAGCATCATCCAGCGTGGCGAGCGCCTCCACATGTTCCGGGTGGGGGGCCTGGTCTTCCATGCCATTGGGCAGCTTCTGCCCCACCAGATGGCAGACTTCCACAGTGCCACCGCACTCTACCCCGTGGGTTATGAGGCCACCCGCATCTATTGGAGCCTGCGGACCAACAACCGGCGCTGCTGCTACCGCTGCACCATCTGCGAGAACAATGGCCGGCCAGAGTTCGTGGTGCAAGTGATGGAACAGGGTTTGGAGGATTTGGTCTTCACAGACTCCTCACCACAAGGTAGAGGGATGAGCTTGGGCACGAGGCCTCGTTTTCATGGGGTGTTGCTCGTTTTTGAGGGCAACTGGGAGCTGCTTCCCCTGAAAAATCCCCCACATTCTTCTGCGCTAAATTGAGCTGCAGGGACTAGAAAAGGCAAGTCCTGATCTAGAATAGTTCGTACAAAATGCCCAGCATATGTCATAGAATCATAGAACAGCAGAGCTGGAAGGGGCCATGAAGGCCACTGGGTCCAACCCCCTGCTATTGCAGGCCACCAGTTTACATCATCCCACTCAGATGGATGAGTTCAATCACTCCCACTTTCAGTGCATTTTTCTAAGTGGAAAAAAAAAATCTGGCAGTTCAACCATATTATTTAATCATGATTACCATTTTGCATTATAGAAACTGTAAATTGTTCAAAAATGTTGGTGGACCAGAGCCATAATGATATGTAATGAGGCAGTGGCCCCCACCTCCCAATCCCACAGTATGTTCCTTTGCAACTCCTCAGGTTCTTGACAAGTCAATTTAGATGAGCTCTGTGGGAGCTGTTGCTTTTGCTGTCTGTTAGGTTGTTTCAGCCAGTTACATATCTTGTTCCTGTCCTTACTAGAGAGAGGTGTAATTCTGGACAATGTACATTATCAAAGGTTTCACAAGAGAACTAGGATTTTGCAGTAAAACTACATTTCCTGAATGAAATGAGCAAGTGAATGTTACAAAGTCAACATGATTCAAAGATTTGTTTTTAGTGTTCTATCGAATCCTGACCATTAGGGGCTTGACTCAGGGTGATGACCTGGGCAGAGGAATTAGAAGCAGTAGGGCATGTGCTAGCGGAGCAAATACAGGTACTCTGCAGCAGGGCAGCAGCCCCTTGCTCAGTCCTGGTCCAGGAGATGTTCTGGGCTTTCTGCATTCAGTCACTGATCATCTCCTAGGTGGTCTTAGTGCTTGCTTATTGCCATCTTAGGATCGTGTGCATTTTCTGTGAGGCTTCTTTAAACCCTTCCTGGAGTCACGGGATCCTCTGGGTGATGACTGCAGCAAGGCAAGGCAGTGTGAGGAGTTTGGAGCCCTAGATCCTTTTTTACCCAGAGGATTCTCTGAGCGCCTCACTTCATGGGCAAGGGTGAGAAGGGGTCCTCTTTCATTCTCCTCCCTTCCTCTTCCCCTGCTACAGCTGTGTGGAACCGCATCATTGAACCAGTGGCCATGATGCGCAAAGAAGCCGACATGCTGCGACTTTTCCCCGAGTATCTAAAAGGAGAAGAGCTCTTCGGTTTGACGGTGCATGCTGTGTTGCGCATTGCTGAGTCTGTATGTATCAAACATGAGAACCCCAGCTAGAGAAATTTGGCATGTGGGCCACTGGGGGTGGATCATGGGGCAGGAAGATGAGTAACCAATGTAAGATCCCGGGAAGCAGAGAGAATATAAGCTGGGTTCAAGCTCGGGCATGGCTCTTTCCATAGGATTAAAGAGCAGCTGATCCTGAGCTGCTGTGCAGAGGCGGCTTCTGGGGGTGGAGTGGCTGATCTTGCTCCAGACCCTTTTTAATCTGCTGAGCTATGTGCCGTGCGGATGGCTTTGTGCTGGGAACCCCTGAACTATGTTTGGGGAGATGGGTCAGCACCATGCAAGAGGGCCGTGGGGGGGAGTGCTTGTGCAGCAGGACTGCAGCACCAGCGCACAAAAGGTCGTGTGCTCCTTCTTGTCCCAGCTGCCTGGCGTAGAGAGCTGCCAGAACTACCTGTTCCGCTACGGGCGCCATCCACTCATGGAACTGCCACTCATGATCAATCCCACTGGCTGTGCTCGATCAGAGCCCAAAATCCTCACACACTACAAACGGTGAGCATGACCCATACCTGGACAGCTCCTCGGGGTGGAGGCCTTCACTGACAATGCGCAGGCCTCTCTGAGACAACTGCAAGACTCTGGTTCCGGGGGAGTAGCCTTTAAAGGGAGGGGGCCTGGCTCAGTGGTAGAGCGCCTGCATGGCATGCAGAAGGCCCAAGGTTCGACCTCTGGCATCTGAACTCTGGAAGGGCAAGATAGTTGTTGTTGGGAAAGCTCTCTCCCTGCCTGGGCCCACAGAGGGCCCCTTGCTGTCAGCACAGCAACGAACAAATAGTCCGAGCTGTGTGAGCAGCCTCCCAAGTTTGCATGGTGCAAAAACCTCACCAGTTACTGACAAGTTATCCGTAGCTCATGAAACTACCAAATGCAGAAAGTGCCTCATGTTGCTCTGCCATTTGAGGGAGAATGACTTGCTAATTTAGGGCTCTAGAATTGTATGCTTTAGAGGATTATAAATTCTGTAACTGAAACAAATTTGGTTGAAGTTAATTCTACTTCCATGTATCTGTGTGTGTGCACGCATGCACATGAAACAGCATTGGGTATGTTTTACACGGGTTTAATTGTGAATCTTAGGGCACCATCCAAGGGCATTTAATTTTAGAAAGTTCAAGTTAGCTGCCATTTTAGTAGTACTAGAAATGCTCTGGACTGTATTTTGTGATCCACACTATGATGCTAACTAAGCCACTTTCTAGATTCCTGAAGTAATCATTGAGGTTCAGTTGCCATTGATAAACAGCTGCATCAGTCAGAATTGCTGCCCTGAAGATGCTGACCAAGCAGGGGCTAGATGAAGCTTCCTCAGACCTCTTGCCATTTGCAAACTCAAACGTAATGCCAGTGTAGCCATTCTTTGAGGTTGGCTGCATCTGAGCATCGGGTGTCCCAACTCTTAATAGCAGGAATGGGGACAGCCCAGCCCCTCCCCTCTCCCCACTTCAGAGAGACAACTCTGTTAAGAAGCGCAGCTCTGCATAGAGAGGCATCTGGCCTCCTGGAGTGCCAAGCTGGGAAGCGGAAGGCATGCAGGGGTAGGGCTTTAGGGGAGAGGGGCCTGTGGCCAGATGTCCTCAGCCTCTGGATGGGGGCTGTCCCAGGAAGCCATCTGTCCCTGGGTCCCCTGCTTTGTTGCACCCTCAGTATGTCTGTCCTTGGCTCCCCAGCCAGTAGGCTTAGTATCTTTTTTCCCCTCTCCGCACTTTTCCAAGGCCCCACACTCTGAATAGCACCAGCATGTCCAAAGCTTACCAGAGCACGTTCACAGGAGAAACCAACACGCCATATAGCAAACAGTTTGTGCACTCCAAGTCCTCACAGTACCGCCGCCTCAAGACCGAATGGAAGAACAACGTGTACCTGGCCCGCTCCCGCATCCAGGGGCTGGGGCTCTATGCAGCCAAGGACCTTGAGAAGCATACCATGGTCATTGAATACATCGGCACTATCATCCGCAACGAGGTGGCCAACAGGCGCGAGAAGATCTATGAGGAGCAGGTAGGGGGAGCAGGACAGCGGATGGGGCAGAAACACCAGGCCCCTCTGTTTAGTGGCTGTGAGGGGGTCTGGCTTAGGAGCGAAGGGTCCTGCTTTGGGCCAGTGGTACTCATCTTGCTGGAGAGAGCCTTGCCTTGGGGAAGAGCCAGCGGTTTGGTATCATTCTGGCTTATGTCGGACGTTACTTTCTTCACCATTCCTGGAATCAGGAAGGGAAATGGACTTGGCAAATGGTATGGGTAGGGAAAAATCAGACTTTGGTCTGAAATTTCCTCCTGCAAGATCCATGTGTTTTGTGGACTGACTTGGTGCTAATTCTCTCCCTATATTGATCCCATACACACACATTTTTTAAAATGGGGAATGGTAATGACTAGGGACAAACACTTTCACATATGTTCATTATGCATTTCTGTATTTATCTGGAGGTTTTTATAACCTTGTGAAAATTCATGTTTTGAATACATGTTGCTAAATATTCATTTCTTCAAATTATGTATTTTAAATATTTTTATACATCCTTTGAACCCCAAAAAATGTGTGGAATGTAAAATCAAGTGGATAAATATATTCCAGTCCAGACAAGATCAATGGATATCAGAATGTGGAAGTATCAAAGGCTTCAGACTTCCCTGTTAATGCCTTTCCTTGCAACATGGGTGTGATTGTGAACAAGGTGTACAGTTGGCTGATTTAGTTCCAGTTGCTGGGCAAAATGGATCCTCCAGTTCCATTGCCCCATACAGTTACCATATTACCACATGGCTGTAGCAGGAGCCACGTGGAGCAAAATTTTCCCTTCTGTCCAAATGTTTAAGAACCCCCTCAGGATCTAAACCCGATAAGCCATATTCCTTAGCAGAGCACAAAAACAACCTAGAATTGTGAAATTATTGGCAGAGGTTGCATACTGGAGACACTGGTTCCTAAACATGCCGTATAATTCCCCCCCCCCCGCCCTGCCTCCACAATATATTCCAGAACCGAGGGATCTACATGTTCCGTATCAACAATGAGCATGTCATCGATGCCACGCTGACTGGCGGCCCTGCCAGGTGAGTGAGGCTCCGCTCTGAAATTGCCAAAGGCTTCACTCTTTTGGACTTTTTATGGGATTTGTGGGGAATCGGCTGATTTTAAAGCTGACAAAGGAAAATACCTGTTTTAAATCCTTGAAGTCAATAAAGAAAATTAGCCCATACGTTTTCTGCACAAGTATCCATACTTATTGACTGGACTTGCATGACATTGCAACCTGTCATGGGTAAGTAGCCACAGTTGGTTGTCAAATCATGCAACCCAGAGCACTTCCTTAATAAGCCTCCCTGAAAACCCATGGTTTGTTTTAGGGGTTGTTGGACTTATGGTGGGTTTTTGTGTTCCCCAAACGTGGGTGACCAACCCTGTTTCAGATTGTGGGAAGTGGTGCATAACATTCTTTCCTCCCTCCCTCCCACAAACACACACACATATACATACATGCACACACACACGCATGTACATATGTACGTATGTGTTAAAGCTACACATGTATATGTCTGTGTGACTCCTTTGCGAGACTTTGGGCTCAGTGTGCAGCTTTAACATGTGGCCTATAGAATAAACTTCCCAAAAAAGTGATGAGGTGAATTTGTTGGCCCCACTGCCAAAAAGATAAAGCCTAAAAATACTACACCCAAGGTTTGTTTGACCATTGAGGATGCCATCTGACAGAGCCTAGGCTGTGACCCAAGAGTCTGATTCTTTTTTTCCAGCTTTCTTTTGACCCGGTAAGCCCTTAGGGTCAGGGTCAGGACTGTTCCCTAGATTGCAAGAGCATTCCAAAAATTGTCGTACTTCACAGCACAATATGGATTCTCAAAGTCCACCTTGTGGGGCCTCACTGAAAAGAGGAGCCATAGCAAAGGGTCAGGTGTCCCTTTGTTGCACTCACGGATGTTTCTCCCTCTTCTGTTCCCCCAGGTACATCAATCACTCCTGTGCACCCAATTGTGTGGCTGAGGTTGTGACGTTTGACAAGGAGGATAAGATAATAATCATCTCAAGTCGCCGAATACCCAAGGGAGAGGAGGTGAGGATTGGATGGTGGTGGAGTGGCGAACAGGGAGAGCAAGGCAGCTGTGCCTAGGGGAATAATCCTCAAATGGCACTGAATAGGGGAAGAAAATGCTTGTAGATGCTGGGCAACTTGTGCCCCTCCAAATGTTTTGACCTACGTCTCCCATCAACAGTGACTAGAATTCATGGGATTTGTAGGCCAAAATATGTCCAGGGCCATAAGTCACCCACTCCTAATTTTAGAACATTGTTCCCCAACCTGGACCTTTCAGGATGTTTTGGACCACAATTCCCATCAACCATAGTGAGCATGGCTATTGAGTAGGGATAATGAGCGGTTGTAGTTCAAAGCACCTCGGCTATTGGGTGGTATAAAAATGAAATGCATACATATATACATCATGTTGGGAGAAGGCTGATTTAGAACATTTTAGATCCTGCCTTGCCTCCATCACAAGCAGCTGCTGTATTGTCCAGCAAGTCCAATACTGTGGACATTGATTGGCAGTGAATGATCAGGATTTCAGGCAAGCTTCTTTCCTTGCCCTGCCTGGAGATCAAACCTCAGAGCCTGCATGTAAAGGAGCTTCTCTGCCCTTGAGCCAGACCCTTCCTAACATAGAACTCAAGGTGGGCTTCCAAAGTGGTTTCTCATCTTGTCCTCTCTCACTCTATACCAGCATTTCTGGGTATGTTGTGTTTCTGGTTCCACTGCCTTGTGCATGCACAGAGTTTGAGCAACAGAGTAGTCTAAATCATGCCACAATGGCATAGCAAGTGTGCATGAGTTCCAGGAATTCACGTAGTTTAATGAATAGTCTATTATTCTATGCATTCAAGTCCTGTGGATTTTTGCTGATAACATTGAAATGTTGGTGCATCATCCATCAGATTGGTTTTCCATCTGCAGTGTAGCAGCTGTGTACATCATTCCACCAATGAAAAGCAAACAGACTTTGGTATACCTGTGGGGGTTATTCAGATGCATCCTCCTTACCTGTGTGCTGTTACCTCCCCTTGTGTGCAAAAATACATTTCCCAACTCTTAAGTTACGTGAGGATATGCCAGAGTGCTCTTGTCTCTACCTATCAGGCCAGTCAAGAAAGCAGCACATTTTGAGAATGGGTGAGCTGGGCCATCATACCGAGGGACTGTTGTTCCAAAAAACTCAGCTTCAGGCCTCAGCATCTCCAGAGAAAGGATCAGGCAGACAGTGATAGGAAATGACTCTGGAAGTTCTGCCATGCTTTTGCTAGCCAGAATAGGCCAAATTATTCAACTGAATGGGTAAAGCAAGCTTCCTCTGTTCTAAATGGTTCAATAGTAGAAGCATGTTAAAGAGGAATCCATATTCCTTTTCCTTCCTTACTGTATTGTTCCTCTTACAGTATGAACAGTATAAAAGCTGATTTGTATTAACATTTTCTTTGACTGAAATAATGGTTGGCGTGAGCGTGGCTGCAGTATGACTAGACAAGACGAGCGGTGCAAAAACACCAAAACAAAACCCCAAACCATTCTCATTTTTATCTGGTATCCTTTCCCTTCAGCTCACGTACGACTACCAGTTTGATTTTGAAGATGATCAGCACAAAATCCCGTGCCATTGTGGAGCCTGGAACTGCAGGAAGTGGATGAACTAGCCTGAAGAGGCTTGTCCAAGAAGGCAGGGGGGACACCCTGGCTGCCTGGCACAAATGGCGCAGGAGGCTCTGCAGAGGGAGGCTTGTTCAACCAGCTCTCCGGTCCTCCAGCGCAGTGGAGAATCTCCCAGGGAAGCATGATTGGAATCCACCATCCCAACATGCTGGTGGGGCAGCTGGGACTCACAGGCAGTGGCGATGTCAGCATATGTGCCACCGCACACCAGTCTCGGTTAAGGTATTCTGCCCAACTGGCCATTTTGGCTGTCAAGTCCAGCTGCCACCTCCTTCCAGGCAAGGCAGTCTGCCTCTCCCCAGCAGAAGGCAACAGTCACTAGCAACCCCATCTGGGGTGGGGGACTGATAAACTGGCAACTCAGGGTTTTCTTTTTAGTATTTTTCTTTTGATGCCGAAATGGGGACCCCTTCTGCCCCTGTGCACCTGTAAATAATGGACTTCAGAAATATTCTGGGAGGAGATTGGGGCATTCTTTCTAGCAGAGCTGGGGGAAGGGGACTGCAGCATGGCTATTGGATCCCCGGAGAAGAATTTGTAACTCTTTTTTTTCCTCTGTGTGTGTGCGTGTGTTTAGGAATTTTTTGTGTGCGTGTGAAAGGTTTTTTTAACCTAATATCTATTGCTTGCTAATCTACCAAGGTAACAAGAGGCTTCAAAGAAACTCATTAGCTTGACAATCCACCTTCTAGAGCCCCTGGCTCTGGATTTTGTATACTTTTAGGTGTTGGATTTGAAAAGGGGAGTATGAATGTGTGTGTATACATATTGTTTTTGGGAAAAAGTACTTTTTTCAGTGAGAGCAGGCACTGACTTGCAGAAGCTGGAAACAGATCTTCCTTTCCTCTGCCTCCCCACCTTCCCATCTTCCATGCGCGAGGAGCATCCGCACTTGAACCTACCTCATTTGAAGTGTTAGACTTTGCTGTTTTGTTTTTCTCTAATATTGAGCCCCTCGCTGTGCCACCCTTCTGCTTTTTGAGCCCTCTTCCCTGAACATGGAGACCCACAGCTGCTCTGGCACACATGGGAACAGTTTCCAGGTGGAGGTGGGAAGTGGGATTCCCCCCCTTCTCATCTCTCCCCCCCACCACCAAAAGCAAGATTGTCTTCTAGATCTCATCCACAGTGAATTGCTGCAGTGAATACCAGTTTCCCATCCACCAACGGGGCAGATCACACTGCAAGGTATGATACGGTGGTCTGAATGTGCCAACACATTGGGGGACGAAAGAGCTCTTGGTCACCAGATGCCAACCCCAGCACTTCTCTTCAGCAGAGCTTCACTTTGCCCATCTGCAAAGCAGGGAGCATGTGTTTGGTTAAAAGGCCAATGGTTAATGGCTAACTCTGAGCAGGGGGAGGGGGAGGATCAGCTGTTGGCCTAGCCCATCTCCTTAAAGTCCCAGTTCCCTCTCTGAGTCCCCATGATCAACTTGCTGCTCTGAAGGCTTGTATATGTATGTGTGTGAGAGAGAGAATGAGAGAGAGAAAGAGCTGTTGGCACATTGCAGAGGCTGGGATTATTTATCTATTTATATATATTGTATATATATTTGAACTAGCATGGGGGAAGAATGCTGTGGCTGCAGCATTGTGACGGACTGCTGAGTAGCTCTCTGCAGAAGATCCCCCTCCTCAGTGGGAAGGCAACTAGAAGGGGAGGCTTGTTTATTAACCAATCTTTGGGTGGAAAAGAGTGTGTGGGAAAGGGAGTGTGTTTATGCTTTCTCTCTCTCTCTCTGTGTATATAGATATTCTGTTTTTTCCTTTTTTTAAAGAAAACAGAATCAGTTTATAACCAGTATCTTAAGAGCCATCTGTCCAGCAGCAACTTACCCCATGTAGGGAGATTATGTATTAATAGAAGGTAAAATGTGGGCATTATAAAGGGGACTGGGATGGACGGACACACACACACACACACACACACACACACGGTCTCCCTGCTGTTCAGTGACCCTTGAGAGGACTGCTGGTACCCTTGAACCTAAGTTGGTATGGGAGTGGGGCAAGAGTTGCTGAGACTTTACTGGTAAGGCTCTCTTGACTAACTTTGTACAGTTGAGATCTGTAACGCACAATTGCACCATTTTCCTCTTTCCCGTTTAAAACGTGTACTTGTCCCCCAAACATGCCTGACAGAGTGGCGTCAAGAGATCTAGTAGGCCACAGCTCATACTCTCACCTGGTTGACACAGTGCAGAGAGAACGTGGCAACAACCTGTCTTTCCTAGCAGTGTGAGGTGGGGTTAATCAGGGTTAGCATGCAAAAATACCTTTTCTTTCTGACCTTGTCGGCAAGATGAGAACCATGTTCTTGAGTGAAAAAGCTGCTTCTGGAAACCGTTCTAAGCTATGACGGTTAAAAAACGGGGTTGGGGGGAGATGACAAATTATTAAGTAATTAAAGTTGTAAATAAGATGGCATTTGTGTAGAGAAGGGGGGAAGTTTTATCAATAACAAAACCACTGGACTTTGTTTTAAAATAAAGGTTTGAGTTAAAGCCAGTATACATTTTTTGTCTCTTTGGATTTGTTTGTGTGTCTTTCCATTAATTTGGAAGGCTGTAAAGATGTAAAAAAATAAATTTTAAAGAATTGCTACAAAGGTTTAAAAGCTTGAGAGAGATTTTAAAATAAAAAGATAAAAGTGACTGAATATAATAGATTGTCAAGATTTTTTTGGATGACGGTTAGAGTTTAAGATAATCCTGTAGATTTTAGCTGATGAAGAAAGACTATACAGTTTTTAATTTTTATATAAACTATAACCCAGTCTTGAAGCTAAAACTTTTTTAAAGTTCTCTGCCTGTATAATCGCATTTGACGCCTTGTCCCATACTTCTGTTTACAGTTGCACATATTATATATATTAAGTTTTAACCCTTTTATGAACCCAAAATAATCACTTTTTAAAAAATAAAGTGTGGACTTTGTGAGGAATTATATTTTGTGTTTTGGGGTTTTATTACTTTGTGCGTGTGATTTCTGTGTAGCAAAACTGTCCTTCGTAATGAGAGCAAAGAGCTGAAAACAAACAGAAAGATTCCTTTAAAAATAATAAAAGCAAACAAAAAACATCCTTGTACGTGGCATGTTTTGTATTGGGTACAGTTTTGAAATGTATATAACTTACCTTCAAAGATGAAAAAGAACTGGTTCCCAATTTTGCTTCTCTAAGGAGGTTTTTAAAAGAAATAAAAAAGTAACACTAAATTGCATTTAAAACATTTGAGTCCTGGTTTAAGTTTGATTTTTTTAAAAAAAAAAAAAGGTCTATGTGCGTGTGCGCATGCGTGTGATGGAACTGCCTTCTGTCATTAGCCATTTGCCAGGTTGTAGAATTGGTTCCCTTGCCAAAGAGCCTGCCTAATCAGGCCATTGAATAATCTCAGAGAGCCAACCATGACATCCTTTCTGCCTCATGTCTTAGGACTTGCAACTTCCCCATAGCATCTCTGTGCAACCTCTCCCTGTTTTTATTCTGGCACCAGTCCTAAGAGGGTGGAGCCAGATTTCTTTGTATTGCAAAGTAGCTTGCTGTGTGGCAAGACAACCCCTATAGAGAAAAAGCACTGCAAAAGTCCAGGTGCCTCGCTCAGCCCTTCACTCACTCCTTGGGTGCAAGCTGCCCCTTGTAAACAAGCAGTTGTGCCGGTCTTTGAATTTCAGCTATACAGCAGGATCTTGGGAATAGACTTCCTTCCAGGCTATTCCCAGTATTTGCTTAGAATCCAATGGTGATGGCCTGGGGAGGGCCTGAAAAGAGGAAATTAGCATTACTGCTTTGTGCAAAGCAGCCTTCTCCAACCTGATGCCCTCTAGATGTGTTGGAAAACGGGGGGAAGATGGGAGTTACAGTCCCAACACATCTGAAGGGCACCAGGTTGGCAAAGACAGATGCCCAGTTATTCCCAGCTCTCTAATACTAAGTTGATAAGATGTAGCTGGTCAATAGTCATCTGGTCATTACTAAATAGGTGCTGGAGCATAACAATCTGGATTCTTACAGGTAAAGTTCACTGTTGCAAAGAAGTTTTGTGTTAATGAAGCAGTCGCCCTTTGCCATTTTGTACAGATGATATGAAGCCAGTTGTTTCTCTGTATTGGCTTCTAATTAACCTTGAGTTCTTATTGTTCAAGTTAATGATTAATACAGCCCCAGTGGTTTGGAGCCATCTTGGTTCAGAGAATATCTTCTGTATGTGTTTCCCAGATATCAGTGATTGACTGAAACCTTACTCATTTACATTTAGGAGTCTGTCAGGCCCCATCATTACCAGATTAAGGCCCTGAAGATTTGCCTGTTTTCTCTGGTCTTCTTTAAAAACGTTCAGTGGATTGTCCTTGGGTTTCAGATTTTAGAACCCTCTGAGCTAGACGCTATTAGCAATGGGCTGTTTTTGTTGTTTTCATGCTTTACAGAATTTATGTGAGCTGCCTTAGAGGCTTTTGCCCTCAAAGGCAGCCTACAAATATTCTAAAGAAAAATAAAATAAGGTCTGTTAGTATCTTAAGCAGAGCCTTTTCAGCCACAGTTGCCCTCCACTCAGCAGCTCATCAGGCACCTCCTTTATGTAACCAAACATCAGTACCTTTTCTTTAAACTCCTGTGTTACTGTTGACAGTATTCAGCATATATAGGAAACATGTTTTTTATATAGCTTAACCTGGCTTAAAACTCAAAAGGCTTTCTCCCCACTCTTATACAGAATGTTCCCAAAAGGGACCTCTAACGCTAACACTGTAAATGGTACATGGGGGTACCCAATCTTTTTGGACTTCTGGGAAGGTTTTCTATGCCTGATTTAGTGGGAAGCTATTTAAACATTGTAATCAGTTTTGTAGCAAGTGATGCTCACACTGTAACTTGGAGCACAGTTACTATTTTGTCTGATGGCTCCAATCATTTCCTTTCAACAGGAGCTATTCACAATATTTGACTACTGAGCAATCACCTTGCATTCTAGCTGAAGTCCATTTCCACAAAATAGTGTTACATTTTTCACTCATGCCAGAGGAGTAGTAGATCAACTTTCTATGGTACTAAGCCAGTAAACATGGCAAGGGAGAAGAAACAGTTCAACTATAGAAAGCAAGCTTTTCTTCAGTTTTCTGCTACTCGGTGGTAAACTTTTCCATTAAGCCAAGTTTTATGAAGAATGTACATCAGTATTGGCAAGTGTGAGCAACATGTAAGCTTGCACTTACCATAATTTGTTTACCTTTTTACTATATTTTCATTAGTCCATGGATCTAAAATAGGCTGACAAATGATCAATGCTCAATCTCAAATGAATAAACATTGTAATTTTTTTTAGGTAGCCTATCACCTTGAAAAATTATCAGCTATGGTGCCTTCTGATAATTAGAAGCTTTAGATTAAAAAAATATTTCCTAAAGAAAGTTTGGTTGTTATGTACTGTAAATTGTCTCCAATTTATGGCAATCCTATTATTACCTCCAAAATTTCCTGTTCTAGCAAGCCTTGCTCAGCAATTGTAAACTTAGCTGCGGCTTCCTTTATGGAATCAATTCATCTCATACTTGGTTGTCCTCTTCTGCCTTCAACTTTCCCTAGCATATTATCTTCTGTAGGAGTCTTGCTGCCTCAGGATGTGTTTGAAGTATAACAGCCTCAGTTTTTTTTCTTTCTAGGCAAGTTCTGGTTTGATTTAATCCAGGAACCACTTGTTCACACTTCTGTTGGCCCCAGACTATTCTGAAAGCTCTCCTCCAGCACCGTTACAGAATTCTCAAGTGCAAGTTCTCAGTCAGCTTGTGTGTCGCAATGTCATTTATGATATATTGCTGTGCATATTAAACCATTCTTCATACAGGTACATGTGAGCATTGCATTGATCTGCTTACATTTGAAGAACCTAAAGGACTATATAGATCAGTACAAAGTGGCTAACGAGATAGCCATGAGACATGAATGGAATAGCACCCATCCATGTTTGTTCCTCAGAAACACAAAAGCTTACTGCCTCTGATAGAGGAGGTAATAGCCATTTATTTATTTCACCTAAAATGCATTGTATTTCTTAACTTGTTAGTCACTGTGTGCTCACGTCTTAGTTTTGTATATTTGTCTTTTTTAAAAAATGAAGTATTTTTTTCCAGTAAAACAGGTATCATGGGTCGTAGATTATACAGAGTGAGAAATGCCTGACATTCAAGCTGGATTTCAAAAATAAAGAGATTATACTGCAAATATCCATTGGCTACTGAAGCTCACCGAAGAATTTCAGAAGATAGTCTATCCTTAATAGACTACACCAAAGCCTTGGATTGTGTGGATCATGAGAAGCTGTGGATGATTTTGAAAGACATGGGGGTACCTCAGCACTTAATTGTCCTGAAGCATAACCTGTATCGTGAACAAGAAGCTACTGTTAGGACAGAATACAAAGGAACAGATTAGTTTCCCATAGGCAAAGGTGTTAAAGGTGCATTTTATCTTCCTATCTGTTCAATCTGTATGCAGAACATATAAGAAGAGCTGGATTAGAGTCAGAGGAAGGATTGACAATTGGTTGAAGAATCAATAATTTAAGATATGTAAATACCATACTTTGGCAGAAAGCAGCAATGAACTTCATCAGCACAAATGATGAAAGTGAAAGAAAGAGCAAACGCAGGACTGCAGCTGAATACTAAGAAAAAAATCGTGACCACAGAAGAATTATAGAACTTTACTGTTAAAACTGAAGAAATTGAAATTGTGAAAGGTCTTATGTACCTTGGCTCAGTCATCAACTCAAATGGAGACTGTAGCCAAGAAATTTTAAAAAGACTGATTTGGAAGGACAGCAACAAAAGAACTATAAAAGATCAGGAGTGAGGAAGTTTCACAGGAGACCGAGTCCCAGATCATCCAAACTATTGTATTCCTGATCACCATCTATGGATGTGAAAGCTGAACAGTGAAGAAAGTGGACAAGAAAACTGATGCTTTCAAAACATGGTGCTAGAGGAGAGATTTGCAAATACCCTAGCCCAACAGAAAGATAAACAAGTGGGTCCTAAATCAATTCAAAGTCTTACAGCTTTCCCTACAAACCAAAATGACAGAACTGAAGCTGTCATAATCCAGACATACCATGAGAAGGCAGAATGCCCTGGAAAAGACAACCAAGCTAGGGAAGGTAGAAGGCAGGCGAAAAGGAAGGCGAGAGGTAAGATGGATTGACTCCACAAAAGTAGCCACTGCTTTGAATGTATAAGAGCTGAACAAGGCTGTCATGCATAGGGCATTTGGGAGTGTTTTCATATGTGGTGTTGCTCTATGTTGGAAACAACCTCACAGCACACAGGAGCAGAGATTATGTTGAAAAGTGTCCAGTTGATTCCATGACAGTACCAGCCAGCCTATTTTAAAGGCCTATGTATGCAGAAGGAAGATTTTTGACAGATGAAAAGGGTATGGGGAGGAAAGTGTTCTTTTCCACAAGGACTGTTACCTCAGCTATTGATCTGTGTCAGATAACTAGCTAAATAAGAAAAAAATGGTGCATGATATGCCGAAGGCAGACCAGATCTCAGACTCTGAACAATTTTATCCATAAGTGAAATCTAGAACCTAGTATTGTTTTCTGCATACAATTTACGGATTTTGCATGGTCTGGTCTCCAACTTTTCAGTCATGCACTCAAAATGTATGTATCTTTTCTCAGGCTCTGATTGGGTACACAGGTGCCAAACTTATAACTCCAAACAAGTATTACTTCTTTAGAAAGAGTAAAAAATACATGACTACAGTATGTGCATTTTGAGAGAGGAGAGACCTACTTCTTGCCAACAGCAATCTTCATGGCTAATAAACTTCACCAGGATATGCAAAAAAGCCAGGTTGCATGTTCACTCTAGACAGTAATGCTGACTGCTTTTGGCCGAGAGAAAAGGGTAGTATTAGCTATTAATAATTCTACCTGTGAAAACTAGCTCACATATGTCTGCCTTTCACTTGATCTGTTGCATATCAGACTCATATATGCATCCTTTCAGATGAAAAACCAAATTATACTGACATAGCACTTTAATGTAATGAGCTTGACGACTCTGCTAGGAATGGAAGCAATTTCAACTCTACCCCAACAGTTCAAATGACTGCTTTAAGGACAGATTATCATCATCATCTTTCTGCATTGCTCAACAGGCAAAGCTCTTTGGGTGGTTTACAACAACAGTTTAACAACACAGAAGATCTATGAGTATCAATATAAATTGAATTTTAGCAATTGGCTTCTTTCAGGTTCAATCATATCTTGTCACCCAACTATGTAACACAACCAAAAGAATGTTCATGTAATCTTTAAAATCACTACTTTTCTGTAGAGTTAGTTTGTCAATTATCATGTAGGCAACTGTTAGATGTAAGCTCCCCTGCCACTCCCTTTTCTTGGGAGCCACTGAGAATATAAAAAGCAGGAAAGGAACAGAGAGGAGGCTGGCAAGAACTGCGTACACAGGGCCAGAAAGTAGGGTGGGTAGAAGTTAAAGAGAAGCAGCACAGAACACTGACAAAAGCTATAGTTTAATTTGAGTATTCCAACACTAGTGCAATCTTACATTTTTCCTTTATAACCAGGACTAGTTAAAAAATGACACAGAAGCTAACTTCCATACTGGATTCATACTTCACTAGTATGAACAAAGTTATAGTCAAAGCTGATCTATTCTTAACGAACAATGACTTAAGGAGTGCAGTAGACATATATTTGTGGAGCTCAGGAGCGTAAACCTTAGAGTTAAGGTAATCACAGAATGATAGTTCATGTTCGTAAGAGCTCTTTCAGAGGCTTTCCCACCTTGAACAAACACAAAACTCAGCAGCACAAGCTTGTTTGAAGTGGGAACTTCTAAGAACGAATGAACAAACAAACAAGGGTTTACACAGAATGGCTCCTTCTCAGAAGCTGATCCCAGTCAGAAACATCTCAAACAGAAGTCTTGCCAGAAGAGCTGAAGACTTCATGCACGTCTGAGGGCTCAGTTATCGTTTCACTCCACCAGAAGAGGTAACAGCCCAACAGTTCATTAGCCACAGGGAAAATGGTTGAAATTGCCTTCCAAGGAACAAACAGTTCAATGCTGTTCTCAGTTCTGTGAGCAACTAGAGCTATCTCCGCCCCACTCAGTCAGACATGGTTGTACAGAGCTTCAAATGGTGTGATCATGTCTTTGCCACAGGATCTTAATGCTAGGAGCGGTTTTTCTTTGGAAGAAGAAAGTCTCGGCAGTACCAAGATTCAGACTGTTTCAGTATTTGTTGATGCCAAAGATGCGGACGCCATGGAACTGCGGCAGCTTGGGCAAAAGGACGCTCAGCAAGGAGGTGGTATTGATTACAAAGTGCACAGGATCATACTTGGTATAAAAGCTGGTTAAGATATAGCTAATGGGAAAGAAAAATACCGTGTTAACTACAGATAAATACAGAAAAAGTTTTCAGTCTGTGTCAGTCAGCTTCCCCATGCCAAGGAGATTCCTCTAAATATAACAAGTTAACTTTACCTATATTTTTAATTTCTGGAAGGATTGTGGAAATGCATGGAGAGTCATCATGCTTTAATAGCTAAAAGTATTTCATTTCACCTCTTACATAGGATAAATGACACGGAGAGGGGAAAACAGCCTCCTATTATATAATAAGGCACACAAGTGGGAAGTGTGTGTAAATGCTTCCAAGCCCAGTCAGCACGCACATAAGAACAGCCTTGCTGCATCAGGCTGAAAGGTCCATCTGACTCAGCAACCTGCTTCTCAAGGAGCAGCCAGATGCCTCCACAAAGCACTGATATAAGTCCAAATGAGCTCTTTTTCCCATAGGGAAGCCTACTGCATATATGGAGAACCTTTGCAAAAGGACAGCCTGAATTCATAGCATGAATTTTGTAGCATGATAGCCTGCCCTGTGTCTGCATAGCTCTTGGATATTACAGATTTTACCCTGTATTTTTACTGTTTGTTGTATACTGTTATCTGCTTAGACAGCCCTGCAGAGCTAGCGAGTCGCATATAAATTTGAAAATGAATGAATCAATGCATGAATATCCACTTTTTGGCAGTCCTGGCACTGCATTTCTTTTTCATTAAGATGAGAACAGCTTCCATGCGAGTAGCTGATCAAGTTTAATCAGACTCATCTTAAAAGGAGTCTATTCTAGCAGCAAGTGATATTTGTACAAAATTATTCTAAAAAGCAAATTTGAAATTTAAAGCAAAACACACACACAACTATCACCTTCTCAACGAAATAAACATGAATCAATACTTGAGGAAGTAAGACAAGATTTGACCACAAATAAGAGAGGCAAGTTCTGCAATAGAAGGACTTGACCATGCATAGCCAGTGAACACTGAACAAATGCTGTTGAGATTTACTAGCTGTTGCAAAGCTAATCAAATGGATGCAAATAAATGAGCAATTTCTGGCACTTACAGCACAATTGGTGAGATGCTTAGGAACTTGCGGGAGGAGGTCCATTGTGTACCATAGTCAATCTGTTCCCAGTGTGTGAGGAGGCGATCCTTCCCCTGGTCAGGTGTCTCAAAAGGCGTTCCTTTCACTGTGTGCAGTAGCCAGTACATTGCCTGAACAGGGGAAAGAAGTGATCGTTTTCCCCCTCTTTTCTTTGGAGTACAGCAGGAAAAAATACATCAAGGCAGCCGCAACAGTTTGTTGTGCTGTGCCAATTACAACTTAGAACTCTGGAATTATTAAAATGTTCAAGGGAACAAGAGTTGCTGTGTGAGCAGAATTTTTAGTTCAAAATCTGGGATAACGTTCAAGGCATCTCTACTTGGGAAAGTGATAAACACCACCCAAAAACTACCCCAGACCAAGGCAGAATGTAGATTTCTCTACATGTAGAAGTTTTCAACTTCCCTTCCCAGCATTCCTGACCATTGGTCAATTGGGCAGGGACTTGTTATTATTACATTGCATTATATCCTGCCTCTTTTCCTTTTGTGAGGAACCCAAGGCAACTTACATAGTTCCATTTCATCCTCACAACAGCAACCTTGTGAGAGGTTAGGACAAGATAAGTGACTGGCCCAAAGTTACTCAGTGAGCTTCATGGCTGAGTGTAGATTAGAACCTGAATCTCAAAAGTCCCCAGTCCAACACTCTAACCATCACAGCATACCAGTTCTCATCATCTTATGTGTTGATCCAAATCCTCTGTAGATCTACCTTCTGCTCAACCCTGTTTTAAGAGGCTCAAAAATGAAGATTCCAAGTTAAGCAAGGATAAGAACAGAACTTCGACCTACCAGGTTATGGATGACGTTGGTCAGAGTCCAGACCACAGGGACACTGAAGAAGGGGATGCTGAGAAGAATGACATGGAGGGCAGCCACTGAGATGCAGTAGGACAGCCAAATGCCCCGGCTGTTCATCACTCGGGTGTTGGGATTCACCTCACTATGAGCTACTCCCACATTCATGCTGAAAAGAAAAACCTTGTTGGATGCACAAATATACATATTGGGAAAGTGACCAGCTGCATGCCAGAAAATATGAGAGTTCAACTCCCTGTGACGGTATCATACCACTCCTTTGCTTTCCAAAATTCCCTTTTTTCAGACTTGGCCTTTGAACTATTCTACAACCAGTATACAGGTCTCCACTCTGAACCTGACCTATCCTCAAAAACTTTTGATCTTCAATTCCAGAAAACTGAACAAAGGCAAAGCAGTCTCAGGACCATAGAATCAGTGCAAGCATCACACATCTCCTATCAAGAATGGAACTGCTAGGTTGTTGAAATGATGGAATTCTACCTAACAACAACTCCCTGTACTTTCCCCATTTTTTTCTTCCCTCAGTCAAAGCAAATCCTAGAACTCCTATTCCAATGGAGATTTACCAGCGCAGACATATGTACCAAAGAAGTTTCATTTGGACATTTTGCTCACAATCAGGAGCTGATCCTTAAACTAGGAAGAGGGAAGTGGGAGGAACTGTCCCTTACAATTTACTACCTGAAATCTGGTTAATGAATCAGGGTGCAGGATTGCTTTTTCTGGTGCCTCGCTTAAGAGATGACTCTCACTTTAATCATCTAGAACTGTGACTTAAAGCAACCATTGCCAAGGAGAACAAAGCAGACAGTAGAACAATAATTTCCTTGGCTATCTAACCAGGAAGAGCTAGGTATCCCTGGGAAGTGAAGGAACTGCAAGAATGGTGACTTTTCCATACTGAGGCTGCAGCCCAAGGTGATAACTTGAGGAAAATTCTGCAAATACAAGCCAGCAGTGGGGGCATCATTATATGTGCCCCTCCTCTTAGATAATCTAGCAGAGAAGCAGCCTGTTGCTCTTACTCCCTGCTTGTACCTGTGGTCTTGTCTCACAGTAGGAAAAGTAGTCTAGATCAGGGATGAACAGAAGATAAATCTCCAGAGATTTTGAACTTCAACACTAGAAGCTCCTGTCAGTGGTCAGGAATGTTCCAAAACATCTGGAAACATATTTTCTGCCTGCACCTGGCCCAAACAACCTTCTTTTCTTGGCTAACCCAAAAGAGGAATCCATAATCAGATTTAGATAGTATATGCTTAATAAAGGGGGAAAAATAAGAGACCAAGAGCAAAACATTTACTGAAACAGAAGACAGCTGGATTATTCCCCTTTTCTAGTCCCTCCATTTCAGGGAAGCTATCCTTCAATCAATTTGTGAATTGTGCATGCAAGAAATCCTAGGTTCAGTTCTTGGCTTCTCCAGGTATGGTTGGAACATCCCTCTGACACACTGAAGAACTGTTGGTGGCCAGTGCAAGCCACACTTCCTCAACGGGGTGTGCTCCAAGATGTGAGACTAACACTCTCATATTCCCCAAACCCGCTTGCTAGGAGGACGGGGCGGAAAGGAGGCACAGAAACCGTAGGAGGGCGCCAGGCTGATGAGGAGACAAACCCGAGCTGGCTACACCAAGGATCTGAGCGGGTAAATGACAATTTCTCGTGACAGTTTACCAACCCGTGACAGTATCTGCAGCACACCTAAGAAAGTGCGGTACTGTGGAGAGAGGGTCCACACTTGGCCGTCCTCCGACACTTGCGCCGTTCCCACCCCGAGCATCACATCGGGGCGCGAGGCAGGCACACTCCCCTCCCCGCCTCACCCCTCTCTCAATCCTTTCCTCCATCCGACGCTTAAAGGGTTCCAAAGGCCTACAGGCGTCCGTCCCCAGGGACAGCACCCAATTCCCGTTAGCCGCCTAGCCTGAGCCCACCTGGCGGCTTCCCCGACAGCGTCCTTTCCTACAGCGACAAGGCACGACGGAGAGTCGCCGCGCACAACAACGTCAACCTCGTCGACTTCCGCACGCGCTTTCCCCGTAGGCGGTTTCCAGGAAACGATCCCGCTTCTCCGGCTCCTCGCCGCCAGACAACCAATAGGCAAAGGCTTCAGCCTCTTTCCTGCCATTCTATTGGTAGTTTTGTTTGCCACTCTTAACGTCTAGGCTAGCCTCTCCGTGAGCGGAGCCAATGATAAGAGAGGATGTTAGGAGGTGCAAAGTTCAAGTGAGTGAGCTAGGATTGGGTGGGACGTCGAGGGAGCTTGTTTAGCTTGTGGGTTGCTGGGGTCGTTGAGGGAGGTGAAGATAAGATGGCGGCGGAAACTGTAGAGCTGCATAAGTTGAAGGTATTAAGGATGATCTGAGAAGCGGCGCGTTCGGTCTTCCTTGCGCTTCAGGGAGACGATGCTTTGCTTTCTTTTCCTCAGTCCAGAGCTTGGCGACGGCACCTTGTCTCCTTTGTCTGTAGCAAGAAGCTGCCTACCCTGTGCCCGTGCCCGTGCCCTTTCTGTGAAGGCGGGAAAGAGCTTCTGCAGTTCTCCTCACTTTCATTGAGGGTAGAATGCCTTCCCTTCCCCCGACTGGTCTCGAAATGCCCTCGCCCATCACTCTTCCCTCCCCAACCTCAAAGGAGGGCGGCCCTCCCGTTTCCACACTGATTATTTATTTATTCATTACTTTTAAATGAATAAAGCTAAAGGGATAAACACGTCCTAAGCATCAGTCTCGCAGGTGTCGTTATAAGAATTGCAGCTTCTTGGCGTGGTCCTGCTCCTGTGCTTTGAACAGTAAAGCACCACAGAAATTTAGTAGGCAAAGTTTTATGACAGGGAGCTGAAATGAAAGATTTACTTGCTGTACTTCTGCTTGAAAGACAGCTATGAAGCACTGCAAAAAAAGATGTTTTTATTTGTAAACTATGAATGCATGTAAGTTTGATTTATTATATGATGGGGACTTAGATAACAATTCTTTCTGTGTGTTAGATTCTACCAATCAGTTTGATATCTTAGGCCTTAAAGAACTGAACCCTAAGGTGATAAATAGATTACATACTCAAATGTGTTTGAGCAAAACCTTGACAAGATAATAACAAAAGTGCATTATTCCTACCGTGGAATTGAGTTATTGTAAGATATCCCAGTCAGCAAATGGTTCACTTCCTTCACCAATTAATGCTATTGTATTCAGAGTGAATATTTAATTTTTGGCCTTGTTTCTACTGCAGACTCCTACCAAGAGTCTCCTTTCTAGGTCATTAACTGATTGTTATAATCATCTGAGAAGACCCAATTTTCTTTATTAAACTGAACAGTATACTGGTTTAAATCCTACTTGTTACTTGTCTACTTCTTGATATTTCTTTTTCCAAATTTGTGCTTTACTAAAGCAAAATGTTTTCTATTTTACAGCTTGCTGAGCTGAAGCAAGAATGTTTAGCACGAGGCCTGGAAACAAAGGGAAACAAACAGGATCTCATCAATAGACTCCAGACCTATCTTGAGCAGCATGGTAGGTTCCTGAACTCTACCAGGTTTCTTCTAACACAATTAAGTTAATGTCCTTCAGATACTACCTGAAAACTTAACTTTTTCTTTCATATGCATTTAGTGTTGAAAAATTCCTGTCTCTGAAATTCCTGTCTACTGTTTAAGAGATGTAGTAAGAAATTACTTGATTCATCTTGGTTCATTAAGTGTTCCTCATATAAGAAGACAAGCCTATACATTAACTTCCATGAGACTTGCTTTCAGATAGTCATTTCTAAAAAGTGTTTTCCACAGTCTTAATGGTAATACATTTCTCACTAAGATGGCCTATATTTTGCTGCCCTACAAAATCTGCATTGTTGCTGCCCCGCCCTACAAGAAGCTGAGATGGTAAATACTTCAGGGCTGTGTGACAGACTTCTATTGAGATACATATAGAAGTAAACATTCTCTCTCTATGCTCTTCCATGTACATTTTATCTTTAATATTTTGAATATGAGATAGTCAAACTGTGCCACAGCTGCTGTTTGCCACACAGTCTACACACACTCTCTCTAATAAGTAATTGTTTTGAAAAGCAGAGAGGCAAGAAGGCTTATAAATGAATTATAAATTAGTAGCATATAAGCTAATTAATTAATTTTGTTTGTTAAATTATTTTTATCTTGCTCCTCGGCTATTGGAACTCCCAGAGCACCCTTAAATGCAAATAGTAGAACAAAACACAGGCTTACAATCTAAAAAGATATGATGCACAAAGAAAAAGCGAAGTTAAAAGAAGAAGAAAAATTAAGTAGCCTTTCCAATAGATTTGGTTTTTTTTCTCATCCTTTTTTTTCTAACCCTGTACAACCTGCTAGAATGGCTACTGGTAGTGACAGTTGAGAAAGGAAGAGCTTTCATGGGAGTGTTCTTTCAGCAAGGCTACTGGAATACTCTGCTTCTCATTTTATATCTGTTTATACAGCCTGTTGAAATGGTTACTAGTGGTAACAGTAGGACTTAGTTGTCATTTTCTGTTGTGTTGTCTTTTTCTGAAGAGTAGAATTAAGGATGCCATTTGAGGCAAGAAGGTATTCTTCAGAAAATAAGTTTTGTGCAAATGGAAAGAACAAATAGCAATACTGATTAGTACAAAGTGTGAACAGGCAATAAGAGATGTAAAGTATATTTGAGGAGTATATTGCTCAAAATATTAATGCCAACAAAAATAACTCTTTTATGTCAGAAGCAGGAAACCGCCAGGGAGTAGTTGCTCAGATAATGATGATGTGCTGAGGGAAGCTAAGAAATTGCTGTGAAGCTGAATACATTTTTACATCTGTCATCATTGCAGACAATATCAGGCAGTTGCTAGTGCCTGAATAGAATTTTTCAAGAGAGGAGTCTGAAGGGCAGACAAATGATGAAGTTTTTGGAGTTATCAGCAAATAAAATTAACAAACCTCCAGATCTGGAGGTGTACACCCAGGATTTCTTGGAAGAACTTAGTGAGAAATAGCTGATCTTCTAAATATATAATTGTGTGTGTGTGTTGGGGGAAGTTCAGGTGAGCATAATGTCTGTTTTGGCTAAGTTGGTGGGAAGCACCATTACAGATAAATCTCTGGCTAAAAAATACTGGTGACTGTAAGACTTTTTAAATCAAAATTTGCATAGGATTGCATCCTGAAAGAAACAAGCAAAATATACATTAAGGCATACCCACATCCCAGGGTCAAAACCTGATTTATTTTGAGTCAAAGCACAGAGCTGCCTGAGATTTGGAGGGAGCCTTAATAATGATGCAGGCAGACTGGAGAACCTACTGGAGCCCACAAATATTGTCAATTCAATAAACCTCTTGAAAACCTTATTTCTTTAACAAAAGTTGCATAAATATTAGCTTACCAATATTGCAAAGAATTGGGAATGAGAAGCAAAAACAGTCATGTTCCTCTTATTGTCAAATACAGATGGGAACTAGAAAACCACAGCAAGTTTCTTTGAATAAGAAGAATTAAGGCATCAGCTAAGGGACAAAACAGGAACTCTTTATTAAAGGGTTTGAAAAATTCTTTCTGAATTTGGCATTTGAACAAGCTGGCATGGACAGAGTACAGAGAGCTATGTTTGTAAACCTGCCAGACAGCACCAAACCTGATACCATGCTTGATCCCTTTGTAGGAACATCAGCAAAAGAGTGAGACAGGTTTGACGTCTTTAATACAATGATAAACAAATCCAGTTCTTTTGGGACTTGAGCCGAGAAACTTTGCAAAAATGGCACTCTTCCATATATTGCACAGACCTTAAAAAACAGTAATCTATTACTGCTGGGGATATCTCTTTCAAATAATAAACCAACAAGGTACAACAAATATAGTAAATATATTATGATAAGCAAAACATATTTTGGTCCTACTGAACCTCAATGCCAGGAAAGAAGTATTAGCCAAGACAAGGCTGGAGAATCTGTTCCAAGGAATGAAGGTGTAAGGCTCAGAGGGCTAGAAGACGTAAATTCATCAGAGAGCAATACAAAACTACTTGAAAATATAAATGCTAAAGTTGACAAGATATAAGGATTGTAGCTATGCTTATATGTTTTTTATTATTTTTATTTTATTAAAACATTTTTATGCCTCCCCATTCGCCGAAGCCTCGGGACGGCTTACAACAATAAACAATATGTTGAGATGCTAGGATTATTTGAACATAGCCCTTAGACTATTTCTATTAGACAATGAGGTGGTGTTTAAGAACTTTTTCAAAAAATCTGATTTGGCCCCGCACTGGGGTGGGGTGAGAGTGTCACCTGGATAATCCACAGTTCCACTGTAGCAAAGGGCCATTGAAGCCTAGGCATGAGACTCTCTGCCAAGGGCTTTCTGGGTGATGGATAAAAGTAGTAGCTGTGTGTGCGTGTGTTTTGTTTTGTTTTTTTTAGTGTGAACATTAATTCTCTTGTTTACTGGGTTTAGGGAGCTGTGTAAACCCAGATATGTTAATAGTGATCAAGCTAATAAATAAATAATAAAGGCTGAAAAATAGACAAACCTAGTAGAATATATCTGTGACAAAGATTTGTTTGCTCAATATGAGAGGTTTAAAGACAGTAGTTAAGTGAACATAAATCCAAGCTAAAAGAAGAAGATCTGAATATGAACAATTCAAGAAACTTGTAATAGAAAAATTCAAATTATTGTGAAGGGCTAGGTGATGTATATTCTGCTCCAGAGACCTATAAAAGCCAATATGGAGTACTGGCTAAGAGTGCAGGATTGGAACTCAGGAGATACGGCCTCTAATTACCACTCAGTCATGGAGTTCACTGAGTGACTATGCACTAGCCACAGACTCTCAACCCAACCTACCTCACAGGATAGTGGTTGTTGTGAGGATGAGATTGGAAGGTGGAAGAGGAGAAGAATTGTGTGAGTAGCCTTGAGTTCTTTGCCACCAGCCTCTTGACCATTATGCCCTCAAAGTGGGTATTCACCACCATGGCTAGTTATAAAACTCTGCATCCAGGGGAGGTTCCCACCCACCCCCAGGAGCAGTCATATCACTGTGTCCTTAAGGGTAGCAGGGACCACCCCCATCACAATGATGCATTCACTCCTTCCAGGAGCCATCCAGTCGAACTCCTCTGGCTAGCTTAAATCAGCCAGGGTCAGAGAGCCACTGTGGTTTAGTGGTTAAGAGTGTGGAACTGCAGCTGCATGAGCTCTGCATTTTAGTCCCCAGCCAGTCATGGAGCGTATAACTGAGTGACTTTGAGTCAGCCACAGACTCTCAACCCAACCTTCCTCATGGGGATTTTGTTGTGAGGATAAGATTGAGAGCAGGAAACCATCTTGAGTTACTTGAAAGAAAAAAAAGGAGGCTACAAATAAATAAGATGTAGTAGGCCAAACAGCATTTGCTTGCTTACAATAAGTAATTTATATAATTTATATAAAGGAGTAAAAACTATATTATTTTGCATCCAGCAGTTCCTACCTAAATATTAGACCATTAACCATTTGGAAGCCATAATACAGTCTTCCACTTGATTAAAGGACAGGTGTCAGATATACAAAATCCTAATAGCAGAAATGTAATACAGAAGGTTAGAATTGAGCATGGAAACAGGATAGGCATTACTGTAAAATTGAAGCAATGTATGCATTTCTTTACAACATTTGTATACTGCTCCACAGCTAAACAAATTACAGAAGAGTGGGTAATAAAAATGAAAAAGAATTAAAACAAAGAATGAAAAGCATATTAAAAGGTTTAAAAAACAAAAATGGAATACCAATAAAGACAGTGTTTGGTCAATCAAGGAAGACTTCTTGAAATAAATACGTTTCCAGCAGATGCCAAGACCAGCACAGTGTTTCTTCCTGCCTGACTGGCAGAGGTAGAGAGTTGAAACAAGAGAATGGAAAACATTTGAACAATAATATTTGGAAATAATTTCTGCAAAAATATGAAAAATACATGAAAACTAATACACAAGTTATTCTTAACCCCACAAGAAACATTATACATACCACTCACTTAACATACTAGAGAGTCAGCATATGGCAACTGTGGAAGAGGTGAACTCCATGCTAGAGTTCATTAGGTACAGTATTACAAATAAAATTGATTGTAATGCTTCTGTACAGATATATAGTGTGACCACACTTGGAATACTCTGTACAGTCCTTAGGATAACTAACTTAGGATAGTTTACAGCTGGAGATAGTGCAGACTAGAATAACCAAAGCACTGGATCAGCTCACTTATGAGGAAAGGTTACACTGTCTCAAGTTATTTAATTTAGACAAAAAGTAACTATGAGGAACATACTAGAAATATAAAATTATGTATGCTATGGAAGAATGGATAGCAGTTTTCTTCCTCCTTTGGGGTGAGTGATGGGGGAGAGTCACCTGTCTGTTGTAATGGGGTGAATATACTACAGCAGAATATCCAGTGACAGGTTTTAAGAGTCACTGGGTTTGCTCTGGGTACCATAAAGTTATGGATCACTTCCTTCAATTTTTTGTTCCTTTCTTTCCTGACATTTCCCCTTATAGCAGCACATCCTCTCTATCACCACAATGTGCAATCTAACATAGGCAGTTTCCATGGAATGTGGCATCAGGCTATTTCTCCTCATTGTGGGAGAAGCAGGAGAAGCCTAACCTAGGTGGAGACAAACATGAAGTACAGATTATAGCAGCACATGCACACCTATGTCCCCTATGTCTTGCTGTCTGCATCACAGACAAACTCTCTGTTTCTTCAGTGAGTTCACTGTAAATCACTTTTAAGTGGATGTTCTTAGAGTTCTAGCTTGAAATGTAATAGCTGGTTTTTGAGAGGTATATGCAGTGTTTCCAAGTATTCAAGTACCATAGAGTCGAAAGAAAGTGGTATAACTAGGTTAAAGCTAGTTCATTTGTTAGCAGACTGCCAGGAATACAGAAACACAAGTGCTTATGAGTCCATTTCCAATGCTGTGTTCAGGGAGAGGACTCACTTGTGAGTTGGAGTGCAGTGCTGACTTGAAATCCCTGTTTAATGCCAACCTGAAACCCTTGTCATGGATCTTTCCTCAGCACATAGCTGCTGCTACCTGCTGACAGAAGGAGCCCGTGTTTGACATACATAACCAGCATCCAACTGTGCTTACCTGTGTGAGACTTCTGTCAGTTTGGAATTTTGTTTCTGATGGGTGCTTGTGTCCAAAGTCCTGACAATGGAATATTTTAAAAAAGGGATACATTTTTCTAAACCAATTTCTAAACGGAAAGGACCCGATTTCTGACATTTGTGATGCTCTGTTCTTGGCTTGGAGTGGCAGTGGGGATTGTTTGTGCCAGTGTTGCCCTTGATGCTAGTGTCCATCTCACATATTGACCACCACTACTACTTTTTTCTCCTTGTTTTGTTTACATGTGATATTTCAGGAGCCAAGTGTTGTGGCCTTTTCTGGTACATGCTGTAACACACATTTTCTCTGCTGCAGCTTGTGTCTTATCTCCCCACGTTACTAAACCGTGAATGGATGTTGATTGAGCATGTAATCCTATGCACATGCTCAATGCATTTGTTAGGGTAGGAGAGAAACAACTTTTCATTGGGTGAATAATTGTGACTTTCTTTGAACCCTTGGCTATTCTGAAAGAGAGCATTAGAGGAGCGATAATACAGAAAACTATATTACTCTGGCAATTTATTTTCATCCATATTTTGTGGCACACTAAAATAGCAGTTTGGAATTATGAAATGCATCAAAATAGCAGCTGTTAGGCTGTGGTTTGGTTCATATAGAATACCAACTGATGGTGCAGGCTTGTATGCTCTCATTCACTCCCTGATTATTTATCACAAACCACATTATTTTCACATGAGCAAATTGGTTTGTGCTTGTTCTCTTAATCAAAATTAGAAATATTCAAGCCTACTAGCAAATTAGAATGTGACAGAAAGCAATAATTTGAGCTAAACAAGTAATAGAGGAAAGTGGAGAACATGAGAGAGGAAGAATGCTTAGTTATGAACAAGTGAAAGGAATTTTTGTAAGTTTGATGATAACAAGATGTGTTTAGCATGTTGCACTTTTAGCATGTTAATCTGTATATAAGTAGATACTATAGTATAGTTCACTATATTGTGTTCACTTTGATGTGATTTGGATTATTCTATAAGAGCATGATATGCTAAAATAGAAGATTCTGGTATTAAATGAAGACTTCCAGCATTCTAACAAGTAGGATTGTAATGACCCAGCATATCAAATATATATGAATTAGTAAATCTTTCTATTTTCTTCTGATCATTTTAGCTGAGGAGGAGGCAAATGAAGAGGATGTCTTGGGAGAAGAAACAGAGGTAAATTATCTTATTGTATAAAATAGTTATTCCTGTGCTTCATGTTACCCATGTTGTGCTGCATTCTGATCTTGGTTGTTCTCTATTTCTTTCATTTTTGTTAGAAGAATGCACACGGAGAAAAACCCATAGGTCACAGAATCCCCAACCTATGGACACATTAGAAATTTTGAGGAAGTGTCTATTAGAAACAGAAAATTTTTGCTGTGAGGCAGGGACAGCCACAGAAATCTTATAGATGATGTGTGGATTGTGCTTGGGCCCCACCTCTGTGTAGAAAGGGGTGCTGCAAGGATTACTAAGATACTGAATGCTTAAGATATGCTTTGTATTGTGATGCATGTTATAGCATGTATTCCAATGCTTATGTAATATCCAACATTTATGATGAATATTGCTTACAGAAAGTTTATGCAAAAATGTGTTATCCTTCAAGACTTTTGGACCTCTTTTTAGTGCCTGCTATCATGAGCATATCCCTCTCCTTTCAAACTAGAATCTTAGAAGCACAATTCTTTGTTGAAACTTGTCTGGTCACAAAATACTATAAAGCAAAGAAACTTTTTACTGGATTGGTGTGATAAGCATCTGCCCATGTAAAGAGCAGAACCAGACTGAAAACTTTCCCTTTGTCCCTCCCTTTCAATAAAGTTTCTGGTTTCACCCTCAGGGTGGCTTTTGTTGTTTGAGGGATAGATGGCAGGAGTACAGGAGACCTTGTAATTGTGCGGCATGCTTCTCCTGCCACTGCATGCTTATGTCAAGGATTGGGTCTTGCATCTACTCCCACTTCCACCCTGAAAACCCTTCCAAAGCAGGCATATTCTCAGCCTCTGCCTGAGAAACTTCACTAGGTTAGGTAACTTTGAATCAATTAATCCCCCCCCCCCACTCTTCCGCCTCCTCAGAATCAGATGAATTTATCTAAGCAGTCTGTAGTGAGTGAAAAATAAGCCCCCTGTCTACAACCTCCTGGCACATTCCCTCCTCATTTCCAGGATTAGTTACCCACTTCAATGCTGTGGGAGGCAAGGGATGCAGACATTTCATAACTCGGAGTTGGAAGAGTAGGTTTGCAACTTTGTGTGTGAAAAACCTCACCCCACACTCATAGTCTATGTGTAAACATACTTTTTTCTGAACAAAATACCTGAGTATCTTATATTTAATTGTCTCCCAATTCAACCTTAAACAGAGGTTATGGGGAAGGTGGGAAAAGGAGGAAAAGTGGAGGGAGTGAGCAGGAAGGAAGAAAAGGTAGGGATCAGTCTTCCTTAATACAAACATAATGATGTCATCTTCTTTTATGATTTACTACATTTTTATACCATCTGAGCCTAAGCTCCCTGGGTAGTACACAATAGGATATAAATGCGGTGCAATGCAATGCAATGCAATAACCGCATTTAAAAATTTTTTAAAAAAAATAATTAAAATAACATTAGAATACATTAAAGATACAATAAAATACAATAAAAAGACCAAGCCAGGAAGAAACAAAAAAGGCAGCGGGATAAAACCCATCAGGCTCCTGGATGATCAGGGAGATTTTAAGGCCTCCACAAAGAGGGCTGCCTTAACCTGGTGGCAAAAAGATGGCAAATTTGATGCTAGCAAGGCCTCAGCAGGGCAGCTGTTCCAAACATAAGGCGCCACCACAGAAAAGGCCCTCCCTTTAGTTGCTACCCTCTGAGCCTCTTGAGGGGTTGGCACCTGCAGGAGGGCCCCAGAGGTTGAGCATAGTGTCCTGGTAGATCAGGGTTGGGAGAGGCACTCCAAAAGGTGTTATAGTCCCAAGCCACGTAGGACTTTATAGGTTAAAACCAGCACATTGAATTGGGCTCAGAAGCATGCAGGCAGCCAGTGTAGGTGGGCCAGAAGAAGTCTTATATGTTCAGACATCTGAGTCCCAGTTATTAATCTGGTTGCTGCATTCTCTGCCAGCTGCAACTTCTGAACCATCTTCAAGGGCAGTAATCCAATCTAGGGATTATAAATAGAGATTATCAGAGCATAGATTACTGAAACCAGGCTATCTTTGCCTAGATAGGAGTGCAGCTGGGTCACCAGCCGCAGCTGGTAGAAGGCGCTGTGAGCCACTAATGCCATCTGAGCCTCAAGGTTTGAACACCCTTCATCCAGCCACCTACCAACAGCATCTCAGGCTTGTCTGGATTGAATTTCAGTTTGTTCACCCTGATTCAGTCCATTATCATAGCCAGACACCAGTTTAAGATATCCGCAACCTGCTGATAATGCTTTTCCATGCTTGCTTCTCAAGTGTCACATGTTCTCCTCATTGCTTCAGTGCTCTCTCTTCTTCTACCAGCATGGCTACTAGCTTGCACTTGTTGCATATATAGGGTGTGTTGACCTCAGGCAAAAAAACAAACAAGTTACCACCACTAGGAAGTCTTCTTGGTCCATAGTCTCCTTTTTTAATCTTCCTTGCTGTGCATGTTGCTACAGCCTATGCTTTCTTCCTTCTTCCCTGAAGGTTAACAATGAAATCCCCTTTGCCCTCTGCTTTTGCCATTGCAATGGAAGAGGTGGCTTTGCCTTTGCCTCCTCTTCCACTGCAGCTCTGCTGCTGGCTCTCCCTGTATGCTGGCTCTTCCTGGTGAGTCCCTCACCAACTGGGGCAGGTTCCTCTGCTTGGCTCAGCTTGGAGTCAGGAATCAGAATGAATTTCCCCACCCACACAGTCACTGAGAGTAATCAGGCCGCTCCTCTTCAATTGCAGCTCCCAGGTGGACAAGGTAAGCACATGGTCACTTGGAAGAGAGGTCCTGGGCTACTCCAGGCCATTCACCCCTTATCTCCTGTCTTTGTCATCTCTTCCACTACAGTTTTGTTGCCAAACTCATTTTAGATCTCCCTGTTCTCTCACTCTCTGTGAGCTTGATTGCTTGCACAGAAATTCTTTAGACCTGCTTGAGGCAGCTTCCTCTACTCTGCTCAGCTACTAGTCAGGAACCAGAATGTATGAGGGGTCTTTAAAAACTTTCTGCACTTCTATATTTTCTCCCTCCCTCACACACACACACACACACACACACACACAATATGTATTTTTTGCTGATGGCATTTAAAAAATGGTATGATGCTGGGGAAAATGCATCGTAAAGGAAGGTGACTATGTAGAAAAGTGATGTAATTTGTTTTTGGAATTATTAATAAATAGAATTTTAAAAAGTGTGGAAACTTTTTGAAGACTCCTTGTAGTTGCTGCCTTTGGCAGGACAGTTCTTTCAATGGTTTTGGAGAGAAATCTCTCTTCTGGTAAATTTCTTGCTTTTTACATACCTATAGGCGTGATTCACGGCAACCATGAACAAGAGAGTATGTGTATCTATAATGTGGTTCTTCAAGTGGTCCCCTGTGAGTTCAGTCAACCCAACCTCTTCCTTATTTCAATGCCTTGCTCTCAATGTTATTTCTGTGCTACAATGAACTTGGAATTGAAATTTAGGTTGGAGCCACACCTGGAGTATGTGCAGGACCCCCTTCTAAACTTAGTTCTGTTCTAGAATGTTTTTAATAATTCTTTTGCGCAGATGCATAAACCATGTATGAATTCACATATAAGCACTCAAAGAACTGCAATTGCAAGGAAGCATGCTGTCCTGTCTATGACATACAATTTAAGCACTGCCAAAATCTTGCACAATCACCCTTTCAGCTCTGTATTTCTAGGGCTGTGATTCTATACACACTTATATGGGAATAAGTCCAATTGAATCCAAGGGGATATACTTCTGAATAGATCTAGGTGTAAGGTTGTGCTGCAAATGTTACGTGCTTTGTTATTTTCTCAAACTATAATGTTGGAATTGTGGTTAAATTTAAATTGTGCACTTTTTAGACAATCAGTATTACTTGACTGGAAAATTCTTGGCTGAAAGAAAAAAATAGAGTGAATTGGGTCATGGTGGGTCATGTAAAAATGAGGACTTCTGAACTCTGGATTTGCACTTCATAAATGGCTTTATGTTTTCCTGATACTATCAAAATAGCCAAGAATTTCATTGTCCTGTTCATTGCTGCTATGTCCTTGTGTCACTGAAGATGCACACTCTGAAATTATTCTACATTTCTTTCATACTTGAAAAGATTTGTTCAGCATTCTGTATATTCTTACAAAAACTAAAGTCAGCTCACAAATAGTTGGAAAGAAAATTTGTTTTTTCAAATATTTGGAAATTTATGTGACTGTAGGGATAAACAGACTGAGTATCATATTTCTGAATAGTATTTTTCATTTCTAGAATATGAAGTGATGGTGGAATTTGTAGATCATTAATCATATTCCATTTGCACAAAAATTCTAATCATTCCAATAATCAGATGTTTGCATAAACATAACTGCTGTTCACAAGTGAATAACTGGGAATCTGGTTGCCTGACGTACATTGCTGCTTAAAAATATTAGTGATTTATATTAGTGCAGTAAATAAATGTAATGGAGAAAAACTGATGGTATGTGACCATAAATGTTACTAATATAGTTTGAGTTGCTGCTAAAAATTCACACATCTCATTCCAGATGGAACTATTAAGATGCAGTCCTGTACCTTTCAAACTCAGAAAGTTATGGACATCCAATTGAGCTTGTCAACTTTGGCCATCTAAATGTTTTACTGCTCCTCACAAGGAGGAAGGCCTGAGACACCACCTGGCTTTGGTGGAAGCTGACAATGCCTTGTCCCTCTGCTCCCCACCCTCTGTGCCTGTCCTGAAGATGGGCTTCCATCTGGAGACAGAGTTCCTGCTGTAATCTTGGAAGGTTTTCTTAGTTTGCCACAGGGATCCTACTTGTTCCTATGGCCAGCCAGTTAGTGTCTCCAGGTGATAGAATTGTGTCCTTCAAGGCCTATGACTAATTAAACAAATACATTTAATTATACATGTAGCCTTCTATGTCAGAAGGGTAACCCTCTATTATTGGAATAGACTATTGTTATATGTATAACCTTGTATGATCAGAAAGCACTCTTAACAACAATATAAAGAGATTGGGAAAATGATCACCTAAAAGAGTTATTAATTGTTTGTTATCTTACAGATTAGATATCTGTACTATAAACAAAAATATAAACATTAAAATGTACTGCAAATTGTATCCTTGAAGAAATCGACTTCTGTAACCCATATTAATTATGCGCATTAAGAAAACTGTCATGTTAATCAAATTTCTATATTCTATTGTACTTCTGATAGTCCTCAGAAGAAGTAAGGCATTACATAGGACACTGAATCTTGCTCAGTCCTATGTCATTCCCTTTTCCCATATGTTCTGATTTCACTATATATTCCCTCCTTTATCACCTCTTCATTGCTAGAGAAATGTAAGCGTGGGAGATGAAATGGTTTGTCCATTGGCTTTGGACAGGCTTTGTTCCTTGCAAAAGTACTGCAATCCTGGGTGCCATGTACTGCATTTCTCTTACCTTTAATGTTAGCAGCAGCAACCTGCCCTGCCCAGTTCCAACCTGTCTGATTCTTTGGGGTTCTTGGAAGCCTCATTTATCACATTTTAGGGCAAAGTCAGTTGCAGCAAAGACTACTTGAGAACATATTTTGGATAATGGTCCAACTAAAATATCAAACCAATTGTTGACATTTCTGTATTAAGACTGACTTTTTCTAATTGGCATAAAAACTTGAAACAACAAAATGCAAACTGTTATCCATCATCTAGGAATACCCGGAGCCCAAAATGTTGGACAGTTTTTAAGATTCTGCCTTGTTGGTTTATAAAAGTAGAAGGAACCATGGTCAAATTTTGTATATTGGTCTGACTCTGTCAGTAAACAAGAATAAAGTTATTCTAACTGCAGAGGACAATGCATTCAATGAATTTTAACTGCCACTACATGAAAAGAATTTTATATAATTTGAAAACCAACTCACAATCTCATTTACCAAGGGTGCATGCCTATGTGTATTTGAATAGGAAAAAAATTGGACAACTTTAAATCTAGTCATGCATCACATTGTATTGTAAGAGATGCAGTCTACTAAGTTTTCTGTTTGGTGGGTTAGTGTAATGAGATAAAGCCTCTACTCTAAGATTAAATTTCTTCTTGGTCTACTAGAATCCTTATTGTTTATTTGTAAAATAATTTATGAAGTACAGGGCTAAAGAAAAAGATCACCTTTCTCAGATGTGTACATAAATAAAATACTAGTATGTAAGTTACTCTTTGAACTGATTTTTAAAATGCTCGTAAATATTAATATTTGTCCATAAGCCATAAGCACCACATCTCTGCAAAGCTGAAATGTGGTGCTTGCTTAATTTCTACAGTACTCAATGGAATGTCCTTTTAATAAGGCTTGTGTAGGATCAGGTTGAAGTTATATATGGTAATCCACATCAGTATTTTTGTGAGTTTTATATTCTTTTCTGGAGGCCTAATCACTCCTTTTGATTGTTTGCATTGCAGGAAGAAGAACCGAAACCTATAGATACTCCTATCAAAGAGGAAATCACTACTGAGAAATCAGCTGAAGTGTAATTATCTCCTTCATAGAGCAGAACATGTTTTTGGTCAAACATTGATGTGTTTGTATATCTTTCGTTTTGTGTGCCATCTGTCCATTGAAACTCTAGCCCGGTGGTTCCCAAGCTTGTTCTACAGAACCCTAGGATTCAGCAAAAGCCTCATAGGGGTTTTGCAAAGTAGCACAAAAATCAAATTTAAAACAGAATTTAAAATGAAACCACACAAGGCCAACTATTTCATTGTCAGTTGGCATCCAAGGAGCAAACAAGGAAATGCATCACATCATTTGGTTCCTAGGACTCTACTGCATAGTGCTGGAAATAATCAAAATAATTCATTTGGGGCATTACCATATAATCACTTTATTCATTTGATATTTCAAATGTGTTCTCTTTATTTCTGAACCTACTATGTTATGCAAAGCACGCAGGCAGTAGGAGCAGATGAAAGAAGAAATAATGGAAACAATGTCTTCAGAAAGGTTCCATGACAGAAAAAGTTTGGGAACTGCTGTTCTAGCCATCTATGAAGTTGTCCTTAACCACCTATATTGAAGTACACAAACTGAATATATAGAAGAATGATTGGAGTAGAAATTAGGAAATACTTTGGCCTTTTGAAAATACCAAAAGGCTAGAAATAAATAAACTGGAAAAGAATTAATGTAAAGTATTTATTTGTTTAGGATTGCTTATTTATTTGTTTAGGATTGCTAGGTTTTAATGTTTGTAAACCACCCAGAGAGCCCTCTGGGCTACTAAGGTGGTGTATAAATGCAAATAATAAATAAATAAATTTGCAAAATTGATTCTTTCACACAGTCAAACTTCTGTGTCTTTTTGCAGAGATAACTATTTATTTATTATATTTATATGCCTCATCCTTAGCCAAAAGGCTCTCTGGGTGACTTACAATAGATAGCACAACTGTAGGTTGTGTAGGTTATAATACTTAGAGCAAATTTACAAATGTATCTACTGCATATTATAATCCAGCTTGAAAACCTTTAAAGATGCATGTAAAAATCAGCATTCAACATTCTTAAGAGTAACTGAAATCTTGCACCAGATAAAGCTGAATTGTGTAACCTGGAAAAATTTACTATTAATTTTAGTATCCCTTTTTAATCTTTGGTAGGCATGATATTGCCCCTTGTTCCCATCCAAAGTATATTGTCTTTCTCTGTGTATACTTTAAGCGGGGAATCTTGCATTAGTTCTAGTAAGCCTTCATAGGTGTAAGAAAGACTGTTAGAGCCACCCCAGTGTTAACAAAGACAAAGTAAAGATACACAGTTTAGCTTGCTCATTCTCATTCCACATCAAGGAACAGGCAAGTTGTAAAAAAGAATAGGGCCACCTGTGTCAACGGCATGCTTTTAAGACTAAAAGAGAGAAGCAAATTGCCCATTTGTCCCTAGTGCCATTCGTCAAATGAACGACTGAATCAACTGAAGGCATCCACAGCCTACTGCTGACCCAGTCAAACAGGCATACACACAAACTGCACTAGTAACAGAGGTCAAGGAAGGTGAGCAAGCACCTCTAGCAAGTATCCTGAATCTTTGAAGGGTTTGCCTCATTTTTTGATATAATGCTTTTGAAATACATAGAGCAGTCCTGGGTGTTTTTCTGAACAGTTTCTATATACTTTCTTCTCCAGGTGCTTTTGTCTTTTTTATCAGATTGCAACAATTAACAGGAGATTCCTTGATGCAGAAATGGCCTGGGTATCAAATCATATATTGATAGTGATTTAAAATACCAATTTAAAATATTGATTTAAAAATCCACCAGTTGGGTGGGTTGGTTGGTTGGTTGGTCTGGACTATTTTTACCACACTTTTCAAGCCAGGAGTGTCTCAAACCTGCTATAAGGAATGGGTAAGAAAAGAATACGTTAAGAAAGCAAAAATCTTTGCAATTGAAGGGTTGGTTATATTATAACAAATCACTAGAATGTAAGTAGAATTAAAAATTCAATAATCCAATCTGTATTTAGGTTACTGTCTGGCTATGACTAACACTTCCAGCAACGGAAATTTGGTAAATAATAATTACCTCCATCAGCTGGCAAAACAGAGTTGCACAGAAGCCAGGATAATTATTCTAGGAACACAGATGTTGGTACAATAATTGTATGCCAGAGTGTCATGCTCTGTCTTATGAATACCTTATGCCTTCTTCAAATTTGACCTCTTCAAATTTTTTACCTATTGCTGCAGATAAGTAGTATAAAGTTCCATTGTTTTCTTAGCTAAGTGTACAAAGCCCAGCTGCTCTTCCAGTTTAGGTGCACTTGTGGGTATTAGTAGAATCTGAATCCTTAAACAGCAGAAGTTTGGTGAATTCATTTATAGTGCCTTTTACGTTAGAGAAACTGAATTTAAGTGTGCACTGATCTTGTCACTTTCCAAAAATGGCCAGCAATTTAGTAACTTAGAAACATGTCAGTGGCACTTGCAAATATCTTATTCTGTTAATGGGAGGAGCATAGCTTTAGGGCAGATGGAGGGAACCTGTTTCAGTCTGAGGGTTCAAATCCAATTTGGAGAAATTATTCCTGTGGTGGATGGGACCAAAGACAAAAAGAGCAGTGCCAAAGAACAACAAGGACATTTTAGAATACAGGCAGGCTGGGGAGATCATGCAAAAGTGGAAAAATACTAAATGGTATGTGGGCAGAGGGCCCAGGAAAAAAGAACATGTCCATCTCAGCTTGGGCCTGCTTTGGGATCTCAGAGGAACCTGCTATAGAGGAATCAATTCTTATTTTAATTTATGGCTGAATTCACAGTGTAGTACAATGAAATTATACTTTCTTTGTCATTGCTCTGCTTGTCTGTGCAGATGGAGGTGAAAGCTGTTGAATCAGAATTAGGGTCCTGAGTCATCAACCCCTTAAATGATTACTATTTAACCATTTATGATTGCATTTAAACAAGACAGGTGCTGGGTTTTTTTTTTCAAAAGTTGATTGGGAGTTTTGATGTGATTGCCAGTAGTTACAAAGTGTGTTTATGCAATTCTTGATCTACAAAAAGCATTACATTTGACTAAAATCTATTCATATTGGCTGAATCTGGAGTTTAGGGGCCAAGATTATGTGAATTTCAGTGCAGTGTCTGCTCCTGGACAGCAGGGGGTGCCCTTTCTTCACATCGCAAACAGAAAACTGCAACACTGCTGCAGGGGTAACAAGTCCCTGGTTCCTGTTTTGAATTGCTTCCTGTGAAAAAGTCATTAAACCATTACTACCTTTCAGGGCATAACATGGGAAAACTGTCCAGGAATCTTGAACAAAAGCTGTCCATTTCTCTAAATGGGAGACCTTAATGAGTCAGGCTATGACCCACTGTTTTATGGGAGCTGTTTGGAGGAGAGGGTACTGTTTCATTTAGCCTGGGAACTTCCGAACTTTGTATCTTCCTCTTTTGTTTTCTCTTGCAAACTTCAACCCTGTTTTCAGAGCATAAACTTCCAAGCACGCCCACTCCATTATATTTTTGTTTTGAGCTGTTTACTGGCTCCCATTGCACATTGTTTAAGAAGTGTGTGTTTGAAATGCATTTAGAGCTGACCTGGCCAAAAGTCAACCATAGCTGTCCCATGAACTACAACAGAAGAACCCCTTTGTGAATATATGGCCATAAAATAATAAAGATTCTCAGGGCACATAGCATGGGCATCGGGCTTCTGGCTGAGTTTTGACTGTTCAATATAAACCATATTTTCCCTCAGTTGCACTGTGTGAATGACTACATGCTAAACAGAACCTCATTTATCTTGCTGGTATAGAAGGCATCCAAATATTTGAATAATCAAAAGTTCAGATAAAGAGTCCAGTTTACATTGACGTGGGAGAGTGAATTTGGAAAGCAGTAAGCAGTTGGCGTATTCTAATACGTCTTCATCAGTAATGTGCATACTTTGCAAATGCCCTGGTTTTTCCCATGCTTTTGAGTTGAATGACTTCTCTTTTACTCAGAGTTGAAGATAATTTTAGTCCTTTCAAGGCTGTACAGATAGTTGGGAATTTGACAGAGACTACAATTAAAAAGTTGTAACCATAGAAAGAATCAAGAGAGTGACGGCCAAGTTCCTTGTTCAACCCTTTGATCACACATCATGCTAGGGCTAATCTAGAACCCATTAGTTGGTCAGCATACCTTTTTAAAAACACTTTTTGTTCAATCGTTTTTCCTGTGTCCCAGGTTCTTTTTGTCTCAGAGGCCCGTGCATAGATATATTGATTCATGGAGTTCATTGTTAGCATTTGGTTTGTTCAGATTCGGCATGTTTCATTACCTTTTCTTATCTTTTTCTGGGTGAAGAATCTACTTTATAAAAAATCTTGATGCATTCAAAACACATTCAAATTAAAGGCAACTAAGTGGTTGTTCAGGCTGTTGGAATGACAGTTTGCCTTGCCCTTAATCACATGTGAATTCCATTTAGTGACTTCTTTTTTTACACCATGTTAACACCTAAATATTTTAAAAATATTTCCTAACCTTTCCATACTGCTATCAGGTAATCTTCCAGAAAATGGTCATGCATATATTTTACATTTTTCACTGTATTTTTATCCTTTGTTGCTTGCTCTTGGTTTATCATCTTCCAAAGCACGGTTTCCTTTTCTTGTCAAATTCCTGTTGAAAGTATTCTTTCTTTTCATTGGTGTTTGTGTATGCTTTACTTTTCTTATTAATGCATCAGTTCTTCTTCTATTCTCTATTGAAATTACTTTTGCAGTTTTTGCCAATTTAATTTCCTACTAAATCCCTGGGCTTATTTGAAAGAAAGTGCTTTTTATAACTCTGTCTCCAGGACAACTTGGATTTCATATCCATTTATCTCATTTTTTCAATTTTCTAGTATTTTTGCTATGTTTATGTTATGACGATACATTGAAATACATGCAACAGCAGCATATCACATTTAAGTCCCGCCTTTCTTCATTTTAAGAGGAACCTAAGGCACCTTCCAAGGCTCCCCTCTCCTCCATTTTATCATTACAACAACAACCCTGTGAGGAAGGTTAGGTTTGAGAATCTGTGACTGCCCCAAAGTCACATGAACTTTATGGCTAACTAGAGACTTAGAACCCAGATCTCCTAAGTCCTGGTCCACCTCTTAACCGCTACATCACACTGGCTCTAACATTTGTTTAGTCTGGTTTCTCCAACATTTCCTTGAATTATTCAGTTATCTCTTCCTAATTCTTAAAGAAATGTAATTGTCATTGAAGTGCAACCTTACCCAGTATTTAGGATCCTATTCCTATTCTTCAAAAGAGAGTAACTGATGGGCATTGGATGCTGTGGTCCATAATAGAGGCTCCTGTGTTGTGGCAGCAAAATATCACAGTCATTACAGTTTTGGTGGTGTTGGGACAGTGATGAGGTACCCTGGAAACATTTGCCTTTCAAGAGCAGGGCCATTCTGGCCTGCAATTCCCATGAGGCTCCAGTATTGAAAATAGTAGCTAGGACAGCTGAAAACACCTGAAGGGCCACAAGTTGCCCACTCCTGCTCAAGAGCAACAAGAAAGAAACAATCCTTACTTGGATATAGATTGAGAGTTAACATGGTATAGTTGTTTATAGTATTAGATAAGGACTCAAGGCATCTGAATTCTATTCCACATTTATCCATGAAGCTCATTGGGTGACTTTGGGCCAATTGCTGGCTCATAGACTAGCCTAGACTAGAGTAGTTATTGTGGGGATAAAATGGAAAGGAGGAGAACCTTACAAGCTACCTTGGGTTCCTTGCAAGGGGAAGAAAAACGTATACAGATGGGAGGTGGTGGTGGTGATTATGATTGGACATGGATTCTCCATGCAAGTTTCTCTTTGAAGGTGGAGACCACTCTAGTGTTCATACCTTTGTAGTGTTTGTGCAACTATTTAGCATGTATATACTGTTTACTGTTCATTGTTAAAAACTGGCATCTATCTTGAACAGGAAAGGCAAGCTTATTTGTGTTCTAATTACTCTATTTTTCCTTTCTTTAGAGGTGCAGAAAAGAAAGTGGTGAAAATTACATCAGAAATGCCACAAATGGAAGTAAGCTGCTCTTTTGTTGTAATTCCTCTACCTTTGGGTTTAACCAGCAGGAAACTGTTCTGCCAAAACCATAATTTTAGTTTATGCAGCTGACTCTTTTATTGTATATTTGACTGTTTTTTTCCATTTCTACCTTGCTGCTGGCCCTGCATTATTAGGTTGCTGCTATTTATGGCCTCTTTCAGATGTAATAAGAAACCATTCAGCTATATGAATGAACGGCACTGAATTTCATGCTCAGATACTCCTCTTTTGTGTTCAATAGGAGATGGCAAGCTTTCATTTCACATTGTAAGCAAACTATGTTTCACCATGACCTCTAAACTCAGAAAACTGGTTTACTGAAACAATTGTTTCAGAACAGTTCATTATCTGAAAACATGGTTTGATCTTGGCTTGTTCTCATTAATCATAGTTCTAACCAACTGAAATTCCCAGTGTAGAGACATCATGGGGAACTGTAATTTACCAGTTTTTCAGAAGTGAAATTCTATGTTTAATTTGGATGCAAGTGCTGTAGACTGGATTGGGTCACATGATCTGCTGCTGTAGTCTCTGTTAACTTTGTCTATTTGAACACAAGACAGGTTTGTACTGCTGTTGCAGTTTGTAGATGAATGTGGCCTCTGCTGTCTTCTGGTTACCACTGACAAGAAAGGTCACTATGTTAGCATGAGAAAACTTTGCAACATGAAACAAATATGCTGAGCCTCTGTTTTTTCTCTTTGGATTGTTCGCTTAGTTCTGTAGCAGTGTTTCTACACTTGCCAAAGGAACTGCTTGGAATGTTAAAGGAGAAATTGATATGCCCATGGTTCTGTATAGAGTAAAAGTACTTTGGGGGAACTTGGCACAATATTTCTCTCTGACAGTTGCTTTGCTTCCTTTATTTTCATCACTTTGCACTGCACTCGCCATAACAAGGGAAGCTGATATGAAAACACAGTCTTTCTCCCTGCTGTTAAACTGCCACCTCCAAGATCTAATCTTTTTGTAAGCTGACAACAGCTATTGATGGCTGCTGTCGCAAATCATGAATTATTACTTCAGTGGAGCAAAGAACCAGAAACAGTAAATAGAAAATTATCTGAAATGGTGCTGAAAGAGTGACGTCTTCTAAACTTTGTGGGAAGCCTTCATCAAGGGGCCATTAAATTAAATTATTTTACTTACGTCCATTGCTCTTGGTTCTCAATTCTGCAATGCCCCATACGAAATTTCCTTGACACTTTACAGATCTTTTTAGCCAGAGTGTAGTAATTCTGGATTTAATTGACCTATGAAGGTTCCTCAGGTATGATGATATTCTCAGAATTCCAGGATTTCTTTTCAGCACTATCATTGAGGTTGCTATACTTGAACAGCCTCAGAGTTAATGGGAGCTGATACTAGGTAACCTCTTAAGGTCAAACCTGCCTACAGGAAACCAGATTTGGTTCCTACAGGAAGAAAACTTTATTCTTGATTAATAAAGCAAATGACTTAGAAGTTAAATGCTTACAAGAACGAGCAGTGGGAATGTGTTGTCCAGTGAATTTGTAAATGAGTTTCATTGGTTAGTAGTATGTTCTTCAGTGAAGTATTTCATTTTGTTAGTCATAAATATGCTGCTAACTTAATAAAGTTTTGTGAGCTAACCATTAGGAGCTATCTCCCTTTTTATGTTGAAATTATTTATTTTTGTGCCTCTTGCATGTTTCACCCAGTATTTCTTTTGTCAGAATAAATTGCATTCAGTCTCTAGGCATCATATCTTTACCTTTATGTCACAAACATAACTTGATTTGTGTGTTGGCTTATGAAATATAGCCATTTTCATAACACCATGCTCAAACAGATGTTCTTAGGCTCCTGCTGGTATTCTGTAAAATAGTTCCACTTTTCACTTTAAAATGGTATTACTTTTCTTAGCTTGCATTTGAAGTCCTGTTCTGCCTGTTTCCAAACCAGTTGTGAGCTGTCACTTGTGTTCTAGAACTAGGAGGAAGAAGTAAGTTGCTCACTTTGTGGTTAATACAAGGTTTTCACTCCTATGCCTTCTGGTCAGGGCCTTTTCCTGGTTGGGATGTGCAACATTTTATGTATGTCACATGCTTGTGACATAAGACATTGAAAACCTTGAAAATGGATTTGTATTATACTTGATACTCCTTCTGTTTTCCTGCTAGCAGAGTCATCATGAAAATGCATAGTTCTTCTTGCCCTAGAATCCCCAGGTCTTCCTTTCTTTATTTCCTAAAAAATATACGAAAGAGTAGTGCTGGATCACACTAGTCCAGCCTTCTTTTCAAACAGCAGCCAACCAGCTGCCTGCAGGAAACCTGCAAGAAGAAATTATGCAGGTGCACCCATGAGATAAGTGGTTTCACTACAGGTTCATAGAACAATAGATTTGGAAGGGGCCTTTAAGGCTATCAAATCCAGCTTCCATTTCAAAGCAGGACTCCCAAGTTAAAGCATCTCTAATAGATGGCTGTCCAGCTGCTTCTTGAATGCCACTTTCACCTTTGTCTTCCAACTGGTATCCCAGTGTTCCTTGCAGCATCCTATCTTATCTCCCTTCTTCCCACTCTAATTGCATTCCTTTTTGTTAACCCTCACTCCAGTTGTGACCACTTTCCATTCCCTAACTTTTATTTCTCAAAAGATTCCAAAAAATTGAATTGGGCTCATTTTCACCCCCTGGCCCCAAATGAGCACAAATTTCTTCATATTTTATTTATTTGGTTTTTTGGAGTTGCACAAGTGTGCACTGCACCTTTCTGGTATATGTAAATTTGTTTGGTTAGTTTCTTTGTCACTTAGATCTGTCAAAAGATAATAGAGTCACAAGGCCAGACTGCACGTTGGCTAGATTGCAGACAGTTGACAGCTATGAAGTGTGTAGCTTTCAACTGGAATGCAGCAGTAAAGAAGAAAAAAGACCCATGAAGGTGAAGGTGCCAAAAGGGAGTGGGCTTTAGATCTCCCCCTTAACCCTATGGGTTTTTAATATAGAACACACTTATGTTGCTTTGGAACATGTTCTGAATTTCCAGGTAGTCCAAAAAGGGGAGATCTTAAGACCACCCAGTTTTCACAGCTCCTTTCCAGAACTTTTACTGTCTTCCCTGATATCTGTCAAAAGGGGGAAAAAAAACCTTGAAAAGTTGGCTGGATGGGATGGTGTTAATGGGGCCACATGGAGGGGCACTCCATCCACTTTCTCCCATGCTGCAACCTCTGTTTTTTGTTTTTAAGGGTTTGGGAAATGTGCACGTTTTTTACAGGGAAATATATGCAGATTTCATGGCTGGGAGTTGAATGAGCTAGTGTCAGTCACTCCAAGATGCTGTTTGGACATTACTACCCTGCTGGTGGCCCAGCTGAGCTCAGTAAGGGGGAGAGTGTTGGTTCCATGATTGTACATATGTCTCTCCTTACTCCCCCTTTTCTATGTTTAGAAATCCCAGTTTTTGTAACCTTTCATAGTAGGGAAGTTTCTGAGGTCCCTTGGTCATTTTACTTGGCCTTTTAGGTATTTTTTTCAAGCTCCACAATGCCCTTGTTTTAGGTGCAGTGACCAGGTCTGTATAAAATATTCCAGATAGATTTATTTAAGGGAACTATGATAACAGCAGCTTTCTTTTCAGTTCCTTTTCAAATTCTGCCTAACATGGAACTTGCCTTTTTCACAGCACTCACGCACTAGGTCAACATTTTCATTAAGCTGTCCACCACAATACCAAGATCTCTTTTTTGTTCAGTCATGGCTAGCTCACATCGTACCAGGATATATATGATGTTGAGAGTCTTATCCCAACGTGCCTCAATGTACAGTTGCTTATATTGGATCACATTTGCTATTTTGATGCCCTTTCGCCCTCTTTGGAGAGATCCTTTTGGAGTTCCTTGCAGTCCCTTTTAGTTTTACCCACCCAAAATAATTCGCTGTCATGAACATATTTTGCCACTTTACTACTTGCTCCTACTTCCAGGTCATTAACAAACAAGTCGAAAAGCACTGGTCCCAGTACAGATCACTGCAGAATCTTACTGTTTACATCCCTCGATTGAGATAATTTACCATTTATTCCTGCTCTCTGCCTTCTATTCCTTAACCAGTTATAATCTATAAGAGAACCTCTCTCTAAGTTGGCCCTTTGTGGTTTCTGGGGTTGGTGCTGGAATGAGACCACCTCACCAGTGTTGCTTTACACTTCCCTTTACTTAGGTTCACAGAGAGGATTGAGTTACTGGTTGCTCACTCTCAGCATTTACTGACTAACCAACAAAAGATGTTTTGAAGGTGGAAGCTCTACTCTTCCTCTCTTTTTCTGAGCTCTGCTCCCTGTATGCCTCCCATACTTCCTTTGTTAGCATTGCCCTCATCTGTCTAAAGAAGCCTAGCTTGACCAAGCCACTAGTTCTTCTCTGCAGTTGTGTGCAGGATAATTTTGAACGATTCCCTTTATTTGGGAAACTCAACAAAGCCACACAGCAACAATTGTTTGGCATACCTGAGTGGAATCTGACTTTCGAAAACCTACTGTAATTAAATAATACATGGGGGGGGGGCGTCTGTGATTAGCAAGTTCATGCACACTTTCATGGTGCTTTGTCTTTCAAATCAGCCTCGTCTAGTGACACCTAGGAAAATGAAAAGCTTCCATTTGGTAGATAGAAACAGGCAAAGATAAATGGATGCTGACTGTTAAATGTGGAACTAAATGCATAATTTTCTGAATGAAATTCAAGATTGTCCAAGCAAACATACATGGATGCACGCACTCCAGGATTTTGTTTCTCTTTCTTCCTTCAGTTTTCTTGCACATATCCTAGTTCTATCCTAGCAGGTCTCTAAACCCCATGGAGCAAATTTGGAAAGGGCATGGGTGGAATTGGGTCTGTAGAAAGAAATGGAAATTTCACCCAATCAGCAGTGTCTGTTATGGAAGATACAACTATACACCCTCACCATTGGTGAGGGTGTTCAAGGATAGGCTAGACATGCACATGGTGGGCATGTTGTGAGCAGAGCCGGCTGGAGCTGGGGGTCAGACTAGATGGCCTGGGAGGCCCCTTCTGACTCGCTCTGTTTTTATGTTTCTATATCTCTAATATTTATAGGATATGTATTTGTCTACTTTAGAGAATGCAGAAGCGGGCAGAAAGATTCAATGTTCCTGTGAGTTTGGAGAGTAAGAAAGCTGCACGAGCAGCTCGGTAAGTGATATTGCCACTCTCTGCTGCTTTTTAACCAACTGGAAGTTTATTCTGGATGCATGCAACTTTTATATTAGTTAGCTGGAGCAACTTTTGGAATTTGAGTTGTGGGTAAAAACAAATGATTGCATTGCTGTGCATAGTTTATATCATGTGTTGATTTGCTTCCCTAACAACTGTTTGTTTGATACTCCAATATGCCACCCAAAGACTTCTCATATTTTCATCTGCAATGGATGGGGTAACTGTCACTCTCTAACAACTTCCACCATTCCTGATTATTGGTTTTGCTAGCTGGGACTGATGAAAGCTGGAGTTCAGTCCCACTCTAATCTACTATTATTTCTTCCATCCTTATCCTCAAAAAACCAATCCTGAATGACTGACCTGGAGTCACCTAATGAGCTTCATGGCTGACTGGGGACTAGACTGGATCTCCCAGGTCCCCAATTCTGAACCCTAACCACCATCTCCAGTGGCTCAGAAAGAAACTGCTTCACAAGTTGTATAAAAGATGGAAAGGAAGGAAGTCCAGAATAACTTTTGGGAAAGACATGGGAAAGACACACTAGACTTATCTCTTAATGTTCTGTTCCAAGTAGAGGCTTTCACACTAAATTACACTTAAATCCAGGAAGAATGGATTACATACTCAGTTTCTTTCGTAGCCTGTAAAACTTCCAACAAATGTTCAGACAGGCCTAAAATGGTTGGAATAATATATCTGTTTATCATCAATTAAATAATATTCCAGACTTTAATTTCTTTACTGGTATCCATGAGTGCTTGAAATCATGGGGAATGGGTTAAAAAAGTAAAAATGGAGACAACTAACACAGAACATTTTTTTTACCGTAACATACTGTACTCTATGTTACGTCAGTGATAAGTACCTTGAACACTCATGAGATGTACAGAGCTTAAACAGCTAATTTTTCAAGAATATGGAATCACTGGAAAAATTAGCCCAGAATATGATTATTCTATTGTATTTAATTGTATTCCACTTAATTGGTGCTGATAATGTGTATAGCAGAATTCTTAGCTGTTCTGATAATCTGATTCAAAGAGCAATCTGGATATACTCTGGGTATATCAGTGACATATTTACATGGTAATTAAGTTTAGTTAGTTTTTAAATTATTTTCTACTATGTCATGTCTTAAATGCTAAACTTCAGAGTGTCTAACTAGGTTGTTTTCTTCTTTATAGGTTTGGTATGACTACAGCTTCCACTAAAGGTACTTGAGTGGGAGGCAGGGTTCAGTCATGGTAAAAATTACTGGTATCTTTCCCCTTCCTTTGAGTGTTCTGTCCACTAATCTCTCAACCACTTTATAGAAATAGTATTAAGAAGAAAGTTACTTTGTCCATGGGACCTTCTGAAAACTTTGCAATAACTTTGTTATAACAATGGCTTTCTACAGGCTATTTGACCGCTGTTGTTATTAATGGGTTCTGAAAGTGTTGTTTTTATGTAAATTTCAGTGTGTGCAACACGCTAATTTAGATATAATCGTGTGCTATGATATAGTAACTTCTGACAGAACCAGGATTTGGACCTATAATAATGTGTTTGATGCATTGACTCATTTAGATGCATTGACTCCAAATGTGGTAGACTGTGAATGTCACAGATATACCAGAGTTAAAACCAATAGCGCCTAATAAAATTGGACAAAGTTATTTCTTGGACAAATTTGCAATGGTTGTCATACGAAAGTTAGTCTGGATTAGAAAGTTAACTTATCCTTTAGTATTTCTGTTTGAAGATGATAAATACTAGATTAAAGGATGCAAAAGAAATGGTATATACATAGATTTTGTAGTAATAGCTAGAATGATGTGGTATAGGGCACAAACACCTCTGATGGAGTATTTGGCAAATACTGTCTTTGCAGTACAGCTCCTAAATGTGTTTACATGTGGGCTTCCCATAACAATAACTTGAGTAAATCTGTTCTGTTAAGTAAATCAGACTTCCTATAAGTAAAAGAGCCATCTTATGGCTTTCCAGACAGTGTCTGGTTTGCTACAGGATGGTGCAGATCTCCTTTGTTGCTATAGAGAGACCATGTGGGAACCAGTGTGGACAGATCCCCATCAACATTTCTTTCCTCCACTCCATAGCCAACTGAATGTTGCTCAAAAGCTGCTTTGGAATGTCACCAAAAGCTGTTTTGCCCCTCCTGAATAGGGTGCAGCAGCTGTTGGAGGAATAGTGGAATTGCCCAAAATTGTGCTTGGATCCTCAGATAAGTTAACTTTATAGCACAGATCTGTACATTTCTACTCAGATGCAGATTCCATTGGGTTTGATGTTACTCTTTGCCAGGAACATAGACAAAAGATTTCTGCCTTAAGAAAGTTCATAGAAGGAAATTTTGCTACCTCCTATTTCTCACTACTGATGCACCAGCCCTCCAGAAATGTTTTTGGAGGGTGACAAATTACTTCAGGGAAGAGGAAGGAGCAGAACTTAACTTCTATGGTTTTTCTGAAATATTCAGATCAAAGTTATTTTTTTTATAATAAATCTTTCTCTTTGAACATTATTATGAGGCTTTGCCTACATTTTTAACTATAAGAGTTATCTCTCCAGTTTTGCTGCCATCACTTTTTCATCCTTTACTTAAGCAATCTGAAGGAAACATGTTTGTTTCAAAATGGTAATTTAAAACATATTTTTCCTATTTCAGGTCTGATTGCAGAAAGTAAGACTACAGTAAGTATCTACTTTGCTTACTATAATGAATTGTAAACTTTCTGCTGAATCCCTTTCACACACAGAAAGTAATTGATATTTTAGAACTTTATCAACCAAACTGACAAACTTCAGTGAGTAAGTGACTTAAAACTAGCATTAAACTTAGTGCCAGGACAATTATGTGATTTATACATAGGCAAATCCATGCTGAATCAGATGCAAGGCCTTTCTAGCCCAAGGAGTCATAATATTTTTTTCCTTTCCTTACTTAGAATAGAATGATTTTGATGCCTAATAAGATAGAATATTAGATTCATATTCCATGCAGATTATATTCTTTATCCTACGGCTAAAAATACATTTTGATGCCTTAGGAAATTGATTATAGTAATCAGTTTTTCTGATTACAAGTGACCATGTCAAAGATACTAAACCAGGCAAGAGACCTTAGCTTTATCCTTATTCTTTCCTTTCCTGTGCAACAGAATGTACAATATCACAAAGATTGCCAAGATCTCCTTTTATGTTCTCTCACCTAAAGCACTAGTTCATGCTCTGATTCTGTGCTGTGGTAAATACTGCTATTCTCTGTCTCATCCTTGTCACACTTCTTGATCTATCCAGAAAACTGTTGTCAAAACAATTCAGTGCTTTTCTTCATTCAGCATTCATTTTTCTGATCTTTTCCTCAAATCTCTTCCTGGCTCCCTCTCCCCTCTACAGCCCACCCAAATTTATTATCCTCGCCATCAAAAGTCCACAGACTGCTCCCACATACGTTTCTTGTCCTTATCTCCCAACATGTCTTGTCCTGTGATCTTCACCACAATATCCTATGATCACTTATATCAGGAGTGAAGAACCCTTTTCAGTGTATGGGCTATATTCTATTTCAGAGAAGCTTTAAAGGGCTGCTTTTCAGTAACAACTAGAGCTGCAACAAAAGTGAAAAGTTCCTCAAAAACTCCTCCCTACAATTCCATTTATACCCATTTATGGCAAGAAACATGTTTTCACAGGAGGATGCATGAACTGCATGGCTACTCACAAATAAGTAATGTCTGCTCAGAAATAAGTAGGAGTAAAACACTCAGCAGCACTTTCGGATATCGGCGCTTTGAGATAGCATCCCAGATACTACATTTCTGAATGTTTGTTCAGATGGAAGCAGGATTGAATAATTCAGCAGCTTCTGATTAGAAACAAGACCTTTTCCCTCCATGACAGAGAGGATGAGGTCAAGTGGAAAAAGTCTTCTGGGCTGAATAGGGAACCCATACTACCCAAAGATTCCCCACCCTGTTTTAGTATTTTAATACCTGAACCACTTTCCTAGAATGCTACATCTCTCCTTAAGCCCACTGGTACGATGAAATGTTTAATCTCTTAGCCTTCACTTTCAGCCAAAATGCAAATAAAGTATCTATGTTTGCATGTATAAATCTGTATTAACTCTGCTGTTGTCACAGTTTATGAGCTCTTTGAGTTAAAAACGATTCTTTTGGCCTGTTACTGCAACAGACTAACATGGGGTCTTCCTGTAAAATTCTTTGCTTACGTTACTTGTGTAAACTACCATGTATAGTGTTGATAACAATCTTGAGAGCACACAGGTAGCAGTTCTGCTAATTTAGCGAGCGTTTTTACAAGATCTAGAAGAGAAGTGCTAGTTTTAGTCTTTTGTTGTGTCATTTATTTGGGAAGTACTTTGTTGATACCAAGGAGAGGTAGATTAACACCAAAGATTTTGGGGTCCCCCTAAAATATAAATCTTTAAAATATATGACCATTGAGCAACTGTCAGGTATTTCTGCATTTGACATGTTTAAATTAATTTTAATGATGATGAAGAAAAACACTTGGATGACCTTTGTTTTGTATTTCTGCTTGTAAAAAAAAAAAAAAAAAAAGCTTCCATGTAGCCTGAAGTGCCTGATCCTGCCTAATCTTGGAAGCTAAGCAGGGTCAGGCCTGGTCAGAATTGGGATGGGTGACTTGAGTGTATGATTCTATGATTATTGCTGTCAACTGCCTAGAGAGCTTTGGCTATGGGCAGTATAAAAATGTAATAATAATAATAATTATTATTATTATTTTATTTTTAATGTGTTGTTATTTGTCTTAATTGTGTTTTATCTTGTAATTGTGATCCACCTTGTGGCACAATTGGGTGCCATACAAATGTTCTAAATAATTAAATAAATAACTTTTCCAATGTAAATTCTTTGGCCAAATTAGGACTGAGCCAAAATACATAGAACCTTTTTTGAGCAAGTTTACTCCTCATGAAAATAAATTCAAAATTTGGTCTTTTAAGGAGCAATCAAGCGGAGGCAAGGCAGATGTTTGGCTCCTTTAATGTGTCGACTTTAAAAGGAAGTTACCTGCAGAACTCCCTGTACCCTCTGCCTTGACAAGTTGCCAAGAGAAGTGGAAAATTGTGGTACCTGTTGGAACTTTAAAGCTGTTGTTGCACCCACTTGAAAGGAATTAATTTATTCCTGTCTTCTGTTGAATACTTCACCAACAGAGAGACAATCCCAATTTTTCAACAACATTTTATGTTTCAAAATACCATATTTGTTGCAAAAAATCAAATGTCTCAATTTCAGCTCACGCTTAGGCCAAATACTTCTTAATTCCATACTTAAACACAACATCTACTCAAAATCTGTAGTACTGAAATTTGGTAACATTAATTTATTTCTCTTTGATACTAAACATTTTTTCATTTTAATTATCTTTTGGCATTAGGGGATATATATCATTGTTTCTGAAGACTTAAAAATACAAAAGTGACTTAACAAAAAGACAATGGAGGCAAAGTACTAACTGGGTTAGAAATAACAAATGTGATGGTTCTATTTTTTGACAGTTATGAATGTATTTTGAAAGAAAGGAATCAGTCTTTGTACCATTGCTCTGGCAATATAGTAATAAAGATCCTTATTAGAACTGATTTGCAGTAATATTCTGTAGATCTAGATTCCATCTTTTTGTTTTCTTTCCACTTCTTAATTGATAAAAGAGATTGTTTTATTTATTTATTTATTTATTTATTAAAACATTTCTATGCCGCCCCATTTGCCGAAGCCTCGGGGCGGCTCACAACATAAAATAAAATACAAAAATAATATAAAAATAACAGTATAAAATAAATAACAATATAAAAAGTCGCCCTGGCCAGATACATAAGCAAATACTGTTAACAATTAAAGTGACGCTTAAATAAAAAGGTCTTCGCCTTGCGCCGAAAAACAAATAACGATGGCGCTAGGCGGACCTCTCTGGGGAGCGCATTCCATAGATTGGGCGCCACCGCAGAGAATGCCCTCCTCCGAGTACCTACCCTCCTAATTTCTTTCATGGAGGGTTCCCGGAGAAGGGCCTCTCCCGCAGATCTCAAGGCCGGGCATGTAAGCACTCCTTCAGGTAACCAGGACCCAAGCCGTTTAGGGCTTTATAGGTCATCACCAACACCTTGAATTGGGCCCGGACTTCAATGGGAAGCCAGTGAAGCTGACAGAGGATTGGAGTCATGTGAACATAACACCCAGTCCCCGTCAGCAGCCTGGCAGCTCTATTTTGAACCAATTGAAGTATCCGGACCGTCTTCAAGGGTAGCCCCATGTAAAGTGCGTTACAGAAGTCCAGACGGGAAGTCACCAGCGCTTGTGTCACTGTCGCCAGGCAGTCGTATTCCAGGTAGGGGCGCAGCTGATGAATCAGCCGAAGCTGAAGGAAAGCACTCCTTGCCTACCAGCATAGCACTCAGTTTCAGAGCTCTCCATTTTCCTTGGCATAAGCATAAATTGTCTTGAGGTTTTTTTAATCGAAGACTACAAGTGACGGTTATATTAAACTGTTTCCTGTGACTTTTCTAGGTAAATTTAGACAAATTAAAGGAAAGAGCTCAGAGATTTGGCTTGAATGCCTCCACAGTCTCCAAAAAGGTAAGGTTCCAGGGCAAGCAGTACTATGGCAAATAAGTACATATTTGAAGGGAAAAAGAAGAAACTTCAACAAATATATAACTTAACAAAATACTTGTTTTGTAGTATTTGTTTTGCTGAGATGTTCTGGTGGATTGAGGAGGTTTATGTCCAGCATTATCAGTCCAGCTCCAAACTGTATTTAAAGATTTTAAAGGGATTGTATTAGGAGGTCAGTATTTATTATTGGTTTGCATAATACAATAGATTCCTAACTCTCCTTCTCAACTATATAACATTTTGGTAATATCCCTTGGGAGCAGATCCTTTTGGAATGAAATAATTCAAATACACTTTGGGTTGATTTTTATGCCAAAAGACGAGTGTCCACTATACTATGCTTAATGCTTTTGAAGGGGATAAACCTGTGCCTGGGTGTTCTACTTTAGGGTTCAGGAGGGGCACTCTGTGAAAAACCAACCTGTAAGAGAGAAGACTAGGCTAGGGCACTTCTCCCTGGTATCTTGTTTTCTTTGGAGATAGATTTTTATGTATGTATGTATGTATGTATGTAGGAACATTAACTCATAAGCCCTCTCCATTAATTTGAAGTAATCAGTCAGTCTTAGCTCAGTCTTAGCTAAGCCCTAGTATGCTTCCCCTCTTAGTTTCCCAAAACTGCAAATAAAAGATAAGGGTTCATTAAGCCTTTAATAAGAAAAACACAGTCCTGTCTGAAAGGGGTAAGCACTATTTCATGAGTAGCTGGGGAGAAAGAACTTATCTAGCATAATGTGTTATAACAGGCGACATTGCTATCATCTTTCTTAAGGCATGTACTGTGTTAGGAATAATAAGACTGAGAAAAGAGGCACAATATTGTATCTAATTCTGGAAACTGATGTAAGGCTGAACTATTATTTTCCATGGGCCTGAAAACTCCTGGCAGTTCTACAGATAAGCACCACCATAGAAATATATAGAATTTTGGAGGGTAGGATGGAGTAGAGAGAGACACACTGCCAATTTATTATTCCAGACTTGGAAATGTTCTTCTGTAAAAAGAAGGTTGTCATTTTGCCTTAACACCTGGCAAATAAACTATTCCATCCCTCATAGGACTTATCCATTGAACGTTTAATGCATTCCATTCTGCAATAAGACACTGAACCTGGCACCAGGGAGTTCAGTCATGTAGAAAATAACTGAAGGTGGAGGCCACTTTCCTCCCCATCTTCTACTCAGGGGACAGGGTGAAATCATGCAAGTGCATTAAAACTGGAATATGTGGAGGGGCAGGTCAGGGTGAGAGGCTGCTCAAACATCATTAACCCTGTCACCAGGAGTGCACATTTTTCAAGAAGAATATATGCTTTGTCAGCATTTATGGCCAAGTTTCCTTTGAGTATAATTGTGTACAAGAGCCTTAGTATGAATTGTAAGCTCTCTTTAAGAGCTTTCTGTAACAATGCCTTCTCCAATACCTGACAAAAATGTAAAATTGTAAGTGGTGAGCATTAACTAATTTGAATGCTCTTACAGAATATGTATAGAGCTAGTTTCATTAGTGAATTGATCCTCTTTTTGCACATAGCAGAACAGCAAGCCGAAGGTCAGAAATCGATTGCTTAGTTCGGTCTAGAAATTTGTGTTTCTGCCTGTCTATTTTTAAATAGTCTTTTGTCGTTAAGTTAGTTTTTGCTTGCCTATACCAGGCAAGAGGACAAGCCACAAATATAAGCATTATAGTAGTTTGTCTTGAGATCGTTTGTTCTCATTTGTGCTCAGATCTCTATTTTCTTATAAAAGTGGCTTTTTCCCTCTGAAGAGCATACTGTTAGATCCCATTGAGGCACATTATTAGTTGCTTCAATTAGCCTCTAGTATTGTGTTACCCACCTGGGTGTTCTTTATAGCTTTTCATTACAGAATAGTCTAGTTACATGTGCCTTTGCAGATTTTTAACACCACGCATTGCAGCAAAAACTTTGCTGTACACTATTATCTCTGGAGCGACATTTCATTTCCTATTCAAATTGGTTTTGAAGAAGAAAGGTGGGGGAAGAGGAATGTAGCCAACGGCAGTTTCAAGCCTGCTGGGATCAGGGAAGTAAACCTATAACGGGGTAAGAGGCTCTCTAGCTAATCTGTATCTTTGAACCTAGAACTAAAAAATTGAAGGGAGAAATTCTCTTCCTAAAATTTAATTAAGGTCCTATGAGTACAGTGGAACAGAGATGGTGATTGCCACTGTTTAATATACTAGAAGTGGCAGGTGCTTGCTTTTTTGTCAGCGCATAGCTATCAAATTAATTTTTAAAATAAATCAAGATAGCATTTTTTCTCTCTAGAACTAATCATACCCCCTCCCCTGTATTCTCCTGGGAGACTTCCTTTTAAATTTACCCTCTGACCTGAGGCTGCTGTCCCTTGATTTCTGTGAGTTACACTTAAACTGCTCCCTTCCCTTGTAAATTTTCCTTCTGTAGCAGCTGCTCCCTGTACCACTCTGAACCTCTGGTTTCCCAGTGGGAGACCTGATAGCTGCAGGCATTGGTGCTGCAGAGAGGGCCGCATCGTAATGCAAAACTGCATTCTCAGAGGGCTTGCCTATGCTTTTTATGCATGTACCAACCTCATAGGTGTCCAGCAGAGAGAGTATTAACACAAAATAGAAGACTGAGTGTCTTTAGAGAACCCTTGGGTTACCATAGATGCTACTTTTCTGCATTGCATTATCTGGTGTCATTTCCAGTCCGAACAGATGACTAAAATAATTTGTGCTTCACACCATCTAATGTAAGGAATCTCAAATTGTTTTAGAAGCGCTTAATCAACCTCAGCTTGGCAGGGCTTGGAGCTCAGTAGGTATTGTACTAGCATACTACAGATGCCGATAGAACTTCAAGGATGTAAGCTCAGGTATCTTAGCACCAGTTTCTTCTAATTCTTGGATTTGGGCTTTAAGTTGAAAAGAAAGAAAGGAACTTGTACTCAGAATCTTCTGCTTGAATCCAAAAAGTCTGTGCTATCAAGCAGCAAATTATTCACAACTACAATAATATCCAAATTTGTCAGATTCCTCTTTTAAAGGTGCTGAAAGTTCTAATTTGATTGCTAATGGGTAAAAAGGTGAAAAGTTAAGTGAATATTGGTCAAAAGTGCTAATTTTAACCAAAGCTTGTATTTCATGGTTTTTGGAGGACAAGTTTAGGGAATAGTTGTGTGTTTTCCAGTTAAATGGGATAATACAGTTGGCTCTATTCAATTTTCAGTCCAAATGGACTTAATCCATTTGATTTTTATCTCTCAATGAGAAAGCTAAAACAAGGGAAGAGATAAGCGTTTAATTAAGACCTGAAGGCAATATTAACTAATTCTGATTCTAATGGAGGATTGTATACATCAGCTGTACCCACTAACACCTCTTTTCCCAGATTATTTCATATCATCAAGCAGAGAGTTTGCCGTATTCATAGGTTGTTTGTCAGAGTGATGTTCAAACATGGTGCTTAAACTTGTTTATGCATTAAACATCCCAAAGTTAACCTAAGAACGAACTATTGGTTGACTGATTTATTTAACCCACAAGTCTATGAATGTGGCTGACATGTGGCACATATCCCTGCTATTTGTGGGTTATTTAACCCACAATTTACTGATGAATGCCACAGTTCTGTGAAAACAGGCTTTTCCAAGTCCAAACATCCTTTGTTTGAGCTTTCCTTCAGTTTACAGTATGTTCTGAACTAGCAACATATGTCTATAGAAGGTAGCAAAAAAATGAGTTACAGTTCTGGAGACAGTGGAGCTGAACTTAGGTACATGAAGCTGGTCTGACTAAAGGAGACTTCTTTGCCTCGTGCTATCTACATGGGAGCCCTTCCAGTTCCAGTGAAATGTCACACCAAGGGTTAGGGGACCCTTTTGAATAGAGTAGCTGGTGGTATGTAGCGTAGGCATCTTCCAGGAGCAGAGTTCTTCAATTCACAGAAGGTAGAACCATCCTGGTTTTGTGTCCTAGGAGCTTTCTTAACATTGGAAAAATTTTGTGTGGCACTGCAAAAACATTGGGAGCTAGCCATTTTATTACTTTGGTTTTCTTGGGAGCAAACCAAACCCCTATTCAAGTGCTTGAGGTTGGCTTGGAAAGTTATGTCAGCTGCTTTGTGGGCAGACATCCTCTGTTGGTTGATCTCATGTTTTCCCTTTTAGGGCCCCTGACTCATTCCTCCCATCTCTTTATCCAAAGTCATATTGTTCAGATTGCTATCATTTTTTCTGCTTTAGTCTGTGCAGTTTTTGTAAAATAGAGTTTTTATGAATGTTCAAATCAACCTACCACCAAAAGAATCTACGCCTTCCATGCTTCCTACTCAAATCAACACTGAACTTCAATTTTAAAGAATAATGGATGCATATTAACTCATACTTCCAAAAATTGCTTTAAAATTTGTTTAATGTACATACTTGTCTGCATCTACAAAGATTATATGGCAACACCCAGTGCATTCATGATTTTAAGACGTGCCACAAAGATGGAATGCAAAGTTGAGTGTGACTTTAACAACAAGACAGGAAATCAAACTTTTCTGTCACTCGTAGGCCAACATGCTCCCTTGTAATCCCTTCCCTAGCTTTCAAACAGGTTGAAAGTGTTTGTGTGTGTGTTTCATTTACCATTTGTTTAGATTTTGTGTATGTTTATTTTTGCAGAAAGTTAGACTTTATTTGTTGTATTTATATCCTGCCTTTATTCTTTTTGTAAAGAACTCAAGCAGCTTATATCATTCTCTTCCTGCTGCTTTCAGTCTTACCCCTACAACAACAGTCTTTTGCGGTTGGTTGGGCTGAGAGTCTGTGACTGGACTAAATTCACATAGTGGCTGAGACAGGAATAGAACCCAGATTGCTTGAGTCCTAGTCTCACACTCTTAACGACTATACCACATTGACTCTCACACTTTAGACTACAGCTAGAGAAACAAATGTTCCTGATGCTTATTAAAATGTTACATTTTAAGAAGCACATTAATTTGCATTAGCCATGACTTAATTTTATAATTAGCAAAGGCACAAGCTGGTCAATGAAATATGTTACGTAGTGATGAAATTGGTTTGGATCCATAGTTCCTATGTGGAGAATTCTACTCATGAGATCCTTCTTCTAGAGGAAGAGGGAACAGAGGCAATTTTCACCTTTTCCCATGCAGTCCCTGTGCCCTCTGAAAAACTTAAGATAATTTAGTGACTCTCTGAAACATTGTAAATTTACTGCTTCCCAACTTCCTCCAATAGAAGCCTCCACTGGATTTCAGTCCCACAATCAGGAGGAGTGCTTTCATTCACAAAAATATTCCTTTTTATATATAACAAAATATTTAACATTCATATGGTTCACAATATGGTTCCTGCAGCACTGTGTCTATTTGCTGTAGCTTTTAGTCTCCCAGAATAAAAATACTAGAATGTTATCTTTTTAGGCTGTAATCCTAAATTCAGTTACTAGTCTATGGAGCTTTCTTCAAAATACAGTTACTTTGTGAACAAGATCTCAGAAGAAGTTACAATGTACTGTTTTGACTTATGCTAATATGAACTGATTTACTTACTTACATTTCTGTGTGGTTCATTATGGTAAAGACAATTTTTTCTTGAGTACTATGGATACACTCAAACATTTCGGTTCTTTGTACTAAGTGGGATTACCAGGTGTAGTTTAGAAGACATCCAAGACTTCACAGCTTCTGAGAGCTGTGAATCTGCTGATCAATCCAAAATAGTACAGTGCCTTGGTCTTCCAGCTGGTGAGCCAGGATCTACAAATCTGTTGAATTCTGAGAATTCTAAAATCCCCTCCCTTTTCTTCTTGTTTAGGGCCTTTTAATCAGAATAAGCAAGAGAAAACCAAAACAATAGAAAAAGAGGGAGTGTGGGTAGGAAAGGAGGAGGAAAGGAAAATGTAGTACATTAATACATGAAAAAGGAAGGACTACCATGTTCCAGGTTGAGACAAAAGATAAATCTGTCACCCAGAACAGTAGAATGCACTGATTTATCTATCAAGGCTTTCTTGATATGGTCTCCTTTGGGACTGTCATTTGCCATGAAACAGATACTAGGCTGAATGGACCCGTTTCTTGCTGCACATGCAACTAACTACTGCCATTTGCTTTCAGAAACACTCTTCATTCCAAATAGGAGCCAGTGAGTAGGGGCCTAGTCCAGATTGGGAGCATATGCCAGATAAGGCCAGAAAGTAGGCAGTTTAATCACACTTTTTAAGAAATGTGAATGATCCACAGCTTACTGATGTGTGTAGACAGTTTCTTTGACTAATCTAGGGTAAGAGAGCCTAAATAAGGTTTTGATCAATAGATTTGATATTAAAAGCTTTTGAATCAACAGCTATATTAGCCTGATTTCTGTGTGTTTGTGCATGCAAGAGAGTATATAATATTGGTTTACATTTTGTGACTTTGGAGACATTATATTAGGTGTTTAATATTTAAATAAATTATAGGATACAAATACGAAAATCATATAATAAAGAAAAAACACTAAATACACAAAATAAAATTTAAAACACAGAAATCACCTTTAGGGCACCCCTCCACTGGGACCATGGCTGCCTAGTATGTTTTTCCTTCATTTTTCCAAGATACCCTCTTCCATCCAAAATTGCAATACATCCTTTGAGGGAGACATTGCATTTGGAAGAGACCTATTAATATGAGGGTCAGACTGGTTTCAGAGCCAAATACTGTGCTCAAAATTGCTTCTGAGCCAACAATTATAAACCCATATTAGAGAGTAAGTCCCAGTGAACACAGTAGAAGCTAATTTCAAGTAAACATACATAAATGGATGCTGTTATTCTCACTTTAAAAGCATTTTGACACTGGTACATTTGATTTGTGCTTACATTCCATATCTATATAAGAGCAGATTCACCTGTTCTCATGTTTTTAAATTTCAAAATATAGAGTGTGAATCTGATCTAATGTAAAGCAGTGTGTCTACAAATCCATAGCCCTTAATACTCTTTTTTTCTTTCTTCTTTCCCTACCCCCACCACCTTGAAATGATGTCACCATGCTCTAACTTGAGTAGCCATGAATGTAGGCCTGTTGATTTTAGAATAATGGGAAGTGACAAGGTGAAGAATAGTGCTGGCTGTCAGGGACATTTCAGCACAAGGATGCTGCAAGCAAGGCCACCTCCTCCCCCACACGCTGGGTTGTTTAGGAAAACAGTCCAGTGGCTTATGCAAGGCTGTGCTGATAGCATAGGCTAGATGGTTTGTAGATCCAGATAAAAGATGGGTATCATCTGACTCTCAGCAACCATTTCGCTTCATCTATTTTGGCAGACTATGCAGGAAGCAGACAGGGCTATACTCTCATTAAATATATTCCTTTACATTTGCATCTAATGGTTTGCAGCCAGTAGAGTTCTGATAGTTACTCACTGGAATGAAAATTACTTAGTTTCAGGTTTCTCAAATAGGACTTTCCCTAATTCAGGCTTAGTTGCAATGAAAAGTCTACTAATTTTATGCCCTCATATTTTGTTTTATGAGCTCAGGCAGATCAAACCAGTTATAAATAAACAAGATAGATCAGTGTTTTGCAACCTTGGTCAGATGCTGACCCTTAACCCCCAACACGTATTCCCTTCTTCCTATTTCTCTGTTATTCTCTCTATCTTGTTTGGATTCTCTTGTTTTAATCTCCTGTGAGGTGCTGAAGCTATCCCTGGAACCCAGCCAGATTTCCATGTAGGATTGAAACTAATGCTGTGATGCATGGTGCATCTACATCAACATACATATCAACTACTTTCTAATAATTATTAAAAGGGAAAATTTATTGCCTTTGCCACTGAGAAGCAGAAGAAATAAGGAAGAGAGGAATAAGACAACAGTTTGAAAAGATCTAAACACCAAACAGACTGTGCTATAGTTTTCATGCATCTATTTTGACCAGAGTCTTTACTTCTTATGGATTCATAATTTATTTTCCAATTCTTACAGAGATCCCATGGCTATGTTTTTATAAGACAATGGTACATACAGTGAATTATTTGGTATCCCCATATCAAATATTTGTATAGAAAGAATAATTTACATTTGCTTGAATAGTTAGCTTTGTACTGCTATTTGATGTCATTTATTAGCAGCTACTCTCTTTTGAAAACAATCCAGATTTTCCATCAGGGGAACTTGCATTCTGCATTGAAGTATATTTCAGATTAAGTAAATCTGGATGCAGTTTCTGAACCTTTGTATACAAACTCTGAATTATATTTATGTTAAGGAAGGAGAGCTGAAAGAGTAAGATATAATAATTGATGTAAATGGGATTTAAGTAGCCTATGTGCAGAATTTCATTTAATGCTGTTCCTCTAATTCAATACAGTTCAGTAAGAACTTTTCTTAGTCTTGTCATCCTTCTTTGTAGTCAGGATACTGCTCTTTCATTGCCTAGGGAAACTGGCAAGTTTGCAATCTGTAAATTAATTGCTATTTGTAAATGTTTGAAAATAAACCTGAAATGATATCTTGGTATAAAATCCTGTGTCAGGCAGGTTAAATTTGCATAATATTGGGACCTATGAGGGGTATATCAGGCCTGATAAAATATCCTGAGATACGAGAGTTAGTTTTCTGTGAAACCTCCAGTAATATTTTATTTAGCTAGGTAGAAGCTAGTTACATGTAATGAAGTTGTTATCATACTAACTTATTTAACTTGAATCAGCTAACATAATTTTATAATATAAATGTCTCTTTCCTCTGTTACAAATATGATTCGCAGGCAACCAGTAGATTCCTATCTGATTTTTTCTGCAAACTGTTGCCATGGTGAAAACACAAAGTGAGGGTGGGAATATCTTGTCTTCCTCTTCTGATCAGTTTCAGTGGAGAAGGTGCCTCTGCATCTTTTTCATCTCCTGTCACAATGCATAGGAGGTGCCAGCATCCAAAAAGCAGAAAGACCAGGAAGAAGGCATTTCCTCCCTCCCTGCAGCTCACTGCAGTGGAAAGTCAGGGTGGTGGTGCATCTCTCATGTCTTCTTTTCTGTACTTCAAGTCTAGAAACAGTGCCATGAATGGAAAGGTCCTATATACAGAAGGCAGGTTGTCACATTTGTATTACGTGAAGCAACAGTTGTAATACTTTTGGTTAAAGGGCAAATATTCATACATTCAGATAGTACGTATAGCAATGAAAATACGTAGGGAGATTTTAAAGGAGGAAAAATATAACAAATGGGACGCATAGCAACTTATCATGTGTCTGCTAGCATTAATGTTTTTTAAATAAAAAATGACTTGTCATTATTTCCTTTTGGGAGAAAAAAACGCTTTCATTTTTAGTAGACCTATATGTATAAAGCTACCTTGAACTGTCAATTTTCAGTCTACTGCAATGTTGCCTACTCTGACTGGCAGCTGCTCTCCAAGGCCATAGGTGGGATTCATTCATTCATTTATTGCAGTCACAGACCGGATAAATTAGCAAACAAATAAAAATAATAATAAAAACACAGTTCAAATAAGTACCATTTATAAAATATCTTCACACCAGAGGCTGATCATATTTTTCCTAATTTGCACTGTAGTCATAAAAAATTGGCAACATTTCCAGTATCGTAAGAGGATACATCCCTTAAACAAATTGATATCAAGTGAGAATTACTACCATAAAGGTCTGTTAATATTGTATGCACTTTCATATGCACTTTCTTTGCTGCATTCCCTATAAAAACTGCAGTATTAGAGAACATGTTCCACTGCTCCGACTGCTCCAGTATCACAAGGACATAACCATTCATTGACTGGGATCTTCCTAAACCATCCTTTTAACAGTGCTGCTGGTGGCACATTAAAGTGGGCAAAGGTAAATGTTCTTCTGTACTTTGGAATAGTTAATGTGTACAGACATGGGGCTGCAGTAATTCCAGCATTATAGCATTTATTATAGTTGGGATGATATAATGAGGAACAAGTGTTATTAGCAGCAGTTCTGAAAGGTTGAAGATCCAAGTCTGTTAATCTTTGTACAACAAAAAAACTGGGACTTCTACAGCCCATAATTACTCAACACTTCTGCAGAGAAGCCTAGCCCATGCAGTTTCTTCTCCATCTCTCTAATCTAGCAGGTAACATTTGTAAGCAATAGAGAAAGATAGCTACCAGGAGCTGCTAAAAATGTAAATGTAACTAACATTTAAAGACTTCAATCCATGCCTTTCACTCAACAGATCAAATCCCTACTTCCAGATAGATGACTGCATTCCACACATAGGGCAGAAGACCCGAGAGCTTCCTAAGAAAAATAGATTTTTTTTCTTAGTATGAATGAAATCCCAAAATCCAAATAGGGATACCATGAATAAGTTAGGCCAAGGTCTTTGCTTTATAAATTTGTATTGCAGGGGGAACATGATGACCACCTTGGGTAAAGAGGAACCTTAAGATCAGCTGCTGGTTGAAATTTTCTTGAATCAATTGCCCGTTTACTCAGTTCAGACCAGTACTCTGCATCTGAATACCTAGATATTTTATTTGGGAAACTTCCTTAATGTTATTGCTATTTAAAGTTCCATTTCCAGCTTTAGAAAACTCTAAGACTTTAGACTTTTCATAGTCAAGCTATTCTTAGAGAAAAGGGTTCCAGATGCACCCGGTAAATTATTTAATTCAGTTCTGAAAAGTGACAGCAATAAGGTGTCATCAGCATACAAAAGTAAAGGTATGGTGCAATCCAATAGCATAAACATCAGTGCTAAAAAAAATAGAAAGCCAAATCAATTAGAAATACATTTAAAAAGTAAAGGGGCCAAAATAAAACTCCCCTTGCAACTGGGATTAGAAACTTGTCCCTGCAGACTACATCTGACTCAATTAGAATTCTGGTTGTATAAGCATCTGATAAGGAACAATACACAATTATTTGTGGAACTTTTATGTAATTTAGACCATAACAGTTCTGTTGGGAACATATCAAAAGCTGATTTAAGATCCATAAAGACACTAAATTCTTTCCTACCAGTAGTTGAGGAATCCTGTGAGCACGTGACAGTAATGATCTAAAGTTGAACAACCAGCCTTAAACTAAGTCTGTTCCTTACCTATTTATACAGTTATCCCTCATCCAGGTTAAGAGCTTAAGTTTTAAGTGCCTTGCATTAAGTTTTCCAGTAACTGAAAGAAGGCCAAGAGGGTGATAATTGGCAGAATTAGTCCTATCACCTTTTTTGAAGATTTTTTCCCAGATATCTGGAATCATCATAAAATTAATAATATAAGTAAACAAGGCTGACAATAGACAAGGCCATCATTCTGGGTTATATTTTAGGAACAGACTTTGGGCCAGGAGCTTTACTGCACCTAAGTTAGATGATTAAACCAATAATTTCAATAGGAGTTTCAGAGAACAAACAAGGGCTATGTGAAGAAAAAGTATTGGAATCCTGAAATATTGCAGAAAAATGTCTTTCCCACTTATAGCTAAAAATACAACAAGCATACAACAGAATACTCATTCCTCTGAAAAAGCAGGGTACCAAAATAGTTTATTATGCTTTTGTATAGCACATAATAATAAATTCCAATTCCCTCCCTCCCTTTTTCTGATTATTAGAACCTCATATTCTTGTTTGAAATCATAATATATTGTTGTTAAACCAGCTTTTGTTTCTGTGGCATTTATTTCCAACCAGGGAACAATCTGTCACTAGAGTTCTCTGTATACTAGATATTAATGTCTTATAATGATACAGCTTTTCTTCATCAGTAGAGGCTAAGATGTTATGATAAAGTTGCAGACTAATGGGGGATGCTATGAACAAGTCAAATACACTGCATATTTTTTGTCCACTTAATCCCCCTCACACATGGGAGCAAGGAAGTATCTGGTAATGAAGAACTACTTGGTAACTGGATCTTTAGGGGAGATTCAACTAATGTCACTAATGAATAGTGGTCACTGTCTGTACAGTTATCAAGATAAAAAGCCTTAATTGCCCTCCTAAGTGAATGACAAAATAAGGCATGATCAACAACACTGCTCCCTAGCATTGAACTAAAAGTGAATTCACCCTACATATCACCTGTGGTACTTCCATTCAAGATAGTTTTATTGTGTCAGCATGCTTAAAAGAACTAAACACAAAGTTCTATGTTTCATCCTTAAAATGTCTAGTATATAGAGATTGTCTTATCATATGGTCAGTTCCTTGAAGGCATTTAGATTCTGCTGGTGAATTGTCATTAAAGTTACAAGCCATGATGGAAACTTTGTCTCAGTATATTGTTCTAACTCTTCCCACTGAATTTTATTATCAGAAAGGCATTTGGTTGAAGGTGCGTAGATATTAAACAAATGTGAAAACATCTACTTTTAATTAGGGTTGCCATAGCAACAGTTTCACAGCTGGAAAGAGCAACTACATCTGCATTAAGAGACACAGAAGCAAGTGTCTTTCCCAGCCCTGCTACCCAAGTTCCTTTTTAACTGGAGATGTCAGTGTTTAATGCTGGTACTTTGTATGCTCACAGGATGTACATTCTTTCTAGTTCAGCCATATGTTAATTAAAAACAATCTGTTATTTAAAAAAAATGTTTTCCTATCTGTAGTAAAAACCTAATAGTTATAATCTCAGTTTTGGAAAATACTGTATTGAGAGAAAATGAAGGAACAATTACACTAAATATTCATATGTACTGCAGGGTATAGATAGATATGACATCCTATTAGGCAGTGATTGATCGATGGATTTTAGAAGTTTATTTCCATTATTAATTCTATAACTTGTTTTGAGGCAATGTTTTTGGACTTGGTGACAGGAAATTGTTCACTGCAACAATTGATGTGAACCATCTAAAGACGTTTAGCTGTTAGGCAGTACAGAAATGAAATGAATAATTTTAAACTGCTACAAGACATTATTTGGTAGGAATAACTAAATAATAGGAATGGTCCAGTTCAGAGCATCATCTAACCCAGCACAGAAACCTTGCAACATTGTTTTGGGATGGAGCAGGGCATACTACAGGAGGACAGATGGAAGAACAGCTTCTTTAAAATTTCTCACAATTATAAAACTTTTATAGTGTCATGTGGCACTAAAGGGTTCAGGCACTGACATGCAGTTTCAGACATGAGCAATTTTAGCAGCACACTGATAGCTGCAATATTCCACAGATTCTGAATATCACTGAGTATAGATCTTGTCAAGCCACATGGATTCTTTAAAATGGCCAGTGCTGGACAACACACACCTTGTTTATTATTGTAGGTGAACAGGGGCCAGCTAGTTCATTAAAACAATAATGTGCCATCCTTTGGTACTCATTGGCTGTTCTAAGGTTCTTATCACCCATGGCACCCATGGTGAATAATTGAGCCGTTCAAACCCTGATGACGCAGTCCGACAGCTTAAGAGAGCCTCCTTGACAAAATCTGTTGCTGCTCTTAAGTGATTGCTAGGTGAGCACTGCTAGCAACAACTTCTGAAATGTCCAAGCAGCACTTGGGGATGGCTGTTGGAAGCTTTTCCTTGCCCACACTGGTGCAGAGCGGCCTTTCTTGATGCTGACTGGAGAGGTCTATTCTTAAGTTGCTGGCGAGTATGGATAGAAGGTGAGAGCTGGCAACCCACTGTGTGTTGCTGCCTTACTTGAGTGGATAGAGTACCCTCACCTCCTGCACAAGAGGTCTACCAATGCCCAGTCTGTTTGGTGGCAGCACTTCAGGACTGGTTACTGCAGCTGAGGCAATTGGTGTCTCCTGCCTGAGAGATTTTCTGACAGGCAGCAGGAGGTGGGGTATCTGATCTGAGTGGTGCTGTCCTGTCTTCAGGTAGCAACACTGAACAGATTGAGAATCCCCTTCTCTTGCTCCAGAGGGAGAAAGAGGTGGGTGTGCCTGATCAGCTTCCTGGTCCTCCCCAATCTACTTCAGGACAAGATCCCTGTTTGCATTATGGGACAACGAAGAAAAAACTCCCATTACTGCAAACGGCTTCTGCTCTGAAGTGCAACAGGGAGAAACTTCTGGCCTGAACTGGGGCAACATGCAGGGGGCTGTTTGCCGCAAGGAGGCAGTAGGCAGCCCCCTACACATTGCGCCAGCTGAAGTTGTAAGTTTCTGTTGTACTTGGGGGCACAAGTCCAATTTAAGCAACAAGAACTTTCTGACGGCTGGAATGAGCTGAAATCAGCTCACAGTCATGGCTGTCGGTTAAGATTTCTTCCTCCTCGTGTATCCCCAGGATACTTCCTGGGGAACAAGGGAAAAGAAGGGAGCAAAGACCCAGGATGAACCCACTCATAGACTCATCATGGATGCTTCACAAAACAGCCATCCCATCATGACTTATTGTCAGGGTGGGTTGTTGTGTCATGCAAACTCAGCCAATGTCTTTTTTTTTTTTTTTGCATCTTTCAGATTAACAGATTTCTGTTTACCTAGGCAGCCTCCAAATTATGCAAAAACAGCTACTTTACTTTTGCACAGAACTACTGTATTTTTCGCTCTGTAAGACGCACTTTTTTCCCCCTCAAAAGTAAGGGAAATGTCTGTGCGTCTTATAGAGCAAATGTCTGTGTGCCCGATGCCTGGGATGCTGCCAGCCCGCCTACACCACTTGGCACCACCTGGCCGGCACGCGCTCGGCACACGCTGCTCCACCCCCACTCCAGTGCAGGTGAGAGCTATGCCGCTCAGGGGGAGTGGTGCGGAGGAGGAGGAGCCGCAGGCTTTAACCTGCTGGCCACACGGAGAGATGGACTGCTCACCCCCTCCGCCCGGGAAGACCTGCCGCAGTGGAGGAGGAGCCACGGAGAGACGGACTGCTCACCCCCCCCCCTCCCGGGAAGACCTGCCATGGAGAAGGAGGAGCCGCGGGCTTTAACCCGCCGGCTGCACGGAGAAACGGACTGCTCAGCCCCACTGCCCGGGAAGACCTGCCGCAGAGGAGGAGGGGCTGCGGGCTTTAACCCGCCAGCAGCACGGAGAGACGGAATGCTCACCCCCACCGCCTGGGAAGACCTGCCGCCGCCACTGGGCCACCCAGAAGACCACCGCCGGCATGCTGCCGGCCCGGCTGCACCACGTGGCACCACCTGGCCAGCATGCGCTCAGCGTGTCCTGCTCTACCCCCCTCCGGCACAGGTGAGAGCTGTGCCGTGCGGGGAGCAGTGCGAAGGAGGAGGAGCCGCGGACTTTAACCCGCCGGCTGCACGGAGAGACAGACTGCTCACCCCCACCGCCCAGGAAGACCTGCCGCCGCCACTGGGCCACCCAGAAGACCACCGCCGGCACGCTGCCGGCCTGGCTGCACCACACTTGACCGGCACATGCTCGGCGTGCCCTGCTCCGCCCCCCTCCTCCGGCACAGGTGAGAGCTGTTAATCACAGGTCGGTGTGTGTTTTCAAATGGCAACCCGTCTTTTAATGAAGCCCCTGGGGAAGTGATGGGGAATGTGCCTGTGATTATCAAGAAGCTTTCCATGGATCGCTCCTCTAAAAACTAGGTGCATCTTATGGTCATGTGTGTCTTATAGAGCGAAAAATACAGTATCAGGTTTGATATTTTGAGGGGATACTTCTCTATTCTTCACTTTCGGTATTCAATTGTTCATATATGCATATTCATAGTACATCTCTAGCAGCTTCAACCATGGAAGTTGCAAATCAAGAAACTATAACTTTCTGTGGATGTAATTGGAACATTTTCATGTATACATTTTCCTTCCATTTGTGAAAAAGTATGTCAGAAGCCAGTGCTGTTATTTTGGGTTTTGATGCAGGCCTTTGAATATTTCTTCACTGTTGTATGGTTAGAGGTTTTTCATGTCATTTTTAAACTCTGAGTTTTATCAGAATTAGTAACTGAGTTTTCATTCATTCCAGGGATATTATATCCCAGCATGCCCTACAGTAAATTCACTTGAGAGAGATTTGTTAAGGATGAAAGCAGTGTAATTCTTGAAAGACCTTAGCAATTATCTCAATTTAGATTTTGTAAACAGCCCTTTCAGTCTCTCAAAATAACACCCAGCCATACAGTCCAAATGCTTGTGAGTGGTTTCTGACATTTATTAGAGCTGTATCACTACAAATTTACTACATAGGTAAAAACTAACACTTTTGTGAGAAGACTAGAATGCAGAAATACAAGATGATCCCTAATGAATGCAGAAGCATTTTGGTTCCTTCTTGTTATATGTTTCTAATATTTATGATATTCACCATAGTTCAGTGGTTGGGGTTATACTTTTATTAATGTTTATAGCATTCCCCTCATTTACACTGCAAGATATTTTAAAAATAAACGATGAGAGAGTTGTGAAGGGTCAGCAGGGCTCCTGATCTTTCCTTTCTCCACAGTGCCATTTGAAAAGGATTTGAGCCTCTAACAAACCTTTAGGGAGTAATGGAAGGGTTGCTTAAAGCAAAGACAATGGCAAGGGGTACACCGCGACCTCACTCTGTCCAGTCATCTGGTTCTTCATTTGTCCCTGCTGTGAAACAGAACTTATCTTTTGTCTGTAACACAAATACATCTTTTTCCCCAGCCCCCCTTTCCCTTCTATTATAGTTCAATCAATGATGTCATTATGTGTGCCATTCAGAAACTGTTGAACCACTTGGCCGCAGGAATTTGGAGGAACAACTTGGGGAAGAATGGAGAACTGTGCTGCTCTCACTCTAGTCTTCAAGGTTCTATTCTGATTTTAACCAGAGAAACAGAGTCACATTTCTTTTTTAAACCCTGTTCACCGCAAAAAACAAAAGTAATCTAAAACGAGGAGAGCTGGGTATCTATATGTGAGGGTGGTACTAAAGCCAACTGCAACACTTTTCTTAGGTATGAATAACTGAGCTTTTTAAAAGTTCTAATTTACACCACAAGCAATTTTCAAGGATTCTTAATGCTCTTTTCCTGAGGAAAAATACTAGCATCTCTGGAATTTCTGCCATTGTCCATAATTTTACATGCCTCCCTCATTTAACTGTTTTGATTTTTGTAGACCATGCCTGCAGGCCTTGGTGTACTTCTATATATTTGGTTAGAATCTAAAAAAGATATTGATGTTGAATGTGAATTTATTTGTTAGTATGACTAAGAAATATTCCTGGTTCTTTTCAGTGCGGAATATAATAGTATATTTCTTAATAAGAATTAATGAAATATATTTCACAGGAGAATTTATTTGAAATAAAAGTATTTGCAATAAGATCTAACTCATGCTTTTATATGAATTTTGCCCATTTCCATTTATGTACAGCCCCCTGGACTCATTGAAAAACTACTCTGTAGCATTCCCTAACCTTCTACAACCAGTTTTGGTGACATGCAGGATGGGTGAAATTAGAGATTGTGCAAGATACTGCCTTTCATTTGCACTGTGAATCTATGCCATTGAGAACAGGGCTATTTTATTTGAGTATCTAAAATAATATATTGTCATCATAAGGGAACTAAATGTTAAGGACATGCCCAATCTCTAGCAGTCTGATCCAAATGACTAGCCGTGTCCATAAGGAATTTTCTTTGCTTGTTCATATAGTAGCATCTATTCACATAGCACATTACAAAAAATGGGAATTGCCCCTGCAATAGAGATAGAGTGAGTGTTATATGGTATTTGGAGTGTTGGGATAGGGGACCTGGGTGGTCTAGGCTCTAGGCTGCACTCAGCCTTGAAGCTCGCTCACTCTAAGCCTTACTTACCTCACAAAGTTGTTGTTATGAGGATGAAATGGAAACTGTCTAAGTCAACTTGGGTTCCTCACAAAAGAAGCAAAGATACAATGCAGTTTGGTGGTGGTGGTGGTGATGGAAGCAGCAACGGAAAGACAAGGAATGGAGACTAGAGTAGCGCAGGAAGAATATGCTTACTTAATCTTTGTCGTGATAGCTTATTAGGAAAGTATACCTTTGTCACCACTTTCAAGACATTATTCCTCATATCCTCAGAAGAATGTACTTGGTGTCAGTACAAATCAAGCTTGAAGTGTGGATGTGAGATTTTTAAGAGAATGATGCTAAATTGCAAACCTTATGTAAATGTAACCTTAGATGCAGATACAGCTTATATTAAAAAGATACAATATTCTCATCTAGTAGGTAAGTTGGTTGTAATTTTTATCTGTAAAGTGAGAGATAAATTTTTCCTTCCTGAACATGAAAATTTCCAGAATTAATCTTGACCTAATCTTAATGTATCTTTATGATCCTAGCTACAGAATGTTTTACATTTCACTATTAATGCTCTCTGGAGAGAAAAGTACTCATTGTTCCCCATCTTCGCCTGATCTTGCTAGGTCCACATCACAGCAAGATCCAATATCCTGTGTACATTGATACTGTCAGAGCAAGCAGTCGTAGAAGATCTGTGCATCTTGACTGATGTAGAAAAGCTGTGCACTATTAGTAAAATGTCAAAAGCTGACCTGGCCACTAAGGAACTAAATATCATTTCTGAAGCCTGTAGCTTGATTCTTGTGCATATAGTATACTATCTGCAATCCCAAATTTCCTTCTGTTCTATCCTCTTTTACTTCTCCATTGTGGCAATGCACTTGTGTCATCCTGGTAAGAATTTGGATGGATGTGTAGAAAGTCAAGGTATAGATAGGAAGCTGAGTGATAGCATGGGGATAAGACAACCTTTCTTTGAACTGTTCAGGAAAAGCCAAGGTCCCCAAAGATGTATTGGGGTAAACTACATGACTTAAGGTTTTCTTTCAAACTGAAACTGCCAACTTTATTTTGAACATGTAAATTCTGATGCTGCATGCTAGAAATTAAGGAAATAAAGTGTGAGCCTATGTGTATGACAGTGAGAGGAGAGGTACAGGGCACTGTATGGATATGGTTGTAATACATGATTGCACTATCTCTATTATACTAGACTTCACACTACATGGTGAAGAAAACAAAAAAAAATTCAAAACTCAAATTCAAGTCCATAAGACAAACCATTTATATGTTTTCTTATTAAATACTTCATGTTAATGAAAAATTAGATTAGAATCTAATTGTCTAATGGAAATGTGTACAGTAATAACATAGTACAACCTCTGTCTCTTTCTCTCAAATGGATGCATGAATAGTCCTATCCCTTATTGGTATATCTAGCTTGCTGCATTGCAATCCACACATTCAAGTTTGCAAGTTATTGTTTTAATATCTGTTTGATACACAGAAATTAATCTGATAAAGTTCTTCCTTTTAAGTATGAGAAAGCATTCTATGTCTTTATGTGAACCTAAAGCAAGCTTGCCAATTTTTTTTCCATCTCAAGGGCCAAAATGCATTTCAGAAAAGTTATCTGCCACCCTTCTCTGATAGATGTGGCCAAAGGCAAAAGAGCATACCCAAATATATCTTTAAAACTTAGCATATTTTGGTTTTGTGTCTTTTCTGCCAGTGACTAAGCTGTAGGAGAGACATTTCAATCTTGTAAGAATAGAAAAAATATGTAAAAGCCAGGAAGTCACCAAGTGATTAGCAGTTAAGAGATGGTGATGGGGCTGATAGAAAATGGTATGGCCATCCAAGGTACTCTGATAGGCTTGATTGGGTTGCAGGCCCTATGCTAAAGGTATAGTAGTAGGGCCAGAGAAATGTCAGCTACAATTTAAAATGTGGGTGGAAATTCTCTAAAAATATTGTAGGGGTCTTGAGTATTTTAAAGTGCTTTAGAGCAAATAACACACTTCTTCTGGGTTTATGCTGTATCTGGTAGATGACAGGGAATCAGGGAATCCCATGGATCATAGTAACACATTAATGCAAGATTTATTAAGAAACTTAACAGTAGTGTTCTTGGGGTACAATCCTATGGGATTGTCAAGTGGAAGGCTTCCAAAAACACTGTGTCCTGCTGGGCTTTGCCCAGCCAGACAGGAGGAACCCACTCCTCTGAATCAAACTAGCTAACTTAACAACAGAGAGCTGTGGGATCCTCCAGATACTTGCCTTCCCTTCTGGCCTAGTTTGTGGAGTGGAGTTTGCACAACTGACTTAGAGCTTCCACATAGCCTGAAGTGCCTGATCCTGCCTAATCTCAGAAGCTAAGCAGGGTCAGGCCTGGTTGAAAACTGGATGGGTGACTTACATTTTGTGAATTGCCCAGAGAGCTACAGCTATGAGCAGTGTAGAGGAGATGATGATGATGATGATGATGATGCAGCAGCAGCAGCTCTTGTGAGGGTGCTTTTCCAGTTTGGGAAAACAGATACCATGCTGCTTTCTATGGTGGCTGTGAGGGATGGGGGGGGGGGTCTGATTCCTCCCTCCCAATTGTTAGCATACTTACGGTGTTGGGAGTAGGAGTCTAAAATAGCCTGTGTTTCTTTAGACACTCCCACAGCCTATGGGATTGCTCTGCCTGTTAAGGATGATAAGGTGTATTTAATAAAATATTTATAATAGCCTTTTTTTCTTCATCTGTTAACTTCTCAAAGTGGGGGTGAAGAGGGAAATAGAGAAGGGCCCTAAGCACTTGGAGTGTGGGTTTGTATGATACAACAGCCTACACTGCAGATAAGCTACACATTGTGTCTTCTTCCTTAAACTGCCAACAATTTGCCCAACAGAGCCTCAGTCTCACTGTGGGATTCCCTACTTCTTCTGCCTTGGTTCTCCCATGAATATGCCATAACAGGACCCATCTTGTCTTTATGTTCTTTGCCCACTGAAGCATTTTCCTACCCCTTCCTACCTTTTTGACAGATTGTTTCTCAAAGTTGTCAACCAGTGACAGCTTCTCCAGAGTGCTGAAGTGTTGCATTGACAGGGCAGTCACTTTTTCACTGCCATTGGAGCGGGGACTCATCCCAAATGTGTGCAAATGGTTTCATATTTTTTAAAAAAATTACTCAGTTTTCCTCAAGTGCACTTGGACAACTCTGAAATGGGAACCCTAGCCTTGGTTTCAGCATCCTGGAAAGCTCTCTGATTCTGACCTGGGTACAATTAATGAGTTGCATTTTCTGGGTTTCTGTGACATAATCCATCATGGTATAGAGAAACCACGGAATAGACTGTTGTTTCTGTCCATAATTTCAAAGATCACATGTACCACACTGAAATACTGTGATAAGGTCCAGATGATATGACAGATCAACACTGGTAAAAAACCACCATGGCTTATTATCTCATGCAAACTGTTCATTGTGTAATTAGGAGAGTATTGCTCTATTTGATCTGTAGACTAGCTGCATAGATTAAAACCTTTTATGTCTTTCCATTTTTAATTATCCCCAACATGCTCGTTTTTGGGGTTTGATTATAATAAAAAGTAGCATTTTATTTAATCTAATCTTTGATTCACTTGCCCTGAGACCTGCTAACATCTTCTTTGTGGTCTCTGTGCAATCACACACATGGGCTTGCTGTAGAGCACAAGGCCTAGATCAGGATAAAACTTCCATAGCTCAGTATCAGGGAATGAATAGGGGGGTCTCCCTCCCACTCCATGGATCCGGATAAAAGGGGGGCCCTGCCCACTTCCTCAGTTCCTTTTCAGCTGCTCTGGTAGTTGCATTGCTGATCAGATCTCTTCCAGCTCATGTGTTTTTCCTTTTTTCCTGATCTCTCTTAAACATTTTTTTTCACCTTACCTCTTTCTTGTTCTCCAACCTCATCCTGAGGTCACCTCGCTGATTGCTTTCCAACCTGAGGGAAGGAGATTTGGCTAACTTCTCTTTCTCTCCCTCCTTCCACATGTATCTCCCTTTCAGTTTTTTCACCTCTGTATGGCCAACACAGCTTTTTGCTGCTGCGCCCCACTACCTCCTCATCTTCAGAGAGGGGCATATCGTGGAGACATGCCCACATTGCCAAGCTTTTAAAAAGCAAACCTGCCAACAATGGTCAGACTGCCAGAAATCTACCCTGTGGCAGCATACCCCAAAAGCAACCTGCCTTTCCTTGATATAAAGCAGTGTTCACTTCTGCTCTGTCTATTGACTACAGTGCACCAGGGTAGAAGATTTCTGGGCTGAAATTCATTTATTTCATTTTAAAAGCTTGTATCTCACTTTTCCAAATGACTTCCTAGGCTGTTTCCATACAAAAATTTAAAAGTACCAGAATAAAGAACAACAATGAAAAGTCATTAAAATCACTAATAGTTCTGATGGAAGTAGAATTGGTTGATTCTATTCTATTTTCACTCTTGCTGTTGACAGAGTTGACAAGAGAGTTGGTCATGAGATGGCAAGAATAGACAGCTTGACATCTAGTAACAGAAAACCCAATAGGCAGTTCTGTGTATCAATCATAAGGACAGTAAAGTGTTTTAACATTACCTTCTCAGAATATGCTTGACTTTTCACCTGTGTTACTTGCAGTTTCTCATTGATAGCACTGACTTTGAGAAATGTCAGAATTTCTCAGATCAGTAGGGTGGACTATCTGTTCTTTGAGTGGTGTGAAATATATGATCTGATCCTTCCTCGGAGTGGGAAGAAAGGCTAGTATTTGTTGCAATTAGATTTAAGACTTATTTTTCGTCTTAAAAAGAACTATGCTATGCTATTAAAAGAATTTAGAGATACGTTTCTCTTTTTCATTCTGGAGCTGGGATACATTTATTTCATTGTTTCGTCCTCTGATGTCTATGTCAAAGAATGCTTTTCAACTTCAGACTTAAACTCTGGGAGTTGCAGGTGTGCTCTTAACGCAAGGCTTTTTCTTTTTCTTGGGTGCCTCACTCCCCTGCTGATTCCATTTGGAGCAAGCATGAACTTTTATCTGTAAAGCCCCTGCTATTTTGTCACAAGAGAGTTTTCATAACCATTGATTCTCAAAACTTGCCCTTTCACAAATCCAACCCCTGAAACAATTTTGATTTCTTAATCTTTTTTTTCTTTTTCCTGGCTTTAAATAGAAAGAGATAAAGTAAAAACAGTGAAGGTAATTTTTATCTTTTTGGATTTGACTTTATTTTTATTTTAGCTTTTTATTCTGATGCTAAAAGTCAGATGCAGGAATCTGCATTCCTTTGATGCAGGAATCTGCGTTACTGTGGAACACTTGTGTCAGATGAAGTTCAGTAAATGATACCTTTGATCACAGATTCACTAGCAGTTAAATTAATTAGTTTTTTGTTGGATAAGACGTATTCTTAGATTTTGTTACTGTGTTTTTGTACATGCAATTAATGTTATCTTCTTTGGGTAATCTACAAATAAGGGTGGTATGTCCCTGCATTGAAGATATAATTCAGTATTGATCTTGTGCATTGCCTTGACATCTTGTACTATGTATTACTAGTTTTGTGGTATTGCAGCTAATACTGCAACAGGGTCCCCCCCCCCCCCCCGCTTTTCGTTTTTATCTTCTTGTGATATGAACTTGCCTGCTCTCTTGCTGGATAGAAGCAAAAGCATGACCTCATTTAGCATTAGTTCACAACTGTAGCTACATATCCAAATAAAACTTTTAGACACTGAAAGGATCTTTTTTCAGTGACAATGCATGCTTGTACCAACTACATAGAGTTCTTGGCAAAACATGACTTATTAGGGGATGGGAAGAATTGCATAGTGTTTGACTTTCTCCTGGGCTTTGAGATTAAAGGGCTGTATTGATTTGCCTGACTAGTTCTGAAAAGGGGAGATCAATCACATATTCTTTCGGTCTTTTGTGAGGAGCAGAATAGGAAGGTAAGCAGTACTGGAGTCTATAAAATCAACAGCTTCTTGATTGTGCCAATCACATTGATCATAGTCAAGTATAGTATAAGACTACCTATGTTGAATATTTTGCTAAGTATCCTTCTAAGACAGTGAAAGGAAGAATAATCTGATTCACAAGATGCTTATCAAATTTCTATCACTTCATGGCTCCTGCTAAATATTTGCTGATATTGTTCATGTAGCTGATGCGCAGAATAGAGTCCACTAGGGAAAAGAGCAAGGAAGTATAAATATGTTGGGATGAATTTCAAAAGGGTGGTGGGTGACAGCTGTGCATCCCAGGATTAGAGTGTTTTGAAGAACAAAACTATCAGTTGCTGTCATTCACCCTCTGGGTATGAAATTGGAAGCCAGCTACTCATGAGTGTTTCATAACCTTTACCTTTTGGAGGTCAAGGCCATGTCATCATTAATCTACCATCGCCTGAAAGCCTGGAGGCTCTGCTTTTCATCCTGCCATCCGTCATACTGCACTAGAGATACAAGAGTGGTGGCCAGAAGGGTTCATTTTTATATAAATGTCCTCCAATTGGCCTGTAAAATGCAATCAATGATAATGTCAAACCATTGTAAAAAATTTAAAGGGGCACCTTAGAAATTAATAGGCTATGGGTTTAAAACAGGTTTTCCCCCTCTGTTCGCTGGTATCATACACATTTTCAGAACACACAATTGATCTGTTGAACTTGTTTTCATGTGCAGACTTGATAACCAGCTAGTATGGAGAAGAAGGATGATCTCCTCTGTAGCTATTTACTACATGCTGCTAAATGCTGGGGGGCTGTTCTGTTTATTTATTGTAAGCTGTCCCGAGACATTCTGTATGAGACAGGATAGAAAAGCTTTAAACAAACAAATAAATATTCAGTGTATTCCTGAACATTTCCTCTCTAGTGGTCTTTTGGACTGCTAGAGTAGAAAATAATGGGTGTGATACTGTGTTCCTATAAAGAACATCAGTTCATGAAAACAAACTGGACAGATCATGTACAGGTTAAATTATTTATGCTCCTGATTCACATTGCAATTGAGAGCTCAATATTTTTGGAAGGAAGGGTTTAGCTGGAAAATTTTGCATTGCTTCCTTCAGCATCATTTGAGTTTCACTGAAAGCATCCTTTTGTCAGTTGATGTACAAGTTCAGTCTTTCTGACTTGTGCATTTCACAACCTTGAGAGTCACAAATTGGATAGAAATTTCTTCAAGGTATTTTAACATATTTCCATATTCAAACCTTGGCTTTTTTAGACATGGGTAGAAATGAGACTAGAAGAACCTTAGAGCTAAAATCTGGCATGTAGGTTGTTGTATCGGTCTTCCTAGCTGTACTAACCAACTTGAAGGACTTCTACCACTTTATTTAAGAAACATTTTGAAAATTCACATTCACTTTAAAGGATTATAGAAAATTTATTGGAAAGAAATGAATGTACACTCTGGGTGTACCTTGGCTTCAGGTGAATCCCAAAGTGCAGTGGCTCAATTTGGAAAGATTTGGGAGATGATCAAACTGAAGCAGGGCTCCTTCAAAGCAGATTGAATCCAAATCTAAATTCAAAGCTTTGTTAGCAACCTGACACAGTTTTTGTACAAGAGGGAATATATTTCTTGCCAACCTCTCCGTATAAGGCAACCATCATAGTGGTAGCAGAGAGAGGGGGAGCTGTAGTTTGGCAATATGACAACTCTAGCTTCTAGTGAGTGATTTTATCGGAGCATTCTAGGTTCAGTACTTAGGGGCAAGGATGTTGAAATAGTATATCGCAGACTGTTTCAGTGTTTATACACTTTGCAAGTCCTGTCCCTCAGGAACAGAAATGCTTAAAGTGGTTTTTGTTCAGTTCATGAATCCTGGGAGAGTATTTTGGTGTTTGTTTGAACAGCCTGGATGTTCAGTTCCTTCTCCCTCTTCCACCATATGCTTCACATCCAATAGTCTCCCATCTCATTGAATTTTCTTTGATTTAAGTGGCAGTTGAGGAAAAAAACAAAAGCCTTTAAGACTCTCTCGGAGAAAACGATCACCCCACAAGCAAGCCGGCACCTCACCGGATGCACCGCCCCACCTCGCCACGCACACCCCCTGCCCCACCTCGCCACGCACACCCCCCGCCCCCTCACTGGCCCGCACTCCCCCACAGCACCACCTTGGCGGCCTGCACCCACTGCTGGCACCTTTCAACTGGCCCCATGTTGAAAAAGTTTGAGGACCCCTGTGTTATATTGTTATGCAAATTAAAAAACAAAATACCTGGGAAAAGCAGAAGAAAAACTAAATAAATCTCCCTCCAACCCAAACTGTGAAGATTCTTCTTCCAAACCAAGTTTTTCACCTATCCTTCTGACATTGTATAATCTTCCCAGCTTGGATCTTCTCTATGTTGTGTACCATTTTCAAAACAATTGCCCTCAAAAGTATAAGGAGATTAGAGCATATTTTTTAAAAATACAAAGCCTGTTCTTATACATTTCCCAGAACATATTCATCTGAAATATGGCAGGTGTAATTCCCTAATAAGGCACAATGGTGCAATCTTCATCTATTTCTGCTAAGAAATAAAAATAGCTATTGGCTGGCAAGTCACTTTTTAAAAAATCAGAATGTCTCTAGCACAAAAAAATGCATCTATTCACCTGAAATTTGTCAGGTTTAATCTTTTTAAAAGTGGCTGCCTTTCCTTCTCCTGATGCCACACTTTCGGAGGTAGAATCAGAATCAGATACAAGAATCTGATTTAAGGTCTAGTCAACAGATGGTCAGGGTGCTGAGACTCATCTCTACCTGGATTCAGAGAAGATTTCAGTTGAATAAGTATCTATATTTTCCCAATTGCAGCAAAAGCTAGGCTAGGAAAAAGTACCCAAGCTTCTATGACCCAAAGAACACTCTTTGATAAGTGATCAACAGGCAGACTTGACCAAGGAAAGGTTATGCTCCAAACTGTCTCTTAGACAACAGCTGAAAAGGCAGGAAGAAAACCAGGTAAAGAGCATTCTTAACTCCAGATTTGACTTACTCATAGGGTTGCACTGACCAGTGAGCAGCTCTAGTCACCCTGCCCACTCTCCCAAATAAAAGTTGGCTTCTTTTTGGGTCATCTGAATGTATTTGAACTTGGGCTCACTAAGGTCTCTGATGAGGTGCCTGTGTTTTGTTGATCTCTTATACAAGGGGCGTTCAATGTATTCTTGGTATCAGGTTGATTTGCTATTGATGTGGGTAATTTAATTATTTCATTAGCTAATGACACTATCTGAGGATATATATGCAAAATTTCAAATAAGTGTGATCATTAATTCCCTGGTAATTCTCAGTGAAAGACGACCATGATGACTGACACAACAATGTTGAAGAAAACTGAGCACCACGCTGTGATTAATCTCCTTACAAAACAAGGAAAAAGTCAAAAAATCATTCACAAAGAGTTGGTGGCCGTTTACCAGGACTCTGCACCTTCATTATCTACTATTCAAAAGTGGTCAAGTGAATTTAAAAGGGGCAGAGAAAGCATTAAAGACGTCCCTCGCTCGGGTGGTCTGGTTACTACTACTACGAAAGAAAATGTGAAAAAAATTGAGAAACTTGTATTGGAAGATGCCTGAATAAAAATCAAAATGCTAGCAGAGATGACAAACCTATTGGCCATCTTAATCTTTCAAAAGTCTGTGCAAGATGGGTGCCACGAATGCTCATGGCGCCTCAGAAACAAGTGCAAGTTGAGTGCTGTAGGGAGTTTTTAGAGCTCTGTGGTGAAGAACTGTTGAGTATTTTTGACTGGATTGTTACTGGAGATGAAACTTGGGTTCATCACTATGACCCTGAAAGTAAGCTGGAGTCCATGCAGTGGCATAAAAAAGGTGCTGACCCACTGAAGAAATTCATAGTCACTCCATTGGCCGGAAAAATCATGGCCACAGTGTTTTGGGACTCAAAGGGAATTTTATTGATCAAGTACATGAAAAAAGGTGAAACCATAAACGCAGCATCTTACGCAACCACTCTGTGTAATTTAAGAGAAGCAATTAAAAAAGGCGGGGAAAACTGACCGCAGGTGTGTTGCTTCTTCACAACAACGTGTCCGTTCAAACGGCGTGTGTTTCAAAGGCTGCTGTGCGAGACTGTGGTTTTGAAGAAATAAACCACCCACCCTATAGCCCGGACATGGCCCCCAGTGACTACTACCTATTCCTGAATTTAAAAAAAGATCTTCGTGGAAAGCGATTTTCCGACGATAAAGAGCTCAAGGCGGCAATTAATGCACATTTTTTAGACAAGGAGGAAGCGTATTTTTTACAGGGAATTGAAAATTAATTTCTAGATGTAATAAGTGTATTGAAGTTATGGGGGATTATATTGAAAAATAAAAATTATTTCAATTTACTATTCCTTTTTCTTCATGCTGATACTGGGAATACATTGAATGCCCCTCGTAAAGAAGCACCCTGTTTCTTTAACACATATTTGGTTATAGAGGTTGCAAGAGAGCCAGACCTGACAAGAGCTGCTATGCTTGTGAAATTCGATCTTTTTTGTGAAACAGCAAAACATATATAGTAGTTGATTTCCAGTAATAATCAATGGGAGGCAAAAAGCTTTGGAGTTTTGAATTAAGAGTCATATCCTGCCCCAAACAAGTCTGTTTGTGGCAAGTAGAATTATTTTCCAAATCAGATTCTTGTGCTTGGTGTATACCCCTAATACAGCCATGTAATTTTGAGAAACCAGTTTCCAAAGGGAGAACCTTATAAAGCTTATATTGGCACAAGAGAGGTTTTGTGAAATCTGTGAAATCTGTGCTTGATTTGTGTAACTCAGTTGTCCTAAGGTGTTTTAATGGCTAGAAATGTAGCTTTTAGTGTTGAGAAAGATTGCACAAAAATACTTGGAGGTGAATTTCTCATTTGGCATTAGCCCAACATATTAAAAAATGTGTAGAATGTTGATAAATATTTAGGGAGTGATGGAGGTTAATAACTCCATGTGTGCAATCTGTCTTGATCGGAACTCTGAATTATAGAGCGATAAATGTCAGAGATTGGCCTCCAAGGACATTTTAATCTTGGAATGTATGGCATCGTTTCACTTTCATTTGATATAGCCTATATTCTGTTGATCAGGCACTATTTCTGAGGCTCAATCCAATCTTGTAACTAGCCACCTGCCTAGTTGCTTATGATGAGTAAAATATTCTCCGGGTGATCAAAATCAGAGAGGTTGTATAGTTTTCTGGCTTTCAGCTGTGTCAGAAATCATTAATTTTAGCAGGGCTGTCAAGGACAAGATATTTTGGAGGGCATTCATTCATAAGGTCACCATATGTCGGAGCTGACTTGATGACGTAACATCAACAAGCTAGAAAAATTGTGGGGTCGTAATTTAACTTACTTGCAAGCTGGGCTAATTCTAGGAAAAGGTAGGTTAGTAGACATGAATGTGTGGTGTTGCATGCCTTAATATGCTTATTCTTTTGAATTGTGATCTAATTGAACTTTCAGGTGAATTTAGACTTCTTTTTATAAGGGTGTCTAGTCCTTGCTTTATAGCTTTCATCCATCAGATTATAGAGTACATTGCCAGGGAGACAGGTGTCATTTCTCCATTTTTCACTATAGAAAACTGAGACTCAGAGCTGTAAGGAGGTTTCCTTTGGTCACACAAAAAGGCAAAGAGCCCCAGTCATAAAGCATTGATTGGAAACAGCTATGATGTATCAATAATATTGTTCTTAAGCTGTTCTGTCTCCTAGACTCCGTGTTCGAGCAGTTGGAGTTAGCCGCTCCTCTGCTAAATAAATTTAATTTAATTAATTAAATACTAAATAACTTAGTATTTCTGAAAGAGAAATAGATGTAGCAGTGCTGTATGCACTTATATTGTGATCTTCCTTATTTAAATGTGTGTCTCAACCTTGAGAAGGTGGTAGCAGGTTGTAGCAGCACTGTTCTCATTCCATAGAGATCATGCAAAGTACTTCTAGAAAGGAGAGTAGTTGTCACTGTCTAGCATTAACTCTTCCAGCAGTTTTACAAATAATAAGTAAAATGTGTGCGAGGTGGGCTAAACATTCAAATGCCTTGTGATTGAATGCATACATTTTGATAGCTACTTCTGGAATTCAGAATTGATTCTGTTCCTTTGGATACTTATCCTTGGAGCAAATATATACGTAGTGCTTGCTAAATTATTCATTGGTGTCACTGCAGCAGCTCAATATTGAGATTGCATTTATTCAGTTATAGAACCTTTACTTCGCTCTTCAACTGGAGTGGTCCCAGAGCAGTTTACACATCTTTAAAATAAAACAAATGTTAAACACAGCAACAGTACAGTTTGTGCCTCATTCTAATCTAATTCTAAATCAGGGCTTCAAACCTCAGACCTGCCAGCAAAATCTAGCCCAACCTGGTGTCCAAGACTAGCCCTCCAGATGGCTGTGCCTTTACCAAATAATCAATAGTTGAAGGAAGTTTCCTGGTATACAGTGGTACGTCAATTCACAAACTCAATTCATTGCACGATTCTGGTTGTGAACTGAATTGGTCGCAAACTGAGTCAAATTTCCCCATAAGGTTCAGTGTAAATAAGGTTACTCCATTCTGAACCATATGTATTTTTAACCACAAAAATATGAAAAAGTACAGTACAATACAATACAGTACAGTACACTAACCTTGCTTGAGGTGACTTCTGTACTGGAGGACAGGAAGGTGGGTGGGGAGGAGGTTATTGTTTGGAGGGAGAGTCTGTGACTGCAATCTCGACTAGAGGAAGCCGTGACCACATGTCAGAGCGGGGAAGATGGCCACGTTTGTGTTAGTGTGGGGAAGATGGCCATGATCATGTTCGTCACCCGATGGCAGACTTCACGAACAGAAGCAAAATTTTGCCGAAATTTATGTTTGTGATCCAAATTGTTCGCGAACAGAAGGATTCATGAACCGAGGTATTACTCTATATGTGTGTGTGGTGTTACTAGCAGCAAGAGCATTACCCTAAAATATTCTGGGGTTTGGGCTTACCCACTTTTCCTTTTGGTACCATCTACCATTTATATGGGGGATGCAGGTGACACAGTGGTTTAAACTGCTGTGCTGCTGGGCTGGTTGATCAAAAGGTCGCCGGTTCAAATCTGTACAACCATTCCCATTGCTCCGTCCCAGCTCCTGCCAGCCTTGCAGTTTGAAAGCATGCAAATGCAAGTAGATAAAAAGGTACCACTTTGGTGGGAAGGTAAGAGCGTTCCGTGCACTTTGGTGTTTAGTCATGCCAGCCGCATGACCATGGAAACTGTCTGCAGACGAACACTGGCTCCCTCAGCTAGGAAACAGAGATGAGCACTGCCCCCTAGAGTCAGGCATGACTGGACTTTAATGTCAAGGCGAAACCTTTACCTTTACCATTTATATGCAGTCCCCAAGAACTTCTTTAAAATGAATTAACCTTTGTGCTGTGTCTTTTTGAACAACATCTCATTTAAAGGACACAATACAAAAGGCAAAAGGGCAGGTGAAGGAAAGAGCTTACTCAAGCACCAGTCCTTTAGAGTTCTTAAAATGACAAGGTGGTATAGAAACTAGTCAAAAAGAAGAGTCAGAAGAAACTGGTCTCATCACAGATCTGACAAAATGACCCTACTTCTCAGTTCTCCCTCTGTTTCACCTTGATGGAATGACTGCTTCTAGATAACACATGAGGGAGAAGCCAAAAGAAAGTATATTTCCACAGAACTAAGGGAATGACCATACTTCCATCTTTCATTGCTTTGTTGCCTAACTCGTCTAGCTCTCACATGGTTTATATTTCGGACAGTCCTGGACAGTCTTGTTCTGCCTGTTTGTAGATGCCTGCTTCTTTAAATATTTGTCCAGAAACATTACTGTAGTCCATTAATCCTAAGAAAATGAATTCTTCAACTCCTCATGAGTCAGCAGTCTAGAAACTGCATGCTCAGAAAGACCTAATAATTCCTGTAACAAAACTCCTAATTCTGCTTACTAAATGTAAGCAATATGAAGCAAAAAATAGTGTGCTAGAAGTATTGTGCTTACACCTTCCACTTTTTAACAGCTATACTGTAAGACCAAAACTGATTTAGTCTCATCATTCATTTCAAGTCCCAAAATAACCACAATGTATAAGAAATTTTAATACTCAACTGTCTTGGTTTCATGGGTTTTGGATACAAAACATTATAGGGTGCAAGGCACAGATACATGAATGTACATGCATGAAGAGAGAAGCACATAAACTGGCTGATTGGAAGACATGAGGCACATAGAGTGAGGGGTGAGGAAACAAACACAGAGGGTGAGTGTCAAGTATAAACACGCATGTGGGGAGTGGAGAGACGTACTGGGGGTAGAGAGTCAGATACGTACCCCTACTGGGGTTGTGATTCAGGCTGTCACATGAGGAGCAAAAACAGATTGGTCCCTGTGGAGCAATCAGAGCAGCTGTGAGGAAAGAGCAAATGGCAGAAGAATGAAACAAGGTTGTCAAAAGATCACTTAAATAGGAAGACCACTCAAAAAATGTGTGTAGCTTCAGGCAAGTGTGGAGAAATTGGGAACCAAAAATTCTAGTGGTGGTGTCAATCCCATGCTTATGCCAGAAGAACCAGATGACTGAGTTTCTGTTAGATAGGAAGAGTTTATTCTAGTGGCAACCGATAAACGGCTCTATTGATGGCACAGCATTCCATAGTGGTGAGGTCTAACAGAGAACTTCATTAATAAATGTGACAGTAGGTTCTATAGACCCAAGCCTCAAAGTCAAATTAAAAACCTAATTACTGGACTCAAAGCAAGGTAAGCTTGCAATACACATGTTAACTTTGTCTATTAGTAAACACAAGTGATAATCTAAATAGGCCCTGTGGGCCCCTCCATCACATCCAGGGCAAATATACCAGCTTATCATTGAATTTTATGCATTTGTTCTTATGCATCATATGCCCCAATACCATTTACAGGAATCCAGCAGCAGTCCCTTTAAGACAAAGACTATATGGACACAAACCAGATGTTAAGCATAAGAATATCAGTAAGCCTTTCTGTGAACACTTTAGCCTAAAATCAAGGTTACAGTTCAAAAAGAAATTGAAATCAGTGGCTCCCTTGGAATGTGAGGTTGTAGATCAAGAGATAAAGAAATAGGATTGTGTTAATCATGGGCTCAGTAGGAACTGTGTTTTCTGTGCACATTAATGAAATGCTTAAAGCATATCTCCCTATTTAAGTACCTTTGTAGCCCTAAAGTCTCCATTTCCACTTACAGCATCTGATGACATGGGTTATAATCCACAAATGCTCACACGCATTAAAATACTTGAGCATTTAGAATGTGTTTGCTACCTTTACACCCTGGATGGGTAAACATAAGGCTAACACAGTTACCCTGTAGTATTTTAAAGGAGAAAGAAAAAGAAACACAGGTGGGAATAACTCACATACTGTTCTGTTGCATCTGGTGGTAGTCACAGGATAACCTGTAGTTTCACATATGAGCTTTAGATTTAAACTACATTCCCAAACTATTTATGAGTGTTGGACCATGAAGAAAGTGGACAGGAAAAACATTGATATGTTTGAAACATGGTTCTGGAGAAGAGCTTTGTGAATACCCAGCAGAAAGGTGAACAAGTGAGTCATAGGTCAAATCAAGCCAGAATTTTCCCTAAAAGTAAAAATGACAAAATTGAGGCTGTCATATTTAGTCATATCATGGGAAGAAGGTAAGCGTCACTGAAGAGGACAATCATGCTAGGGAAAATTGAAAGCAGAAGAACCCCCCCCCCCCCACCAATATGAGATGGATTGAATCTGGACAGCCATCTGAGTGGGATGGTGTAAATTGGTGTCCTGCAACAGCTGGGGGTTGGACCCAAAGGCTTTCATGGCCCCTTCGAACTCAGCTATTCTATGATTCTATGTATCCATTAAAGAAGCCCCACAGCCTTCAACTGAGATGAACTGAACATTGGTTTCTTCTGTTGTCTTTTATCTTTTGTTTGTGTTGGAATTGTTTGTAATTATGCTTTGAAATTTGCTTGTAATTATGTCATCTTGGCCTCCTTGTTTCCTTAGAGGTAGAATAGTTGAATTGTACTCATGGCCTGCTTGTGGGATCCTGTGGACACCTAGCTAGCCACTGTGTTGCTAAATCGCTGCATGGTCCAGCATGGCTTTTGTGTATACATATAATGAGTAATAAAAATATTTTTGTTGGTTGCCAAGTAAGCATTTTGTGTGTGAACTATTTTCTGAGCAGTATAGGAAATTTTAAAAAGGAGAATGCATCTGAGGTGGATAGTTTATGGACAACATTTATTCGGTTCTTTTTATCTAGTAATTGGTCCCAGCACTGAAAATTCTTTTTAATTCTTGTGTATTTAATTAATTTATTTTATTGTCACAGCAGACATTTCAAATTAGGTCAAAATGGCAGTCATGCAAAAGATTTAATATGGATTTATATATTAAATTTCTACCCTACCCATTAGCTAAATGATTCTCTCGGCAGGGTAGAAATTTAAAATGAAAATATAAAACCTTATTTGCAATTATTTTATTAAATATAGATTATAAAATAATGATGAATATTCTAGCTGCCAGACTAAATAATGTAATAAGAACACAGATTCAATATTCTGAGTATGTCTTGTTCCCTTTTTTCAGACCCCTCACAAATTTTCTCTCTTAACCGTTTTGCCTCCTTGTCAATACACCCCCCAAAAGAAAGACAGAACTACTCTTTCCCTTTCCTGCCTTTCTCCATTTTCTCCAAGTCTTTTCTCTCCTTTCTCCCTACACTTGCCTTTCTGCCTTTTTCAGGATGGCATTGAAGGCACCTTCCCATATAACTATCTGTTATGATGCTCAGCTGCCCCCAATTGATGGCCATTCTTTGTGTCTGTTGTGCCTAGGTGAGGGGCATGTTGTGGACCAATGTCTGCACTGCCAGGCATTTTCTAAGCAGGTGCACAAGCAAAGGGCCTGTCATCTCCACATGGAACTGTGCAATAAGGCCCTCCGCACCGTAGAAGCCTCAGGCTTGCCTGACACTTCTTGCCTGTCTACAGTGGCCTCTCTCCAGTCTGTGAGGCCAGGCCATGCCATCTGCCACAGCACTACTCCTTCAGCAATGCACTCTATGGCTTCTTCCCTGACTCTAGGAAGATGGCAAAGCTTTAAAATGCCAAGAAGCTCAAGGGCACCCATGGTGCTATCCCTGCCTGAAGTACTAACGTATCCATTTAGTATAGATGATAGCAGGGAATGTTCCTGCTGCACAGGAACAATCTCAGACTGGGTCAAGTGGTCAGTTTCACCAGTAGTGCAATCATACCAGGGCTTCTTTCAACCCATGCCTCATGGGGTTTCTATCACCAGGAACCCACGTATAACCCACAGTATGGACCAGTATACCATCCCAAGAGCTTCAGGACAAACTGCCAGACCACCAGTGTTTTTTCCATCATCCAACAAGAGTTCCGTCATTCTGTGGAACCACCCACTTATCCTCTACAATCTTTCCAGTTAAGCTTTCCTTTACCACTTCTCTCCAACCCATCCTCACTGACATGTATCAAGTCTGATGGGGACACTTCCCCATTGGTATAACCCTGCTCCTCCTCTCCAGATGTGGTTGTAGATGTTGGGATCCCTACCTCACCTTCAGCAGTACTGGGCAGCTTTGCTGAGCAGATCCTGCATATGGCCCAGGTCTTCAGCATCCAGATGCAGCTACAAACAGAGAAAACATCAGACCAAGTCTTTGATCTTGTGCAAACCAAAGAATCAGCATCGGTCAGCATTCCCCTTCCTTCCAACTCTCCTTCAAACCACCCAGTAGTCATGAAAGGCTCCTCCTTCAATGACCCCAATTACAAAATGGTTGGTGGAAATGTATATCATGCAGGAGAAGGATGCAGCCTTCCTATCCCAGTACCCTAAGCCAAATTCAGTGGTAGCTGAATTGGCTTAAGGGAGGTCATGTCTCCAACACACTCCAACTCCTCCTGATACCAAGGGATGCCATCTGGACACACTTGGAAGGTTCATCTATACCCACCAACCTGAGACTAAAGGTAACAAACTACCAGACAACCATGGCAAGGTACCAGCTCTTTTTGTGGGAAGAGCTGGGCTCCCTCTGTGATAATTGTCCAGAAGAACAATGGACCTTACCAGGGTGTTCCAGAGTGAGGCAGTGCACCTCTCCAGGATCCAAACACCAGACAGACTAAGGGTATGATTGGTGCAGTGACGTTCCAGAAGCATGTGTGGCTACTCTCATCTGGTCTGACACAGGAAGCCTGCTCTTGTATTGAGGACCTACCCTTTGGCAGGGAAGGGCTTTTTTTACTGCCAAGATGGATGAGCTCATGGACACTATTTACAAACCATGGACTATGAAGAAGATGGGATTCTTCCAGTACCCCACTGCCAGCCCACACAAGTGGTATGGACAGGGATCATCCTCTTTCCCCCATCCTCAAACACACAGGGTGCAATGCCAATTAGCATCTTTCTATTGGTGGAATCACAACATACACACACACCCTGTACTACCAGGGCCAAAGCTGGACTGATAAGGGCACAGGTAGGAGGCAATGACTGTGTTCAGGGACTGGCCCCTTGCCTCCTTCCATATCACCTTCTTTTGATTTTAAGGATTGTCTTTCTCTCTGCTTGTCTGCATGGAAGGTAATTATTTCAGACAGTTGGGTTCTGTCAATCATCTGGAGGGGTTATAGGATCATGTTTGACACCTTCCCACCCATTGCTACCATGGACGTAACACCTATATTTCCAACATTGATGGAGGAGGTTCACTCGCACCTATTGAAGAGGACTGTTGAGCAGATCCCATAGATTCTTATGTTATACCAAATGGGATGGAGGGCTTCATCCAATTCGGGGCCTTTTTTATTTCACCCAAAAAGTTCTGGCTGGTTACTTTGCAGGGCATTCTGCCTCTCCTCCAACAGGAGATTGGTTTACATCCATCGATCTCAAGGATACCTATAGTCACATTTCTATAGCACCCTCTCATAGACATTTTCTTTGCTTCCAAGTCAGGAAAGAGAGTTTTCCGTTTTTACCCTTTGGACTTCCAACTGCCCCAAGAGTCTTTACAAAATATATGGTCATGATGTGTGCTCACCTTCATCAGCTAGAAGCCCAGAATGACTGTTAGTGGCTCCAACAGGATTTAACCTGTTTGATTCAATCTACACCACATGCAGTTTACTGAATAGACTGGGTCTCTGTATAAATTCAGAAAAATCTTTTTTCTTCCTTTCCCAATCTACGAGTATCCTCTTCACTGGGACATGCACAGAGTCCACCAAGGCAGCAACATATCCCCCTGAACCGAAAGTACTGGTTGAGATGGCCTCCAAGTTCTGGTAATAGCAATCTAGCTTTCCAGATTCAGTGACTTCTTGTCCTTACAGCAGCAACCATCTCAGTACTTTCCTTGGCCAAGTGTTGGATACGACCACTTCAGCTGTGGTTTGTCTACTCCTTCAACCCTGTGGTCAGTCACCTGCAAAAATGTTTCTGGATGCCTCCTACAGTCTGTTCCTGTATCACCTGGTGAATCCTACATACCAACATTTCTAAGGGAATGCCATTTCTCAATCTGGAGCCATCATTTACAGTAATAACATATGCCTCCCTGCTAGGATGGGGGAGCTCACTGTGGCTCACTACAGACACATGGAATGTCAGAACAAGTCAGAAAACAACAAGCATATAAACTATCACAGTGGTGTTCTATATCATCAAGTAGGGAGGAACCAGGTAAATTCCATTAAGGCAGCTAGCCATTTGAATCTGGGACTGGTGTGTCAACCAACTTATCACGGTGACATCCATTCACATCACCATGATCAACAATAGCCTAGTAGACTCACTTAGGAGGAGTCTTGTCATTCACAAGTGGCAAATTAAACCAGAAACTTAGATACAATCTTCACAGCTTGGAGAACTTTGTCATGATCACCCCTCCCCCCCGGCCCGGTGACAAAACTAGCCTTGGTTTACCCTGCTTCTTAACATATCTGAGGAGAACTACATCTGGTTCCCACTGATACAGACCTGACCTCACAGGATCAGTGGAGGATCCTTCATCCATACGTCCAGACCTTCTGCCTGACTACATGAAAGATCTGTACCTAGAGCACTCACAATCACCTCATGAGCTACTGGACTCCATTTCACAAGCAGCCTTGAAACCAAGTGAACAGAAAATCCTACAAAGCAAAATCGATGTCATTTTCTACCTTTGTGAGGACCCAAGACTTTGATCCCAAGAGCTACATGGTCGACCAGCTACTCCTATATTGAGTGGTCATCTGTGCATTCACACAACCCACCCACTTACCCCACTGGCTGTCATGTTTGTATGTGTCTTTCATTATTTCTGTTTTCCTTCTGTGGCACTACATGCTAATGCAGGGATGGTACTACGTCACTGAATGTGAGATCAGTACTGCCAATCGTCCCTTGGACCTGAGGCCACCAGGTGGTCCCATTGGAACTTAGGGAAATGTCAGGAGCCCCTCCCTTTTATATGGACACCAGGATGGGGTAGGGGTTCCGACCAAAATATTCTTAGCTGTTGACTCTTTCTGAAAACAGATGCCATGCAGGCACAGAGCCTGTATGTGTGAATGCTCAGATAACCACTCAAAGGATAATGATTACAGGTAAGAAAGCAGTCTGTTTAATGTGGCACTCCAATTCATTACACAAATTTAGGCAATTTATTGAAACCGACTGGGCAGATTTTTTTAAAAAATGCCAAACTTTCTGTTTAACAGTGTTGCTAATAAAGGTTGTCTTCTTTCATTTTTATTGTTTGCCCTGGCTGTAGAACCATTAGCTATTATAAATCAGTCATTGCCCTGTATACAAGGTATTAAGGCAAATGAAATACAAATTAAAATTGCATTATATGCTAAAACTGTGATAACTTTGGCAGAGTTGGATTGTTTCTCAAATGTTATTCCAGCTTGAAGGCCTTCTTATAGGATCAATAGATCAAAATCTAAATTTAAATCAGTATATTGGGGGGTTGCATCTCTTTATGGTCTGAAAGTATCTGTATATCATTTTCAATAAAATGAAAGTTTCAATAAATTATTTGTATCATATTTATTCAGTAAATACAGCACGGTATAATGAATTGGAAAACAAATTGAAATCAATATTTCTATTTTAAGCAGTTAAAATGAAACTTTTCCCTAAATGTTTATTTGTGCCATTATTGGTGCACAAATAACTAAAGGGCTGGCCAAATATCGTGGATGATTTTATGTGGGTAGATAAGACTTCTAGAATATAGTCATAGACAGTGCAGGTAACTAAATGAATTGGCTAAATAAATTAATCTTCACGCAAATATCATGGTTGGTAGCTTGGCTGCACCCCAGGAATAACAACAGGCTTTTCATTTAGAACAGTTCTATATTAATCAGCCATTGAACACACTACTTCAAACAGATAGGAAAGATAAGGGCCACGAACTGAAGAAAGGGATTGATACTATGGCAGTTCTTTAAAACTGAAAGAGACTGAAAACAGAATTAGCTCAAATTTTTCCCAACAGCATCAGTGATTAGACAATGGATATTTAATATCTTGAGTTATGCTCAAGATTTTCAGGCAAGGGAAGAGACCAGTCTAGATAGTTTATATAACTGACAATTAATGGTCAAAAATTTTCTAGACTAGAATTTGGAACTAGAACAGGAGGTTGGCCCCACCCCATCATACTCCCATGGTTTCAGTATCAATATTTGCAAATTCAGAGTTTCTTAGTTAAATTGCTGGGTCCTACAAGTAGACTCAGGAAACCACAGCAGAATAGATATTCATTAAAATGAATTGTAGTTTGGTTAAAAAGAAATATGCTGGGCCAGTTCGGACCATCAAAATAAGCCACTGTGGTTTATTTAAACTGCAGTAGCTTATTAAAAACATGCTGTATGTGTGGTGTAATTTCTGTAATTTCCACCAAAGTACACATCTTGTTGTATCATACCAACCCAGATAGTATGGCTTGTTGCGGGGGAAACAACTTTTCATTAAGCCATGAGCAGTTGTATTTTGATTGGATAAAAGAGACTGATGTTAAGCTTTCATGGTAAAGAGACCTAGGGATGGTTAACTGAAGATAAATGACTAAACACTATGCTTCCCCCCCCCCGCAAAAAACCCCCTGCCTATCTGTTGGAAAAATATGAATTGATTTATATTTATCTCTTGCCCTTCCTCAGAAAGAACCTAGGACAGCAGTGTAAGCTGTGCTTCCAATTTTATTTAACACCAGTAAGGAGTCAGATATATGCAGTAAATAGGTTTAATTGTTAAACCTAATCGTTAGTTGTTTAATTGTTAGAAACTAGAGGCTTCACATACAGATCTCTATCTTGTGGAATTGACAGTTTGCCTAAAGTTCTTGGTAGGAAATTTCAAGTATTGTTTTCAGATTGTGGGTACCAAGAGTTTAGTTCCTCTCATGGTATTTGTTTATTTATTGGCTCGTTACCCTGTTTTTTCACTTAAAAAGGGCAGTCAAGGCAACTGGATTGATCTGGATATTGTTCATATGGAGAAATTACTGATCATTAGCCTATTAAGTGCAGCCAGATTAGTATAGGGTAAATATTGGAAAATGCAGTATCATTCTTGAGTGGCTAATTAAATTATTTGAAACAGCAAAAATGAACAAATTGACAGATTCCAGGCATAGACGTCCTGTAAACGTACATATAATTAATTCTACAAATAAATAGAATAGCTTTATTTTCTATAACTGTGGCCTTATAAGATTGAACCAAGCTGCTTTTGATATAACCAAATGAATGACATTTGCATTTCACTGTTTTTACGGGGGATACTTTAATGTTTGGGGGCAATATTTTTCTTTTAAGAGCAAAAATAATTTAAATGGAAACTGGTATTAACTAGGATCATACTGCAAAGCTTATCTCATAAGCAATAAAAGAAGAAAACCTGGAAATCACAACCTTCAAGAAATTTATCTGTCACTTCACAGGAAAGGTCAGCTTCCACCCCCCACTTCACATACACAAATGCCCGTGTGCATATTCAAGTATGCCCCAGGGCTCTTGCAGAGCTTGATAGATGCCAAGATAGCAGTGTTTTGATAGAGGTAATTTTCCTCAGATGGGTTTCAGCACCCCATGAATCAAAACCTGTCAGTGAGGAGCTAAAGATGGAATGAAGTTTATTGTAAGCGTGTTTGCATCTGACACTGGTCTGTTAGGGGGTCAAGTGAGTGAGATCATTAGAACAGTGTTGATTTAGTGGGATTGTTACACACTTTCCCTTCAGGCAGTGAGTTGGGGTAGGATGACTATAGGGGGTTACTATAAATAAATAAATAAATAAAAACCTCAGCTCACTACAGTCTCTTCCATGTCCCGCAACATCCATTCATCCATTTAAAGGTGCTGTTTGGCTATTTTTTTCTCACAAATTTCCTTTAGGCTATGAAGATACAGACTTGGTTACCATCTAGGGCTAATGCATGTGCCTTTTTAATATTCACCTGAACCATTTGTATTGGAATATGAGTAAATTGCATGTTTCAGTTTTAGTAAGAATTTTCGCTAACTGATGCATCCTTTTCATTCATTGTCTTTGCTGGAAGATAAGAACATATTGGATGCAGCAGAAAACCTCTTTGCCTGTTGGTTTTTTTCACATCCAGATTAATGTTTGTGTCAGAAGTAGTATTAACCTTTAAATAGTTATGCATACATCATGTAGAGGTTTATAGGTAAAAAACTACTGTGTATGTATATCACTTTCCTGTTCATTGTATCCATAGCAAAAGGATATAAATGCTGCTATTCAAACATTAATGTGCCACATGAAGCTGCCCTAAGGAATTCCATTAAGTGCTAGCTGTGACTTTTCTTTCCGGGAATGATTTTTTGTTTTTGTTTAGCATTATTTCATTCTTAGCATATTTTGATTTAGATTTATTTATGTGAGATTTATAAAGTACACTTTCATCAACTTGTTTAGTTTCAACAAACAGAAAAGATAGCCAAAAATGTTGAAACATTTTTTTCCTTTGAGGCAACAGTAAGAAGGCAACATGTATGTTGCTGCTGCTTCAGCTTTCTTAGGTCATACTGCATTTTAAGTATTTCAGTTTCACAACAGCTGTTCTAAAGAGGGAATTGGTATTCTATTTGTCCTTGATAACACTGCAGTTCTCTTGATCCAAACTATCCTGCATTTCCAAAGCCTTTGTTTCTATGTATAGCATCCACTAAGATAAAACTGAGCTCAGAATGTATGTCTTCTCTTTTTAGAATAGCTAAGGTTATCAGTCTGATATTTTTACCAAATATGGGCTATCTAGATTCACCGGTGTCACTTAACAGTTTAGGTTCAAAGACTAGCGGATGTTTTGTGGGTAAAAATTATCAGGCAGGCTGAGGGTTCCATCTAGTTCTGGCCATCAGTCAGCAGAATGGAAACTGTTGGGAAAACAGGTCTGAGGATTTCAGAAATCTGCAGGGGGGGTGGTGGAGAACAAGGCACAAACACACTGCATCAGCAGAAGATCATTCATATGATGTTAGAAGTTGAGTTTTGAGTCCTCAGAAACCAAGCTTCAAAATGTAAACCACTATTTTATTCTCCTTTTGGCATTCCAGTTTTTGATGTAATTGCCCAGCTGGACTACTGTAGGTCAAAAGGTATTCCACATCAATATTTCTGAAGGTCATGAAATATTTAATATAAAAGAATTATAATAGCATCTTTATAATGGTCTTCACTTGTCAAAAACAAAAAGCTTAATAGGTGTTTTGGAGCAGAAAATCTGGTGTGAAAAGTATCCCATTGACAAAGAAATGGCATACTCATAGAGTCAGGCGGTAGGTATTACAGAGTGTTGCAAATACATAGAAAAGGTATCGACATCCTGTTATAAGAACTGCTGCTGTTCTCAGAGACCCCTGAGAAACTGCTGCATTTCTAATTAAACATTGCAATTATTCCTGTTGCCACAACACAAGATGATGTCATAATTAATAAAGCTGAACTTCGGTTGCTATGGTGTCATTTATGTAAGGGATTGACATAATGAAGGCGGTCCTGCCACTTGCTGTGGAAGTGTCAAGCACAACCTCTGTGACAAAAGGTACCTGCTGCACCAGTGATGTCATTGGGCTTGCTTTGTGAATTGATTGATAATTTGTTTTGCATTTGTTTTTAAAAGTAGAGGTACTTGTCACTGCTTGACCGTTAATAGCAATCAAGTCTGAACAAACATCATTAGACATTATTTGTAAAGATGAAATGAAAAAGGACTTTATAGAGCCCTAGGAAGAGTGCCATCCTAGTTTTGAATTTGTACCATTTAGTCATTCATAATGATTAAGTTCACATGAAGTGGCAACCCTTCATGGGTAACTAACTGCATGGGGTTGTCATGTCATGCAAACCTGTACCAATTCCCACAGAATGACATTTTCCCCCCAGTAAGCCACTCTGACAATTCATGGCTTCTTTTAGGTGTTGGTGAAGCTACAATAGGTTGTTGTGTCATACAAACCCAGGTTTCTCTTAAAACAGGGTTTTGGCAGGGTTTTGACATGACATTGATAGATTTCATGATTGTATATTTCCCTATCAAAAACTTTGTTTAGCTCTGTCAAATAGTTTTAAAAGAAATCCTTAGTGTTGACAGCTGTCAAAAGAAACTCTTTCCATAAACAGAATGCAATGGTCCACTTTCCCAGGCATCTAGAATCTCAGGAAAGGGAGCAAAAGATTGTAGGCACAAAGAACTGTCAGGTCTAAACTTAAAACCTAAAGGATATCACTGTGCCAGGGTAATGTAGTTGTCACCCATTTTCATAAGCAAAGTTCTTACCATGGCATTTCTTTGCTATCAGGTGAAAGTAGGATGACATCTAGGAAGCTTGGCTTAATCAACATCCATGGATGATGCCTGCTTTGACAGCAGGCACTTGCCAGGTCATCGACCAGTTTCACAACTGCAAAGTATCAACAAAATAAAACAAAAATTAACAAAAATGTTTGCCCGCATTACTGGCATTTTTTAAAAGTAGCTTCTTGGCCATTCTGTAGTGGCTGTGTCTGGCTGCCAGTTTGGAAATCATGAGTAGTGATCTCTTGGGGTGGGGCAGAAAGCCATATCTACTGTGAAAGGACATACAGTCAGAATGAGGAAAGGAGGCATGATGCCTTGCAGTTCCCTGGAATACCTACAAGAAGATTGAGGGGGAAGTCAGGGGGACAACCCAAAGTGAGCCTGATCATCTGTTGTTTCACAAGAACCTACACTGCATAGTTTATTCAAAGGGTAGGTTGCCATGTCATGTGAACTCACCCAAAGTGATCTTGCTGAGGTTGAGGTTCAGACCACATTTTATCAGAGTGTTTAATGTACATGGGGAGCTGTGCATTCAAGGTTTTGATTTGTTTCATTGCTCATTTCAGGAAACCCATTGACTCTCACATCCTCAGCATGGTGATTATGAATGGTTATCATTTCCATAGTGCCTCTAATGGCCAGCACTGTTGGATTGCCAAATACATTAAATAGAAAATATATTGCATGAGCAGGAAAGCATTATAGGAATAGAGCCAAGTAATTGGACGAACTTTTGGAACTGAAAATAGTACAAGAGAACTTCCACACCAGATAGATGTGCTAGAGACTCTTAATGGGGAATGATGGCTTCATTCATTACTGTGGACCCGAGCTGCCAGCATGGTTAAAGTCAAAATTTGCAGTCTTATAAGGAAATAAACAAAAGCAATCCAAAGTATCTACATCAGCCAACATTCACTCAGACTGGAACACAGTTGAAACAATTTATGAAGAAAGGTGCCATACTGGCCAACTTAAGGAAAATGCTTCTGGCAGGCTGGTAGCAAATGGATTAAATTATAAAGATGGCCTTTTAAGAAGTTGAAAGAATTGGCAGCAAGGATCCATTCTTGCAGGTAGTCTTTATTATGACTTCCCTGTACTGAAAAACATTAATTCTCAAATTTATACAGTGGGTAGCTAGAGATGTGTATATGTCAGGCTCTCTTGATCACACTTCTTATTGGTTATTCTAACAAAATAACCAAAACCATATTTTAGTGTGCTACCTCAGTAATGACGGTGCACTGCTAAGAGAGCAACCTTAACCTGTGTGTTCTTTTGCTCTAACACAGTTCACAATATTTGAAAAGGTCCTAAATTATTCTGTTAGCCAACAAAGTTGATTCTGTGCTTTCTGCCCATCATTCTGAAGACAGTATAGGAAAAGAGGTTGAATACTCAGTTCTGGAGAGATAGAGAAATACTGCATCTAACAAAATTAGTTGCTTTTATTTTGTTAACTGTGTAATCAGTACTTCTGTCAATTAAATTTCAAATTTACGTAATCCAGGTGACTATATCCTTAAAAGTAGGATAGGTAGTGGTAGTTCTGCTTCTAACAGAGAAAACAACAACACAGTTACCACAACTGCATGTGCTTTTTCTGCTTTTCTGGCTTTTAAGTGTTGTTCATTCTTTTAACATTCAGAAAGAAAATAGATCTATAACCTTCACAGTACTGTCCATTGTTTCTTTCCAGTAGAAAGAATCATTTCAAGGCTGTTTGGGAAGTTTTTAATGGCCAAGATTTATATATTAGGTAGAGCCATGAAGTGAGGCAATGAGTAGAAGGAAGAAGAAAAGTCAAAGGTATGATGTTGGAGGGCCTAGTTTGTTCAGCCATTACAGGTATTGTCCATCTAGATAATGGTATCTGCTCTCTTTATGAAATAAAGCTGTGCCCTCCTGTGAATATATCTTCCAAAATTATTATATTGACCAACAAAAACAAATATTTCTCTTCATTTTTATAGAATGAAGATGATGAGAAGCTCAAAAAGAGAAAGGAGAGATTTGGTATTGTAACAAGTTCTGCTGGGACAGGAACCACAGAAGACACAGAGGTAACCTGCCAAACAAGGATGATATGTTATGTTTTTATATTGATATGGGTAGCAGTTGAGAACACATTTTCTGTGATTAATTGAAATAATGGAAAGCACTCCACAAGATGGCACTGTGTGTCTTTTATCCTTTCTCTGCCCCCAACCCTATGGTCCCTCTAAACTCTCCTAGGTGGTTGTTTAGTATTTCAGATGCTTCATCAATGGGTGACCTCAAACATTTACTTATTTTCTTCTTTAAATATAGAAATATCACATTGTTACTATCTGTTCCTTGATTAATAAATTTTAATCTATACGACCTCAGTTTTTTCAGTCTCAATTTAAAGGTAAGTTATACGCTTGTTGTTTATTTTGTGCTCATAATAAATGCTATGTGTTGTTCATGATCACACAGCTATATAGCTAAACAGGAGTTTGAATCTGGATGAGCAGATCCAAATCCATCCTTGTATCCATTGCAGATCTTGCATGGTGATTTTGATTTTGGGTGTATGTGAAGCAGATGTCATAAATGTATAGAACATTCTGTGCCTGCCCTTTCCTGTGCTACTTAAAATCGTTTACTGAAATTAATGGCAGGGGTGAAGGGGAGAATAAAAAAATAAGTGGTTTGGCGTTGTTCTGTAAGTTTTTTCTTGAACACCTGCAAGTCCTTGAAAATATCACAGAAGGTACACATGAACTCTACAGTTCTTTTCTTTCCTGTCGCTTAACAAAATTTCCTCTTGTAATTTTTAGGCTATTTATTAATTTTTCTAATGCATTGGCACTAATACCACATTTTGTAAATTCTTTTTAGCAAGGGATGTGTTATCTTATTATGGATCTTCTGATTTCTCCTTCTTGAACTGTTTGCATAATTTTTATTAGACCCTTTTACTCTTAGATCCTTCTGGCAGTTCTTTTGTTTCTGTAAATCTGTGTTCATATTTATTGTGGTTGGTATAAAGCCATGGTCCCCCATCACAAGGGGTCTTCTTGCTGTGGGCTCATTTTGCTATGAAAGGGAAGCAATATTTGGGTCTCTGAACCCTCCTCCTCAGATGAATCCTGAGCATTATATACAGGAAGTTTATTTTCTTTGGCATCTTATATAGGGTTCAGATATGGTTTGCTGCTTTTTGTTTTTGCCAGATGCTGTGCAAGCATTGCTCCACAAAATGAAGTAGCAGCTGTAGAATGATCCCCCTGTTCAGTTTGAGTGGAGGGGGTGGCTGGGCTCTGGTCTGAGGGATTCCATGCTTTTCCGTTAGGTCACTTAGAGAGTGTGCCTGAAACAAAAAGGTCTTTTTCTAGTATTGTGTATGCTAAACGGCACCTTTCCCCTGGAGATTCTTGATTAGGACTTCTGCTACCCCCTAGGCTATTTATCCTGGTAAAAATTAAGATTTATATGCCCCTAGTGTAGTGACTTAGAGGCATATCTGAGAGACGCATGAGTATATTTAATGCATTTGACTGTGTCCCTCTCGCCTTCCCCATGAATAGAAGAGTGTTAACCCTTTGGCCTTTTACATTTCCCACCTCCCTATTGCCTGGAAGGCTTTCCAGGCCTGTAAAGTAGTCATTGTTCTAAGCATAGCTCTCTTGTATATCCTAGCAAGATGAAGCAACCACCAGGCCACTGTATCTTACACTTTTACAACTTAATTTCTGACTCTGGTTGGAGGCCCTGTTGCAATTGCAGCGCCCCTTGTGAAATCTGATATGAAAAATGCTTTCTGAAACTAACACTGTGACACTCTACCTTCCCTATGACTTTCTACCTTTCCTTGTGCCAGAACACATGCTGAGAGTTGCCATTCCCCTAGGTCTGGATTTTTTTAATCTTTCTTTTAATTCCTATTTGCAGGCAAAGAAGAGAAAAAGAGCAGAGCGTTTTGGCATCGTCTGATGAGCTTCCCCTTAGCCTTTACCTGCTTGGGGTGTATCTCTTACACATTCTTGTTCTTCATCCCTAATGAAAATAATAGTTTTCTCTCTCATCTGGACCTTGGCCATGCATATTTAGTTTTGCTTCCTCACCCCAACCCACCCCAGATTTAGAACTGTAAAAGAAACAGCTTTCATAGCATAAAATACTTTGGCTCTGTATATGTTTGTAAACCATTTGAATTTTCTGGCAAATCTTTTATCAGCCACTTACATCCAAATTACACCTCCAATATACTTCTCTGCAAGACCAGCCACACAAAATAAAAATAGTCCCTGAGAAGAAGGAATATGAATATTTTTGTCACATCTTTCAGCTCCAATTGAAATTAGTCAGTAATACTAACTGCCTAAATCTTCCTTGCATTTTTTACTTAGTCATTTTTTCAACACTCATATGCACCATTGCTAAGAAATAGGATTTTTCTATCCCCACCTTTAAGCAAAATAATTCATGAAGTTCATCTGTCTGTTGACTGTACCAAATCTGAGATTATTTTTATACTCACTTCTCTTCTTTGGTCCTACTACAAGTTCACTTATATTGTGTCTTATAAAGTTATGAGTTATATCTGCTATAGAGCAAGCTCAGAATGGTTATGTGTAATAATCAGTTGAGGTATACATGCTTTATATACCTTATGTGGCTGTTGACCCCCAGAAAAAAAATTAATTGCATCAAACTGTGATTGGCTGCACAATTTAGAGAATCCTAACCTGAAGGAAGTGAAATAGCCATGCATATAACAGACAGTGCCACACAGCCTCTGTACTGTTGGTAATGGGTTTTTTTTTAATCTTGCCCTGAGTTTTTTAAATTTTACTTGTCACAAATGTAAATTATTTCCTTTTTTGAAAATAGTATCAAAAAGTTCCAAAAAGAATAGTTGTTTAATTACCATAGATTATAATACCTACATCAACCCTTTTACTCAACTTTCAGCCTTTCACCTGATTTACAAATTTTAGTTATGTTTCTCTCTGAATTAAATGCATTGTAGAGCAAGTTGATGCTTCCATTTGTAATGGTGCAATTTATTAAAAGTAATGAGTTGGATTAAACCTCTTATCCCATCATCTCTTATGTTTCTCATTTTCTTGCAAATGAAAGGAAATTGTACTTGCTCATATGTAAAGCTTCAGAAATGAAATGCAGTGGCAGCTTGTGAGAGTACAGCTTTGTCCTGGTGGTTCCATCTTTTAGCTAATACTTCAGATCTGTATCATCCTTTATACAGAGAAAAATGAAACTATTTTCTCTATTCTAAAGGTATCATTTCTAATTGGTTACAAGTTTTATATACTGCAGTTGGTTGGCTTTTTTCAATGTTAGTCCAATTGGGCACTTTTGGATTCTTTTTACCCTAATATTTCATTGAAAGATGGGGGTTTTTTTGTATCCCACACACAGCTCCTTCCTTTTGTGTGTAGTTGGCGATTAAGTAATGCTTAGAAAAATTATTAGTTGAATCATCTTTATTTTATACTTCATTAAAAATTGTGTGTTTTTAATTGATCAGGCTTATAATGTGCTTGTTTTCTTTGTTATTTATGCCACCTCTGAGCAATACTTTAAGGATTTATATGCTGTTAGGTCTTGAGGTCACCTGGTATCCTGTTATCAGTTCTATACCCCAGTATCTCAAAATGTATATTCAACTTTATTCTGATCTTATTTTATATGTGGAATTTTATAATATATGTTTTCTACTCATCAACTGTTGACAGTATGGTTACTTGCTTGACATGTGTTTAGAATGTGTTGAAACCAGAACTGCATTTCATTCTTGGTTTCATAATAAAACTGCTTCTTCAAGGCAACGGCTGTATCTGCCTCTTCGATGGACTAGAACATAACTGGAGGTACCTTTTTTGTTTATATCTACTAGCATGTAAGGCTTCAAACTGCTAAGGATGCACTTCAGTGTACATGTCATTACTGTTTTTGGTAGAGAGTTATATCTCCTTTAAAAATCACAGAAAATAATTCTGATTACTCACTTCAGTATTTGTTATTTATTTAACTCTTACGTTATCCCATAGCCGAAGCTCCTTGGGCAGCTTAAATTAATCCATAAAGAGGACAATGATGCAACTTTTTAAACAGTTAACAACTAATACTTTATATAATACAGAATAGAACTATTAAAAACCCCAGATATGGGTGGCCCCATCAAACCACTAGGTAACTACAGACATCCTTAAATGCTTCAGCACAGAGGCCTGTCTTAACCTAGCTGTGAAAGGATGACACACTTGAAACCAGGTAGGCCTCAATGGAAAGATTATTCCATAGTCGGGAAGTGGTGTTGCCACCCCCTGAGAATCTGTTGGAAGTGGCACTTGGAGCAAGGCCTTGATCTAGATGGAAATGAAAAGGAGAAGTAGAGCTGCATATGATCAGTGTACTGATGACATTGCGCTCCAGAAACCTGAATGACCCCACTCAGAGATTTCAGGCAGATGTTAAATAGCATGTGGGACAGAACCAACCTCTGAGGAGCCCCATGCATTCATGGGAATTTGCAGTATTTCCCACGCACCAATTCTGACTATATACTCATAATTTGTCTAAGGAACATTCACAAGTTTTGTGAAAAATGAATGATAAGCTCTGAATTACTGCACTTTTTAACCACTGGATATTTCTTAGTGGCTGAATTCAAACATAATGACAAGCCATGCTGGAAACTGCTCAGAGATTGCTTGTAACTGAGTGTGAATTCAGCATCCATGGTGAAGTGTGGCATGTTTGGTTTCCATAAAATCATGCAGAGAAACAACTAAGGTTTCCTCACTTCACCATGGCTTGTTATTATGCTTGATTCCAATGTTTGTACAGTGTTTCCATATTTTCACCATTGAGTTTGGCAGCAAAAGTGGCCATGGCTGCATCAGCTGCCCCAGCCTCCATTTTTTACTGTCCTGTTCTGCCTAGCAACTGCTGAGGTAGCTGCAGCCATGCTCTGATTGGCTGTTCCACAGCACTTTTCATCTGTCTGCATGCTACTTTCCCAATGCTGAGCCACAGCTTCAAAATATCAGCAGAAGGGCATTGTGCCATGCTGTCTTCACCAGCAGTTACTACGGAAGGAGCCACACTTGACACTCCTGTCTGGTCATGGAAATTAGCTGGAGCAGTGCTTTGAAATGACTGTATGTTTGTTCTAGTTGGGGAGCCAGTGCTCTCCTCTTGCGAAGGCAACTTTACACGAGAACAGCAAGTAGGCACTGTGTGGCCATCACCATCAGGATAATCACCCTGAGATGCCCAGGTCTCCCAGTGTATCTCCCACCCTTCCTGCCACTGCTATCTTGTCCTTGGCATTCCTACAGGCTGTCCAGAAACCTCTTGTATCCTTCACCCTTTCCCAACAGCTACAGGACAAACACATTCCTTGTGCCCAGCCAGAAAACATTCCCAAACAGATTCTCACACATGCACCACTGGGAGAGTTTTTCCAACAGGATGCACTCTCTCTGTCCCTTGCATGGTCTGCCCACACAGTTGCCCTCTGTGTACCTGGATACAGAGAGGTTCCCCCCCTGGAAGAATGTGCAAGTTCTGCTCATGGGAGGTCATGGACACATGTGCAACATGGGAGAGGGCAAGAGGAGCATGCAGGTGGGTGTGTTTGCTTGTTGGTGTAGAGCAGGGAAGCAGCAAGGAGCATTCCTGCAGTGCTCCTCTAGAGCAGCAGTGCTACTCTAGTGAATAAGCATTTGCTTTACAGAGCAGCAGGGAGAAAAAAACAGAAAAATCTGACTATTTGAGGTCACTCTCATGGATGTGTATGAGCTAATGATGGAGGAGGCAACAGCACAGACAGAAGTGGTACAACCTGGCATTAATTCTGAACCATGAGGGCTGATGGGATATGTGCCCCCATTTGGAGGGAAGATAGAGAAGCATAGAAAACATGCATGCATAGAAACCACATGAATGTGTGAATCCAGGACACAAGGTGAGATATGTCACGCAGTAACCACGTGGCATCATTTAGCATTATGTGTGAATACAGATGAGTGAGTTGTACTATGAGGAACGTTACTTCAGGCTTTACTAGACTTTGGTCTGCAAAGAAAGCAAAGATGTTTTGGTGTTAGCTTTAGTTTTTCTCCACTTAATATTTGTTACCAAGATAACTGTAAGTCACTGTAGAACAGAGTGCAGTACAGCTTTCAGTGTCAGAGCTGAATTCCATTTCAGGGAATTCTTCAGGTAAGGTTCTGGTGGTATGTAGGACATAAGGCAAAAGGGTTGGAACCAGAAAACATTGTATTTTCAGTTAAAATTGTTATTGTCAGTAGCTATGCTGTAGGACAGGAAGTGTAACCTTTTAAAATGAAGAAAAGAACGCACGAAAGAAGGAAACCAGGAAAGAATGTTTAGTTGGAGGAAAAGGGGTGGGACCAGGGGCAGGATCATGGCATTATGGGTACCAGTAGAAGGCTTGATTGGGACCCATGGGAGTCCAAGATTCTGTATTCTTCCTGTAGCGAAGGGCTAGGACAAACATAAAAATCATAAAATTAGAACAAATTTCTGCAAATACTTGACAATTCTGTAGATAGAATGCAAGAATTCCAACACAAAAAATTATGGTAACTAGCTACAATCTTACCATACATTTTATGAATGGTGTTAACTACTGTAACTATCCAATCCCATAGGTGTTAGTATTATCTAGTTATTAAGCTTTAACTAATGGTGGTAATTCTGCTATAGGAGCTGCTGCTTCTAAATCTGAAGTCAAAAGAAGGTAATTTTGTTTCTATGTCACAGGACATGGAGAAAGACAAAAATGCTATTTCCTAGTCATTCCCTTCTGTCTACCATATTGAAGCAAAGGATTACGGTTAGTCATTATTTTTTTTCTTTAATGGAGAAAATAAGAGTCAATATTAGGTGAATGGTATAGTAACAGAGTAGTTGTTACAATCCATGATAGGCTACTCCAAGAAGTGAAAAGTATGCATTGATGCACTCAGAACTATGTATGACCAACTGATTTTAAGGTTCTGCACCTGTACTCATTATTGTTTATTGGTTTCACTTATGTTTTCATTATAGTGATTAAATAAAATGATTTTAGGATATATTGCTTACCTGCTATTTCTTACTGTACTCTTCTCTCTCCTTTGGATATAATATTAGTATAGTAATAAATTTTGTGTTCCCAACATCTTTCCTTACCTAGCCACCTTCTGTACATGCTGCATATACTGTAAGAGGTAACTGCCCTTTGGGATTTCTTTTCCCCTGTCTTGTGCCCCCCTCCTGCAGTGGGGAAAGGATTTTATTAGAGGGGACGCTATCTTTTAAAGAGTAAGCATTCACCCTTCTTTAGCAAGGGGGGGGATCATTCTAATCAAACTGTGTTTAAAACACTACCTAATTTATTTTTCCTCTCTAAGCTGGGGGCCGCTCGTGACTAATTTGAGCTGAATAGGCAGATAGAAAAAGCAGCAGGCATACAATGAGCGGCAGAAAGTGTGGGAAAACCAGCAAAAGAAAGGGATGGCCGAGCCTTGCAGCGTGAGAGCTGGGGAAGGCCGTGTAGCACCCAAATTCAGCATGAAGTCACTTTTCAACAGTAGACGCTTGGGCTCTAAATGCAAGTAGGACTATAGGTCAGGGAGGGGGAAGATGGAAATTTGTGTTAAGCTTGCACAATGTAAGCAGGAAAAGGAATGGGGGGGGGGTGGAGAAGGGATCCTCTGGGTGTGCATGCATCCCTTCACAAAGAAATACAAACACATGTTCTTCCCAATTGCAATGTCCTCTTCTCCTCAATGGCCTCTTGCCCCCGAGTCCACTGTGGGTGGGTTGAAAATCTGTCCTGTTTAAATTCAGGAAAATAAGAAAACAAAGGAACAGAGGGAGCCTGGAAGTGTGTGCCAGTGAGGAGTTAATAAAGAGAAATGTGTTCTCCCTTCCCCCAGTCTCATGGTCTTTTAAATATTTATAGAGACAGCAAAATTTTATTTCTAGAGGTGGGCAAATCAAGTGACCTCTCACCTGGAGCTCTGACCCCATGAAACTCAGATTATTCCGCCTTTGCCGTGGGAGGGGCAAGAGGGGATTGGTCAGTTTCATGCCAGCTGTGGGCTGAACAGCTTCCTTGTGCTTTCCCATTTTTCTTTAATGTGAGAAGTGACTTAACATTGCCTTTCATCTAATGGCATGAGTTGAGGATTCTTACAGTGGCTTAAGCAGTCTGCTAATTTTCAGATACCAGTTTTCTCTTATAAATGGCACTAGTCCTATTCTCTATAGGACTATATATATTCTCACCTGCTGCTTGACAGATAGTTTGGACTAGAACTCCCATCATTCCCAGTCAGCCCAGTCAATGTACTTTAACATAGAATTTTTGTACTGTCATTACCTGTCAATCAAGTCATACCATCAAAAAGTATATGTTGGCAAAATCTGTACCTTTTCCTGTACTTGAGGAAAACACTTTCTAAAACAATGAATTGGAAGGCAGGGCTGATATGATCACTGGATTTTATACTAATGTTCTTTAGTTCTCAGTACCAGTTACTATTAGAGCAATTTTCGAAATATCCTAATTCATAACTAGAGGCATAACTTTATTCTTTGCCAGTGAATTGGGCCTATGCCTGAGCCCCTGAAGACCCATGATCTGTCAGAATAGACCAGGACTGCTAAAACCTTTTGAACTCAAGGGTCACAAACAAATTTAATTTTTACCATTTTGGATATTTTGTGACCAAGTGTACAAAGCATATCTCAGTTGTGTGTATATCTATATCTAACCCAATTCAACAGCTTTCAGACATGCATGTTCTAAAATTTAAAGGTGTTTAGATATCAATTGGGAAATGCAACAATGAAGGAACTAGAAATGATGGTGAAGTGTAAGGATGTTTCACTGGAGACATACTGTTGCATTCCTGATCACTATTCATGGGAATGAAAGCTGGACAGTGAAGGAAAAAAATGATGCATTTGAAACATGGTGCTGGAGGACAGCTTTGCAAATACCTTGCTCTGACAGAAAAACAAGTAGGTCCTAGATCTAATCAAGCCATAATTTTCCTTGGAAGCAAAGATGACAAAACTGAAACTCATACTTTATGCACATCATGAGAAGGGAAGGGTCATTGGAGAAGACAATAATACTAGAGGAAGTTGAGGGTAGAAGAAAACAAGGGAGACTATAAGATGGATCAGTTCCATCAAGGAAGCCACAGGCTTGAGTTTACAAGAGCTGAGCATGTCTGTGAAGGATAGGATTCTCTAGAGGGCATTCATTCATAGTGTTGCCATGAACTGGAGTCGATTTGATGACACATAACAGCAAACAAATACTGCGAGGTATTTGACATTCAAATGCCTTGAAATCACTCCTATCTCCAATCACTGATTGGTGATAAGAATGTTGTTTCCTACTATCTGCCACATTCTTCCTTCATCCTACACTCTGCTGGGAGAAGAAGGTTGGACCCACAGAACTTTAAGCCAAACGACACATTTGGGGGGTGCACCCAAAGAGTAGATAACACCAGGTCAGATGGACAAATAGTCTGAACTGATATCAGGCAACTTCCCAAATTCCTATATTATAAATTATGGAACACATATCCAGAGGTTTCCACCAGCTGCACCCACACAGTGTCAAATCACCCAATGACATTGTCAGGATACCAGATTTCATGCTGCCTACTAAAGCGCACACTTTCAAATACATGGCAAGCACAAGGCCATTCACCTGTCTTTGTAATTAGTTTTTATATATTATCTTTCATGATTACCTTAAAATTAAAGAAGGCACACAGCCAAGAAAGAAACAATGGTAAAGCTGTACCTTCTCATTGTAAATGAGTTTGGAGGGTTTATCTGAATGTGAATGCTCTTAATTACTTGATGTCCAAAATACTGATCCTCTTATTGAGCCCTAAAATGTTAGCAGAGTCCTTTTACTGGTATGAAGGGAGGAGACAATCGGCTCTAGATACTTGCAGTGAAAAAGGTCAGTTTCACTGTTTGCATGCTGATGTTGGCAGGTGGCAGAATTTCATAGGATGGTCTGTAACAGTGAAGATACACATTATTTGTAGGCTTTGAACAAAATATTTCAAAACAGATCAGCTAATTCACTTTTCTACCTTTTTCTACCTCTAGAGTAGTCTTCCCTCTAGAGCTTGAAGGGAAGTAGCTTGAGTGATCTCTCCTGTGTATGGTTTGAGGCAACTTTATCTCCCATAAGCAGGAATGGTGTAATCCAGTCATGTATCTGTATAAGGGCAAATACATATTGGGCAGCAATACAAAGAAAGGCTAGAGGTCTCTATTATCTCACAACTGCTGCAAAATTTGGCCCTAATTGCATGGGTGGATATCAACAGTAATGGTAACCCACACTATCTCTGTTCCCATTTGTCCAGTCTTGCTTCAGATTATAGTCCTACTGCAATGTATGTATAGCACTCTTCATCTAAATTAGGTCAGCTAGTGACTGAGTAGAAACAGGTGACACAGACATGACCAGACCAGAACAATAGCAATTGCTTGTTAAACTTTTGCCATCTTCCTTCAATACAAACATCCATGCAGAAACATTTCAGCAAAAATAGTCTTGCTGTTACTGCCTCACATACTGTAGGCCCTTCATTTAGAGAAAAATATGCTGCAGATGTGTTACATAAGTATAGACCCTATCTTGAAAGGTGACCTTGATTCTCTTCTTCTGGGAAGGTGCTATATTGTGAAAAGCATGGCAGGGGTGAAGCCATCTGATGTGATGTTGACTTGTAGTTGGAGGTATTGATGTCAGCCTGTTGCACACAGATGCAATCCATTCTTCTGCACAGTGTTTCAAGACAGTGAGGTGGCCCTCTAAGATATAGTAAAGTTGCAATCTTAAATACATTTACTTAGGAGTAAACCACACTGACATAATAGAACTTCTTAGTAAATAGGCATAGACTTCTGCTGCATGTCATGAGGGACATTGACTTCAGCACATAAGAGCTTGTAGAAAAATGGGCTGGCACAATTGGGTAAGTACATCAAGTTAGTCCTTGGATTTAGCAGAAGCATTTAACTTCTCTAGACTGGCATCGAAAGGATTTTAAAAACACATTTATTCTCAAGATAAGAATAACATCTAAAAGACAAGTTACTGCATGATTTCAGGTTTTGATAGTGAAATGGCTTTTGTCACCCTGTGAGAGGAACAAGGAAAGTACAACCTTGAACATTCTGTACAGTTTTAAACACCATCAGTCATGGTATCATTCTGGGTGAGTTCTCTGTGCTAGGACTGGAAGCACTGTTTTATAGTGTTTCCATTCCTTTGTGCATGTCATTTACAGAATATGGCATTGGAAGATGTCTCCTTGGCCCCAACATGTTCATGTTATGGGATCCTGCAGGGCTGTTTCTTGTCTTCCATGCTTTTCAACATCTGTATAAAATTGTTGGGGGAAATTATCCAGAGATTTGGAGCAATGTTACCAGCATTACTATTGGTATCAGATGGTGCTAAACTTTGGTTCTCTTTTATATGTGACTTTTGGTTAAAAGTGGAGTGCTGAACTGGTGTTTAGAAATGCATAAAAGACTGGGTTAAGGCCAGTAAGCTGAGGCTCAGTCCACACAAAGTGGAGATACTGTTGGGAGATGCTTTCTTTAGCCAGGGCAATGCACTGTAGGTGAGGCTGCCTTTGAAGATTGTTCAGAAATTTCAGCTTCTTCCAAAATAAACCTAAAGGCTCTTGACTGGGTCAAAATATAACCTTATATATCGCTAATTCTTGAGCTACTGTATTGGTTACAGTAGTAATACTGGGGCAGTAGTAGAAAGCTTGATGAAAACATTGGCCCACTGCACAGCTATTATGAAAAAGGGAAACTCCACGCTAGGCATAATTAGGAACAGAATAGAAAATTTATTTACTTACTTATTAAAGGTTTTTATAGACATTCTCCCAGCACATGCTCTCAAAACAGTTTAAAACAGAACTGCCAAAATTTTTCCCCTTTAAACAAATCTTTGGTACAACTGCACTTACAGTATTGTGTTTAGTTCCAGTCACCTTAACTGAAAAGGGACATTATTGAGTTGGGAAAAGTACAGAGAAAGGCAGCATAAATTATCAGGGGCTAGAGCAGTGCTTCTGTGAGGAGCAGCTACAACAACTAGGACTGTTTAGCTTAAAAGGGGGTGAGTAAGGGAAAACATGATAGAGGTGTTTAAAATAATGCATGGTGTGGAGAAACGGAGAGGGAGGGATTTTTCACCCTCTCTCATAACATTCAAACCCATGAAATCATCCCATGAAGATGATTGGTGGGAGGTTTAGGACAGATAAAAGGAAGTACTTCTTCACACAATGTATAAACTATGGAATTTGCTGCCATGGGAAGTGGTGAGGGTCACCAATTTGGATAGCTTTAAAAGGGGATTGTACAGATTCATGAGGGAGGATGCTGTCAGTGGCTATTAGCCTTGCTATGCTATGTCACCCCAGTAATATTCATAGTAAAGAGCAGCATAAACACTATGTTTAGAAGTGTATAAACATAGTGTAAAGTGTAAAATAAATGTATCCAACTTCCCTGTAGACAAGCCCATAAAACAGATGAATCAACATGAGTAGTTTAAATAGAGGAATCCTTCAGTAACTCCAGGAACTGTATATTAACCCAAGTTGAATAAACCTGTATCTTACCTGAGGTTATGAATCTGCAAAAGTGATTCGCATTTAGAGTTGTCAGCTGGACATTCTTGTAAATTGAGTCTGGACAGGTGAATGTTTACCCCTTTCTATGAAGTGAGAACCACCAATCTGTAGGAAGCTAATGAAAATCTTTGGAACCAGTTTTTCACTTTTAGTTATACGTGTTCATGTTTTAAATATGTCATACATGTGAGACTCTCAACAAAAACTTATAATGTGGAGTGTTCCTGTTTGTGGTTGGCTGGTTAGAACACTGCCCCTTTCTAGAATACTGCATTTCATTCCTCCTTTCCCTGATTTTCCATTCCCATCACCCTCCAACAGTCAGCATTCCACAGCCACTTACTGTACTCATTTCTCATATGCCTGGGGGGAAGGGTTGTGGGGTACTTCTGCAGAAAGGGTGAAGCCATCTGGGGAACCCAAGTAGGTCATATTTGGCCCTGTGAGTTTAGGTATCTGCCCTCCTGTTTTAGGTATCAAGTAGTACAAGTCTTTATAGATCAACATCAGCACCTTGGATCATGCCCAGAAATGGATCATGAGCCAGTGGTGAAAAATAACTTCTGTGAGATGTTCACATGATAAAAGTAAACATGTTCTCCAAGTGCTGGTCCTTAAGAAGCCAAGATGGTGCCATCCATGCACAAGAAGGAACCATCATAAGACCTGGAAAAATCCCAAGGTTTTCAAAAGTGTACAATTTACTCATGAACTAAAAATGATGTCCTGGCAATATAAAACACTTTATGAGTACACAAGAATCCCTGAGAAAGTGTGGATTGCATCCAAATTGATGTGTGCATTCATAAGGCCATCACAAAAGCTACCCCACAGACCCAACTAGATTAGCTCTCACAGGAAGGAATTTCTGGGGCATTCTCTGTGTGAACTATATAAAGGTCCAAGACTGATATAACACTTTTGAAAATAGTTTGGTAAATCACATAGTACTGTACTAGTTTCTAAATAACTAAATAAATTTGAACAGCTTTGGAGACAGAATGTAAAGGAATGTTTAAATTGGCAACAAGCATTAGCTTACTATATAATCATTTCCTTTATATACAGTGAATAAGAGGTGGATTAGCAAGAAATAACATGATCAGATAATGTGTAAAATATTGGGTGGTCTGAACATCTTACTTTCTAATCAGCCTCTCAATAGTTACTCTGGAGCAACCCATATACTAATTATCCCATGCCCAGGGTGGTTGTCCTTCAGTCAAGAATAATGTGGAAAGTCCTTGAAGTCTCTATGGTGTGTTCCCAGCTATTGCAGTTGAAGGCTTCATTTTCTTTCACCCTGTATTCCTCTTCCATTGGCTTTCCAGTTCTTCTAGCATAGAACGTACACAAACTCCCATCACTCACCTTTTATCAGTTCCAGTCTTGAGGGTCCATGCATTCAGCTCATCCCTAGCTTTGCATTCTAAGAGGGTTTTTTCAGCAGTTTGAGCTACTGAATTCTTAAGAGAACATGGAAAATCTTACCATGCTGTTTGCTAACCCTATTAAGTATTTTGCCAAAGATTAGGCTCTAAACAAGGAAATACTAGGCATACATGTGCTTGGGCACAACTGGCATTGAGAATTCACCTTGAACCTGCAAGACCTTGATTAAAAGGTTTTCATCTGAAAAGAGAAATCTACTAAATGAAAGAAGAACAAGACAAATGGCACAGAAGCATTTGAGGATGGGGACAGAGCATTGGAGGGGTTGTTTTGTATTGTTTTGTAAGGATTTTGAGCTAGCAATGATGGGTCTATTAACTTTTACAGCAGCTAGTATTAGTAAATGAGGAGACAGAGAAGCTTCTGAAAGTGCACAAAGAAAGTTGATGCTATTGGGATATGGACTAGCATGCTGCAGAAAGTCCAAATGTTAGTGAGTGATGAGAACATAAGTATAGCCATGGGTGAAAGTTCCATATATCTAACATTTTGACTCAGATTCACAAGCTAGAGATGATGTTTGTCCAAGGAGGAGATCTGGTAACTGAGGAGATCTGGTCTTGAACACTTGGGCCCTGATTAAATTTAGACTGACTACAAGCAGTTAGTTGTTGGAACTAGTACAATGTGATTTACTGGATCTTTTTTTAAATGTTAGAGCATTGAGGGATCTTTTGTATAAATCATGCTGACAATGTCTCAAATGCCTTCCTCTGAAGGCTAGCTTTAATATAGTTACTTGTTCTTTAGAATAGCTTTTGGAAAGATGTGTATATCCATACAACTTCCTCAGAAATTATTGCATTTCTAAAGTGACCTATATCTGTCCAGTTACTATTATACTGGGACTTTGCTAGCTGCTTAAGCAGGCCCTATGTTTATGTATCAGTTATTGTAGGGTTTTAAACATTTGTTTTCAATTTGGTTTCAAATTTTGTATGGTAATTTTATGGTATTTTTATTGCTGTTTGTATTTTATATTTTATTTTATGTGTTGTAAACTTCCTGAAGAGCTTCAGTTAGTAAACAGCATAGAAATGAAATAAAATGATCTTCAGTTAATGAAATAATCTTTGAGTAATTTATCAATGACATATTTTGACAATTTTCATACGAATGCATCCACGAGATTCTTGTTGCATGGGATGCAAAGTAGGTCATGAAGGTGCCCCGGAATGACAAAGCATTTGAGCTTAGATGCTTGAGAAAACCTAAGATTGACTTAACTGTAGGTTGACTTGAACAGCTTAATATTTAGCATATATTTGGCCAAATCCTGCTATTTAGTGAAATAAACTTGTGCTTTCAGAGCCATCCCTTTCTTATCTTACCACCCCTGTTTCCATCCATTCCTTTTTACTGAGTGACTTCATTTTGCCCAGCCCTTTCACCCTGGACAACACACAAATCCAGAAAGCTGGAATTACTCTGACTGGCTTCATGTCCATGTGTGCATATACATTCACACCACTTCCTCTGATTGGGGCAATGTAATTAGCTCTTGCATTCCCAGCATACCTGTCACCTCCTAATGAGGGCTCCATAAAACAACATCCCATGATCCAGTTTCCTGCAGCACTTCTGGCCAGTTGTAAATCTCAGCTTTTACAATTTTGGGACAGCAAAACAGATGGAATAACTTTTGTGTGAGAGAGCCTGCCTTCCAGGACAGCATTTTGTTTTCTTCATATTAATAACCATGCTTTGTCATGCAGTTGTCATTACTCAAACAAGCAATCAAACATTTGATTCTTTAATCAAATAGACAGTGTCATGCTAGATAATGCATGGAATCTAGAATTTTCTGATTTGAACTGAACAGCTAGAATATTTTTTTTTTCCATCTGCCTCAGAGAAAGACATTTGATTTCTTACCATAGGCTTCCATCTTGCTATGGAACCCTCATTAAATAAGTTTATCATAATCACATCTTTTTATCAGCAGTACTGTGCTTAGGGCCTTAGGTGGCATAAAGTATTACAAATAAATACAGCATTGCGTCCAGGAGTGTGTGCTTCTGGCCAGAGTCCTTGCATTCTGAATTATGCAGACAACATAAACATAGAGGCAAAAAAAGTAATGACTTCAAGTCTGAAACTTTGTTATTTGAGAAATCTGTAGTTTGATTTTTTAAAAAAAATATTTTGAGTTTATTCAGGATTTATCAATGTTTTTCATCTCATAGTCAACAATTAGCAGTTTGCCAGATGACATCAGCTCAGCCTCTACAAGGTCCATTTAGATTTTAAATTGTATTTGTTAGTTTAGCAATCTTTCTTGATTACATTGCATTGAGCTTCCTTTTAAGATAGCTTTGGGATAATAACTAGTTTCATTTACACTATGCTGCCCCTGTGTGGAACCCTGGGCTTAACTATTCTTGGGTTAGCTTGTACATTCCTCATCCAAAACTAATGGCTTAGCTATCTCACAATATGCTATTGAGATAAGGTGTAGTGGATTTATTGATTCTTTAAAATAGCTTTCCTCATTCTGGGGCCCACCAGATGTTTTGAACCACATTTCCAAGCATTTCTGATCATTGGTCATATTGGCTTGAACTGATGGGAGCTGAAGTGCAAAACATCTGGCCAGTACAAGTTAAGGAAGGTTTCTCAAAAGTTACCACTTCTCTAAGCTATGGAAAAGAAGAAATAGATAATTTTCTGCTGCTATTATCCTCAGTCCATTTTGCATCAAATCTATGAAAAAGTTATGTTAGATAGATTACCTGAAGCAAATCACTGGAATAATTAATATTGGAATGTATGGATGCTGTTGTGATAGAAGCATGTACATGTTTAATAGGATCTGAATATAATGTTGAATACATTAAAAACTTGAGACACAACAAGGAAAATCTTTAGATCAATGCAGTCTTTCCATGGGATGTGTGCTTCACTTAAGACTCTCACTCTTAAAGTTGAGAGCCTTGACAGACATTGATGCAGGGAATGGACTGAAGTCTGACTGCCTCTTTCCCCACGGTAGGTTTGCAACATGGTCAGAGGTGACACCATCTGCCCATTAGGCCCATGTGTAGTGATACTTTTGCATGACAGCATATATGCAATTCGTTGCTCCATATTAGACACTGAAGCAAAACCATAGTACAAATGGAATACTAGGTAGAACAAAAAGAATAGTAATGAGCTAAATTAGGGAAACTATCAATTATTTAAATAATTGATACTATTGGAGCGCCAGTGTGGTGTAGGGATTAGATTGTTGGACTGGGACACAGGAGATCTGGGTTATAGTCACCACTTGGCCATGAAGCTGTTGGTCACCCTGTGGGATGACTTTTGCCAAGATAGATACAGGGGAAGTGCAACTCTGTTGATTCTCCTGTACCTCTCGGCAGCTTTTGCTATCATTGACCTTGATATCCTTCTGGATAGGTTAGCTGGATTTGGAGTAGGAGGTACATTTATGGTGGTTCTGTACTCACCGGATTCCATAAGGTGGTGCTGGGGGATTATTGCTGTGTGCCATGGCAATTATACCATGGGATATCACAGGGCTCTATTCTGTCTCCTGTACTTTTCACTATCTACATGAAACCTCTGGGAGAGGTTATCCAGAGAATTGGGCTGAAGTGCCATCAATATGCAGATGACACTTGGCTCTACCTCTCTTTTTCATCAAACGCAGGTGAGGCAGTGACTGTTCTAAATCAGTGTCTGGATTTGGTAATGGACTGGATGAGGGCTAATAAGCTGCGACTCAGTTGAGACACAAAGGAGCTCCTGTTGGTGGGTGGATTGTTTGTCCAGGTGGCAGATATTCAACCTGTCTTCGATGAGATTGCACTCCCCTTAAAGGACAAGGTTCATAGTTTGGGGGTGGCTCATGAACCCATAATTATCGCTTGAGTTACAGGCGAAGTCTGTGGCATGGAGCACTTTTTTCCACTGAGGCTGATTTACCAACTACTACCCTATCTGTACAGACAGAGCCTGGCTCTGGTAGCTCCTTGTCTGGGTTATATCTGGGGCTGCCTTTGAAAATGGTCCAGAAACTCCAGCTGACTCAGAACAGAGCAGCACAGCTGTTAGCAGGGACTGGCCCACAAGATCACATCATGTCAATCCTTTTTAGCTGCATTGGCTGCCAGCTGAAGTCCAGTCCCAAAGTTCTGATTCTAACATTTAAAATCCTACATGGCTTGGGGCCAGGTTATCTGAAGGAATGCCTTTCACCATATGTTCTTACCTGGCCTCTAAGACCATCCAGTTAAGTCCTTGTCAGGGAACCCCCCCCCCCCTCAAAAGAAGTAAGTGGGGGGCAGTTGCCAGAAGAAGGGCCTTTTTAGTAGTGGCACCCCATTTCTGGAACATGCTCCCCAGAGAGGTACAATTAATGCCATCTATGTTTTCTTTTTGGCACCAAGTGAAAACCTCTTTATTTTCCAGATATTTTAACAGATAAGTGCTAATTGTAATGCTGTTTTTATTATTATTGCTGCTCTGCCATGTTCTAATCCTGGCTATAGTTGCTGTGGGTTTTTGATGCTCTTATATTGGTTTCACTGTTTTTTGTGTTACTTAAATGATTGTGTTATTGGTTAGTCATATGTTTTTTAAATTTGTAAACCACCCAGAAAGCTTTTGGGCTATGAGGCAGTATAAAAGTTCAATAAATAAATAAATTGAAGCTCACTGGTCTCCTTTAGACCACTCATTGCCTCTTAGCCTAACCTACCTCACAGGATTTCTGTTATGAGGATAAAATGGAGAGAAGCGAAATCTTGTAAGCTTCCTTGAGTCTCTTGCAAGAGAAAAAGAGGTGAGCTATAAAATTATTATTATTATTATTATTATTATTATTATTATTATTATTATTATTATTTAGCCGGTATCCAATTTTTACAATCATGACAAGGATGAACATGTAGCATTATGGAAGTATTCTTAAAAGGGACTGAGATTTGGTGTTTAGATGTTAATCTAGCATTAGTCTTGGTTACCTATGAAAGATAAACTAATTTGTGTAATATTGTGTTCAGCACCTCACTAAGGTTATATTTTGAGAACTGCGGCATAGAGGAAATGCTGATTTCCTACACTCTTCTCCATCCCCTACTCTACCATTTACTTTCTTTCTTAAAATGAAATTCTGTACTTATTTACTTGCAAATATGTCTCATAGTGTTCAGTGGAGTTTGCTTCATGTAACTGTATTTAAGATTGTAGTTTTATTCCTGAAAAATCCTTTTCTGAAGGCTGCTTTGGAATATATTCTAGTAGTGTGGCTTGATGACTTAGTATCAAGGAGTGTGGGGAAAAATGAGAAGCATTAGGGAATATTTTCAGCTGTAGTCCAAGTGTCACTTTGCAGCTCAGTTCAAGAGTCCTCAAGGGGGTGGGAAGCAAGAGAGGTCATGCAGGCTGGTTTGTGTGCTTCTTTGTTTGTTTGTTTTTAAATGGGGCTTTGTCCCCCATGGTCTGACCCTAGCATGCTTTAACGTATCAGATTGTTACAGCCATATGAGTGGTATGGAGCCCAATAAGTTATAGCTTGAGAGGAACTGAGAGCTAAGATGCTTAGGTTCTGTTTCTGATTCTTATAAAACAAAATGCAGAGAAGTAACAATGAGAAGGTGATTTCCTTACAGTAAGGAGGTTTTTCAAAGAAGGTATACCCCTTCATTACTGTATGTGTAGCTGGCTGCTCTATTATAATACCAACTATAAAAGTATGATTGCATACTCAAAAATGTTTCTGGGAGCAGGGCATCCATTGTCCTGTTTCATTTTTGGACCTACCACATGTGTGCATACCTTTTACTCTAATCGTAACCTCTTTCTTTTATTTCATCCAAATGCAGCCAATGATTATATATATCCCAAAGTAATTCTATCTCAAGTTGTAGCCAATACTTGCCTGAAAAATCAATCCATTGTTGTATCCAATGAGCTGAATCCAGTTAGTCTAACATATGTCCCAGTCTTTTCAAGGAGTTTACTCTAATTAGGACTAACATTGAATACAACCTATCGATTCTTAAGATTTAGGACTCTGTCAGAGTATCCAAAGAAGAAAATGCATTTTGCTATATATATATATTTATTGTACAAAATCTTAAAAAAGGACAAAGAGAAATTGGAACAGAAGCAATTGTTATGATATACTTGACAGACTAAAGCCAGTTACAGAACAAATTTAGTTTATACAACACAGAAGAGAAAAAGCCAAGGCAATCCGTATTTTTGTTGTTTTTTTCCCCTCTAGGTTTCTTTTTCTAATATGTATATAAAAGAACAGCTGTTACAGTCACCAGTTGTTCTGACTCCACTTCATAAATGAGTGTCCCTCCAACTTAATTATTTAATTTCCATCAGTAAACCCTGTGTGGCAGGGGAGAATAGATACCTGCCTGAAATATATGAATCTGTTGGATTTTTAGCAAAGTGAATCACTAAGAACTTTTCCAGCTGGATAAGGAAGACTGTATATGTAGTAAAATATTTGCCACATTGTTATTTTCCCAACTCCAAAGCAGTTAAGTGAAATAGACTAGAACCAGCAATGTGGTATCCGGTGGAATGGGAAAATTTTTCAAGTCAACAGAATGCCACCAGAGACATTAACTAGAGTGTAGTCTTTATAAACTAATAGAAATAATTTAATCACTCCTACACCTTTAGCATTTTTTAAATCTGTGAATTCTGTAAGGCTTTAAATATACAAATTAAAACTCACAACATTGGTGTAAAAGAAGCTTCATCCTTCTTCCATAGAAGATGCAAAAAGATAATGCCAATTTGCCTCAGAATTACACTAAGGTTGGTGTGAAGCTTGCAGAAGAATTCTGGTGTCCTAAGTATTAGACCAACCATTCTGTTCTGACTGGAAAAAAGCCTGCCTTAGAAATCCTAGTTTCCTAATAAATAAGGAGCAATCTTTAATGGTGGTATAAATCCAGCTTTTATCTTCTCTCCAAAACTAAATATTTAAGACAGAGATTCTTCCCCCTCATCCTTGACAATTCAGAGGAAGCTAAGATTAGCTGGACATTGATTGACTAACTCTGTAACTATTTAGGATCCTCAGAAAGATGTAACTACATGAAGGTGTACATAAATACCACATCGGTATTTCATAGAAAAAATAACTATTGGGCTGTGCCCTGTTAGAGTTGTGTTTAGTGGCATGATAGTAACAAGACACTTGTGGCCTGGAAGTCAGATACAACAGCATATGGTTGCTGAGATTACAGAACTACACAGTGAATTGCCTCCAGCTGGAAGTGAACTACATCAAGATTCATACATACTAATCCTCACACACAGCCATTACAAAAAGAGAAAGCACAGACATAAAAGTATCTCTTCTTGAGCTCTAGGGTGTGTCACAAAAGGAAACCACATCCTAGCCTCTTTAAATTTTCTTTAACCTTCCATAGTGCAAATGGTACCTTAGCCCAAAGCAGTCTCTCAGTACAGATTTTTTTACAGTGAACATTCAGCATTTTTAAGTCCAGGTGCTTTGTTTCACTCCTGTAAAGTCATTGAGGCCTCCCCAAATGTCCTGGTGGGACTGCCTCTTGCTTCCAAAGTGAACCAGCATCCATCTCGAAGAGAAAGGGCAGCAGCTCAGGGTGATGGTGGAGAGGTGTGAATGGACACACTGACCAAGTACAACAGAAGTCCCTGTTGATTAACACCAGCCATGGACCTTGAACCAACTTGCACCTTTTTGGAAACTAACATTATTATATGGCACAATACATGCTATAGCGGCATTAGCTTTCCCCTTGGAATCCCAGTTTCTCCTAATTGGCAGCCTCTGTCTTTAAGACAGCCAATGGTTTGCCATCTGGAAAGGTTGAAACAATAGCTACACATGTCTCAGGTGCAGGATTGGAGTGAAAAGCTCTGAACTCTTATTTTTATATATTTTATTTTTTATATTTTAAATTTTTATTTTGATGTTCAAGTGCTGTGTTTGGTCATGTGATCAAAACAAACAAACAAAAACAATCTTAACCAATGAATGGCCTTTTGGTCATGTGATTAAAATAAAAACAAAACTTCTTAGCCCGTGGCATCATCATCCTCAAACTCATTTCTTCATTTCACACACACAGGCACATGTGTGCACACATACATAAAAACATAGACCTCTCTATGACATTTATGGACAGTAACAAACAAAAAGTATATAATAATATACTTGTAGAAATGATATTTACAAGCATACATCCAAAAATAACCATGCCTGTCTGCCTTTTGCGAGTCAAATTACCCAAAGCAAAATACCATTCCATTGGAAGGAACCATCAGTAACAGATGATTTGGAACTTATCTTTCTAGTTTAGCACCATTGGGCAGTAGAAGGAGGGGAGGAATCACACCACCCAAATCCCAGAAAGAAAGCATCCATATTTCAGGCAAGTCCTGCCCAGCTGTTTGGTGTATCTTAATGAATGGACCATATCAGAACTTATTAAGGAAAAACAAACCTTCATGCACAGGGATATTTTTGTACATTAGAACAGACTCATCATTGCATCCTAAGGCCACAATCCTAAGCACATTTCTATAGATATAAGGACCACTGGACACAGCAACACTTACTTCTGAGTAAGTCTTTCTAGGATTAGATTGCATTTCTTTCAAAAGAGTCCCTAATCTGTTTGGACACTTGAACCAGTAGGGGACAATTATGAAACAAACTACAGGAACGATGCTAATGGGTGAACAAAAGGGCAAATTTTATTTGCTCTTATGAGACATTTATCTTCATATGCAAGTTTGAAGGAGATTCTTCAGCACACTAAATCTGTTCAGTGACTAGATGCTCTATATTAATGTGTATCTTTGCCAAAACACAATGAATTTGATATATGATTGGAGGGGATTTCCTTCACATCTTTTGCTATTAGTTTTTACCTCATTGGTCCTTTCTTACTATAGATTCTGCAACGTACTGGGATGCTTGGGCCTTTAATGAGCTATTTGCAATCTCAGCATCACAAGACAGTGGGTTCTAGAAATTATTTTTTTTTTCTGAGTTAAGCCTATATTTCAGCTCCTCTGGATAATTTTGAATATCTGCTGCTGTATGTTCAAAGCATTCATTTCTTTCCCCTACTGTCTACAGCAGCAAAACAGCACTGAACTACTTCTTGGAGAGCTAGACTGCATTCAAAAATAGCTATTGGAGATGTCCCATTGGAAGCTGTCCAACTCCTAAGGATCCAGTTTGATCATAACCATCTCAGTTTTCATACGGTGACGTGTATACATCTCCCCACCCCCTGCAACTGAGCAAAGCCACCAACAGGAAATTATACTTAATGAAAAATAGCTTTGTAATGCACTTCCCCCCTCTGTGTCTCCAGCAGGGAAGAGTTGTGTATTGCAAAGTATGTGGCTTTGTGCCATAGCAGGCCATCTGAGAACATTTCCGTCTTACAGCAGGATAAATATCTGATAACATTAACTATAAAATAGCAAACAATTGATTTCAGCAGATTTAGAATGGGATTTTTGGAAGAAGAATTTTTGTGGAACATATTAATGAGGTGATCCTTTGTCATACTAGATGATGATTCTGCAAGATTATTGCCTGCTAGATACTAGATTGTTCAGTGAAGAAAGATACTACAATAGGGAGGATTGCAATCAAACAGATGTCACTGATTCATGATGTTCCTGTTGCAGGTTAGTATATACACATCATCTATATAACTTGAACACACTGTCAGGTTCCTTTTTCAGTTCAAACATTCTGGTTTCAGAAGCAAAAGTCTAGTCTGCTTATTGGATTGTAAAGCACACAGTTTACAGCACTATCTTTCTATTCTGTTATAGGCCTACTACACTGAGCACTGCTAATCTCGAATCTCTTTCACATACCCTCCCCTCTTTTTAGCTTCTAACACAAGGCATTCCAGGACAGTAACAGAACACAGTGAAGTTCTTCATAAGTTCTGACATAAAACCCTTGAGGTGCTGCCCATCAGAGCTGTATCTAGACTCATCATGCTCTGCTCCTTTTATATTTCCAGAAGGAAAGAGTCAAGGGACTAGGAGCCATGGGTTATAACAGGGTGCTATGTATAGCATAGATTCATATCACATGACCTACTCAAGCCCGCCTTTGATTTCTGAGCTTCAACAGAGACTGTTTGCACATGTAAACTTTAGCCAACAAGCATGTAGTCTAGAAAGTTGCTTTCTTTGGACAAAAATGAAAGCTGTTTCTTAGGCAACCTTTCTCAAAGCCAAAATCTGTATTATACAAAGTGTGTAGAGTTTCAGAAGAGACAACACCTTATGAATGCTGTGTTTGCACTTGTTCTAAAGAAAACATAATAGAGCATATTGCCTGTGTGGAAAAAGACTTTGGTTTTCATAGCTCTTGCATTTGTACAACACTCTTTGCAAGACTGGCCAGGGTGCATGGCCAGGGTCTTTCTGCTGAAGTTGTTAGGGAAAGAATAAAATCTGTCCATCAATAGCATTCAGCATGTCAAACTGTCCTTTTGGTGGGGTGATGGGTTAGAGGAGAATCCAGCTGTGTTTACTTATCTAAGTGCTGGCTGGTGTAAGTGGGGGAAATCTTTTTCCTGAAAGATGAACAGCTATATTCAGTCAATGATAAAAGCAGAAGAACATAAATATTTGTCATTGTATTGAACATTGAAGTAAGCACTTTGTGGTAAGCACTAGAAATAAAAGTGACCTGTACCTAATTATGTGTTTGGCCCATTGAACAGCTATGGAAAAGTAAGTTTCTTACTCTTTTCCACCAAATTGTGGTCATAGCAACTTAGCCTGCAAATTATATTACACTTATAAGATGCGTCCTGTTTTTACCCAGAGAGAAAATGGCATCCATTGAAGAACACAGTGCAGGAATCCTGTCCCATGTCTTCTCTTTCAGCCATTTGATTCTATTCTAGGAAGAGAATGTCTTCCAAAGAAAACCCTATAAACATAAAATGGAAATAACCATGGTGGAGTGCATACTGCTAAACTAGTACTTTCATCAGTACGGCTAGCATAGAGTAACTGATTCCTTCAAAAGAAGAGTATTATCAGAAGAAATGAAATGTGGCAGCTACACTATCCTTTTCTATTGGATTAAACAGGTCACAATTCAAGTATCTCTAGACTTTGAAACAGCTTTTTTGATCATTCACAGTGATGAGAAATTTCTTTTAATATGAGGGCAAGTACAGGAGATTAAAAGTGTGGCATTGTTCTACATTACTTTGTAGCAACTGTTCAGATTCTCCACTAATAAAAATACTGAAACTGGTAATGCTAGCTAGATGATTCTCACATTATAAAGAATATGCCAACCCTTCTTTTCCTCACTCAGCTGTTTACCTCTGGAATATTAATATGAAACTGGCATGTGTCCTTAACACATCTATTTTTGCATAGTACTATGAAAGAAACTTTTTAGAATTTGGTTTTTGTTGTGGCTCTGAATCTTTTTATAGGCCTGAGCAGTGCACCAAGAATGCAAATTGAAGAAAAGGGAAATGCAGGTAACAAATATGAGAAATGCAAAGGTATAGAGTCTTAAAGAATCAAGGTGACTACAAGCCATAGAAGGCTCAGGAATTCCCATTTTAAAACCATTCATAGGCTTCCATTTGTGAAGCGGTTGCTTTGTCTATATCGATGCTTTCAAATTCATTCAAATAAATATATTCATGAAATTTAGCTGAGAAAACTTGTTTGATGAGTGCTTTGGAAAAGGGTGAAGCGCTTGAGTCTATAAGTGCTAGAGAGAGGGGAGCAGTGTAGCTCAAAAAGGGCCAAGAGAACTGATCTCTGTGCAACCTTGGGCAAGGGACTGTTCCCTTCTTTGGAGTGTAGGGTTTAAACCCATGTGAAGTGCTAAGATTCTGCTCAACTAGAGCAGCATTGAACTCCCTAGCTACAGGGCAGAGGTGGGTTGGGGAGTTTATATTTTTTTTCACAGCATCTTATCCTATGCATCTTTATCCAAGCCTTCAGTGCCTTGCCCACCAGCATGGCACTCAGAAATTTCAAAGAAGGAAGACCAAGATTCAAGAATGTGAACTAACCTAAGGAAGGACCAAAGTTGTTCCATGCAGGAATTGGTGCTGAGATTCACAGTTTATCCTTATACAATAAGTGCTAGAATTGAAAATACTGTAAGATGAATTAGTTCCAGGAGGATTCATTTGATTCTTCTTCCCCACTTGCTGACATCCATCCTATCCATAATCAGTACTTTTGTGAAAAAGTCACTTTGGGAAAAAAATCAGGTGGTATATTTTTAGCTGTTTAGTATAATGGAATGGAACGACAGTAATCCTGGCAGACAAGCTGGCAGTTGGCTCAAAATTGAAAACCTTGAATAAATATTTGGCTCCAAGTCTGCTACAGACACCCCTCCAGTCCATCACCTCCACGCCTGGGTTCCAGACCCATGACAGGCATTTCTGAAGGGTTGCATCATACCACACAGCAGCTTGCTAGACAGCCCAAACAGAGGAAAAACAAGCCCTAAAACAGCAGGAACAGTTGAACTCTGGAGAAACAGGTATCCTGATTTCATACTGTCATGAAAATAGCAAAAGGGAAGTAAAGACGCCACAATGGTATGAGTAAGTCTGAGCCTCAGTGTTTGTTCCAGTTTGGTGCAAAAATACATTATCTACTTTAGAGATAATTTTCACTTGCTTGTCTCCTCTTTCATCTTTTAGTAAGCAACAGCAAGTTCTGCATCTTAGGTTCAGTGGGGAAATATGAAGTCTGCAACATTAACCCCTGGTATTAATACATTCAACATTTTTATTTCACAAATAGAGGTGCATGAGTCTACCTTCCAAGTGTCATAATTAATCTGGGGCCATCTATTCACTATCAGAAGTTCCATCTACCTAACTTCTTTCTCTCTATTTGAATTGAGAGGGCCCAATGCTTCCTCAAGAAATAAAATCTACAAACTTCAAAAGATGAAGTGCATCAGCATTTGAGAACAATATTTCAGTGGTTCATAGTTTGGGTATGAGCAGCTCTAGTTGAGCAAACAAGGCTTTTTTTTCCATTACAGACCTCATCAAAACTTTGCCCCTCCACATGGCAGGGTGCTGGTCACCATCAAGCAGCCAAACTGGTAACTGGATTCAAATAATTAATAATAGATTGTTGCTTGTGTTCCAGATTACATCATTATGTGCTTGCACTGAATATCCAGTGCTTTGGCTGCACAGTTAGAGCAAATATAAGTAACACAGTCATTTTGAAACCTTATTTTTACCATAAGAACTTATTCTACTTAATCTCTTTTTCCCCTACTCACACACACTTTCTTAGGATGATGAGTCAAATCCATTCTAACCACTGTCTTCCCAATGGCTGGCATACAGTAAGATGTAGATGGTAAGAAGCAGACTTAGAACAAGTTTTATATTATCTTGGCATTAATATGTAATACATATCTGCCTAGAAACATCTCTAGTGAAGAGCGTCCAGTTCATCTGTCTAGAATTCTATCTGACCTATTCCTTGCAAGCTTGTTCCTAAAACTGGAAATCATAGATTCAGAGACCATTAGTTATTTCTCAATGTGTGGCTAATGCGTCATAATCTGAGTTGCTACATAGTCTTGCAAAAAGAAATACCAACTCAGTGAAATTAATTAACTCTGTGGCATAGACTTCAATATAATTCTAATTAGAAGGCATTCTTCTTTTATGAGTTAAGGTTTAACTCAAGGTTTATGTCACATGTTTCATTCTCCTGTGTCATCCTGGGCTTTGTTGCCCCAAATAGTAGAAGCAGAATTGCACTGTGTATAAGCCTGGGGGAAGGAAGATCATATTGTAGCTTCATGGAAGGCTGGCAATGTGGTAAAAATCTACATAAGTGCATTTAAAAGTAAAAAGTATTTGGAGTGAGCCTACAGAGCAGGTCATGCCATGATTTAAAGACTGCGGGGTTACTTAAATGCCTAAATCAACACATTAATAACCATTAAAAACACATATCCATAACTTCAAGTAGCCAAAGCAAACTGATAGGTCCAGTTCCGAAGTAAGCAAAGAAAAGGCCTGGATGGGTCATATTTACATGAATGGATGGGGGGTGGGTTCATTGATGTTTTTAAGTGATACTTAAAGAAGTAAAGCTCTCTTACCAAGAATAAATAAATAAAGGAATTTCATCGCTACCCAACTGCTGTCTTGGAGAGACTCATGTTCTGCAAGTGAAGAGATGCATACTATGGAGATGAAAAGGAACAGAGACCTTTTATCCTCGCATAGACAAAACTCCCCATGGTCCTTTCCCCGTTACTTCAAGGATGGATTCAAGGTGGTCACATGTAATTTGAATTCGCTTAATTGGGTTCATACTTTCTACGGACAAGGAGATGAAGAGCATTGACTCTTGGGACAGATATTGTCAGCTTGTATGAGAGAAAATGAAACTAAAGGACCTTCACCCAAGTTACCTAGAATTAGGAGCTTATCTTCTAGCTAGACAGTTCTTCCAACACCTCTCTAAATCTACAGACTACATCTCCACTCCATCACCAACTCTTGCAAACACACAACACAGATAAGTATTCCAAGGGGATCCCAGTTTCCATTTCTTTGGAGTCTCCCATCTCTTCAGGGATTCTGTCTCTCAAAAGGCAGGCAGGTTCAGCAACCCTCAAATTCCCACAACATACTTTCCCTCCCCCCCACACAACAAAATGCCAAATATCCCCCAAGCTGGCTGGTTCCCATCTTCTTTCTTCATCTTAATATAAAATATTTACCTCTTTTTTTCCTCTTTATCTCTATCGCTTCATACAACATTTTATTTAACTTAATCACAATCTAGGAAGCTTTCACTGTTTGTAAACGGGTTGAAGAGGCTCTCTCTCTCTCTCTGTCTCTCTCTCTCTCTCTCTCTCTCTCTGATTAACTTTTTCACTTAATAATCATTTTTGCTTCCCAGATAAGAGAGAAAGGGGATTGGGAAGAGAGAAAGAATGCCAGTAAAAGTAAAGCTTGAGCAGTGATGGGTCAAACAAAGGGTTTTGGAGGAGAAGAGAAGAATGCGCATTTCAGTTCTGCCTCAGGGAGGAAAGTATTGATCCACACCAACTCATCCACTCTCCAATAACGTGACGTCTGTTTTGATTATTGCACAGTGCATGATGTCACTTCAGAGATTTCCAATACAATTCTATTCATGTTCTTTTCTTAATTATTTTCTCCTCAAAAATGTTTTAAAATGCTAAGGAATGGATTCATCAGTGTCAGGGTGCATCATCGAAGCAGGAATCCAGGGGTATCAAGAGAAAGGAGTGATGGGACAGGCAGGGGGTTTAAGAACATCCACACCTGTCAACTACCATGCCAGGGATTTTTCCATAGATGATCTGCTGTTTGTCATTGAAGTACAGCATGTTGATGGGGGACATCTTGGTGGGTGTACAGCAAGGCCCTGCTGAACCCCGGGGATTGGCCTGCTGCACGAGGTGGGTATGGGGATATTTCTGCATGAACATATATTCACACTGGCCTGAACAATAGTTGGCTTTGTACCGCTTGGGAGCGATAATCCAATCCCAGCCGAAGGCCTCAAAGTCAACAGTCAGCGGGTAACGGCAGCAACGGGACTCGGTTGAGTGCTCATCACAGTCTAGTCCCAGATTCCTCCGGGACCGTTTGTTGTTCTCTAGCACGCGCAGTTCCATGAAAGGGTGCTGGAGGTGGAATTGGAACAAAGAAAATACAAATATATAAGTTCATGTGCAGTGCCTACTTGCCTACATCCATTTGACAAGAGATACCTTTTGAAGCATGTCAGTTCCATTGCACATCTAACCATAATTCCTTCTTCTAGCCTCATCTGTCCATTCCTCTCTGTCTCCATACATTCTTTAAAGAAAACCACCCTTATTTATATGCCTTCTTCTCCCCAACTTTATCCAATTCTGTTTAGTCCTTTTTCTTATTTCGCGTTTGAAACCTATTACTTATAATACCTAGTCATTTGTCCAATTTGCAGCAGTAGCCTTGAGCAGCCTTTCCAAGCCTTGAGCTCTCCCATCACTCCCATCAGCCCTCACTAGCATGGTCAGTGGTTAAGAATTGTGGAAGTCATACTCCAAACTTTCCATGAGTATTGTCTTTCCCCTTTTAGAGAGGCCAAGCAGATGACTGGGTTTGCACAGCATGGCACACCATCTTGGGTAACCAGCCATACTGAATTGTTGTGTTATGTGAACCCAAACCACTTTCCAAAGGGTGGTTTGCTTATAGCAACAAACCTCTCTTGAAAATCTATGACATGTGGTAGGGATTGTTGGACCTGTGGGTTGTTATTGTCATCCAGTTCTGGGCAGTTGAGCCCATCGTGGGACCAAGGAAGTGACAAGCAAACTGCTCAACAAGAGCAGCTAAAAATCACTTGCCACTCTTGACAAGCTCACCCAAACCATCGCCAGGGACAGCCACTCCACTGAGTGACCAAGCAGCATTTTGGAGTAACTATCAGTGTCTCACTCTTCCCTGTTACAGTCAGGAGCCCTTTACTCACTGCAGCTTTATACAGCCATGAATCTGCATACAATTTCCTGTCAAAAAACAAAATAGACAAACCTCCTTTGATAGTTGCCAAAGAGTTATTTAAGAAAAGAAGGCAGCCTCATAATCTTCACTTAACAAGTAGCTGTAGACTTAGCAAAATAAGAAAAAGCTGGGGCACCAGGCAGAAAGAGGGGACACTGCAAACTCTTAGCATCTCACTGTTTGACAGTTGTCAAGGGAATGAAAAATAACAAAATAACCTATTTGCAAACTCTTCTGGTCACTGTCCATGGTTGGTCCCTGCACTGCTTTGACAGCAAGCACTTACCAGAACAATGCCCAGACAAGCCTTCCCATTTTGGTCATTCAAATGTACAATTGTACATTTACAACTCCAAAAATAATATTTTAAAAAAACATACAGGAATATTTGCATGCATTTTGTTGTCTAGGAACAAAAATAAAATTATTGGTAAACCACTGGCAGCCCCTGCAGTGTGCTGCTTGGAGCCTATTAATGGTTATTGCTTCAGAGATTGCAGGAAAAGAACTCCAGAAAAAGGAAAGGGTGGAGAGGTAGCCACTGCAAATGCAAAAAGTTGTGATCAGAACAGAGAGAGAAGGCAAAGCAATTTCAGCCACCAAATCCCCTGGAATATTTGCTGGAGGACCAAGGAAGAAATGCAGGGAATGACCCAAGTGTTTGCTCCACAAACAATCCATACTGCCTAGCTTATTTGCAGGATGAATTGTTGTGTTGTGCAAACTCACCCACTGACTTTAAGTAGCTATTATTAAAATGAATAGTTAGACCAAGAGATAATTTTATATCTGAAGATGTGAAATAAAAAGGAACTCTGTAAGTAATATGGAAAATGCATACCGTTATGTGATTAGCGCTTACTTTGTATTTTTCTTAGAAAATGTTCTGCTGTTCTAGCAAGATTTCATTTCACCAGATCTACCCAAATCATTAGATAATTATTTATAGCTTCTTGGCTTTTTGGCTAAGATCAAGGGTAGTGTGCGTAGATAATAATGCTTAACAAAATAAACTTCAAATATACTTATTTTAAAATAGAGAAGAGGAATAACAAAAGTGCAGGTACTTTTGTAAAGGAAAAGTGTAAAACTCTTTAAAATATTTGAACAGCAGCATATAATTTACTAAATGGCTATTTACGTGAAAACAGTTGAAGGATGTCACTGGATGAGGTTGACTTGTAGGATGTATGGATCCAGTAATTTTAACGTGAACTGTTCGGTATATCAGTGAATTAAGATAGTGATTCAAAATGTGATTCCTTCCTAGTAGCAAGTACTTTGCTACATTTTGAATGTTTGAGTTAGATGCCTGAGTGTTAGAGAGGTTTCAAAGGCAGCATAAATTGGAATGTGTCTTATGCTTTTAGTGAATAATTTTCAGTCTTCACGAAGTGTTGAAACTAGAGAAGGGATGCTGAGATGTGACTGAGGGAACTGCCATGGTCCTGTGTGTTGGAAGTTAACAGGAGTTCTATCTGAAATGGTGCAGGGTTACCTTACCGTGATTGTTCCAAGACTTTTGACTGGATAATTATCTAAGCAGAAGTCAGTTCTATCAAAATTACAATGACCTTGTGCTTGATTAAAGACTAGCCTTCAGTTTTCTATTCTGAAAGAGATGAGATGAAATAAGTGGTTGAAGATCCACACCAGGAAGGCCAACCCTAAGGGCCACTAACCTACATGCAGCAGAACCATAGTCCTCATATAACCAGTGCAGGAGCAGAAAGGGGGATTTTCAGCTCCCCCGTGGGTCTGAAGCTGCCATCACTGAGGCTACCAGAGGGCAAGCAAATGGAGAAGAAAAGGAAAGTAATTCCCATTTCTCAGCACAGTAGCCCAACATGCAGCTTACTAGTGCCACCTTACCTTGAGTCAGCATTGATTCTGAATGAGAGCACCTGAACCACTGAACTCCCATCTGCTCCCTCAGCACAGCTTACCCTAATGCTACACCAGGACACTGATGTTGGGCATGACAGTGCTGAGCATGCCCTAAGAAGCTCCTTACGTTGACAAGTACTCCTTTTGTGAGAAATTTAAAAAGTTTCTTTGGCCTCCAGGGGCTGGGATGGAGAAGGAAGAGGGCAAGGGATGTTTCTGTTTACCCACCAGGCCTTCAGCACCAGGTCCAAGAGATGTGACAGCCAGATCATTGCCATTGGGATCAAAGGCGTTGATCTCGATGCCCCAGTTGTTCTGAGGCTGCTTGAACCAGTTCTGCAGCACATGCTTGAAGTCAATGCTCTGCCAGTGACCAATCCGTGAGTTCAGGTCTATCTTGAGTGAGCGGATGCGGATGTGACGGCTACCATCCTCTGTCACTGGCTTGAGACGCAGAATCTGTAGGTAGACTGTGGAAGTATGTTGTACAGGCCGCAGGTAGACCCACAGCTGTGCTTTTACTACCTTGGTGAACATGATTTTAGGGCTGAAGTTGAAGAAACAGCAGTGGGGGTTGCCTTCAATCTGCACCACAGGATCCGCTGGCAGAAAAAGAGAGAGGAGTGAGTAGAAGTTCTTCACAACTGCTGTTTGCCAGTGCTGCTATCACTTCCGCTTAAGAAGCAATTCATGCTACATATTATCACAACTCATTTGTCACATATTAACTGCAGCCATCACATGATCGTGTAGCTTGGCAAAACCACTACCACAACTCAACTTCCACAATTCAGCTTTCACAGAAATTTATTGTTTCTTGAACACAATGCTGGCCAATGAAGGCAGTCCTGTCCAATAAAAAATACATCTCAACTGCCTATGTGAATTAATCTCAATCACAGTGGCTATTACTCCCTCTATCAGGTGTTCATTCACAAGTCATGTCTTCTCCTACATGTAAATGCAAGAGAAGGGCATTTTTATAAAACAGAAGCACTTAACAGACCATTTCTTCCATCTGTTAACAATATAAGACAGGAATAAGTAGTCTACTGGTTCTCAACTGGATAATTAATAACAAAGAGAATGGATCATTAGTAGACCAACAATGTGTGATGATACTGGAACTAAAATGGCTGAGGTGGAAAAGATCGACAGGTTGGTGCACATGAAAAAAATCCATTTATGGAGTTTAAAACTAATTTAAAAGCAAGAACTGTCACACTCCTTAGTAAAGCCCATGGCCTGGATCCTGAGTTGCTTTTCACGTTTGCACATTTAAACCCTTCTGAACAAGTTCTCAGCGGGGACAAGGGACTGCAGGAGGAAAAGGATAACTTTTTGTGGCATCCCATCCTGCTAGCAAGAGTTACTGCTGCTATATATGAAGCTATAGAAATATACAGTTACTTCTTTTGGCAGAAAATTATTACTTATTGCAGAATGGTACTGAGCTGTGGAACAGTCTCTGTGGCAAACATGAGCCTTTGAATTGTTACATTGCCAAATAATTCTGATGTTTCTTATTCAGAAGGACATTGATAATGCCATGCTGTATGCTTCTACAGGACTTAACTGGGAGTGTGTATGGGGTTGCAGCCTTAGTTAATTAATACTGAGATGTACTTGGGAACACATGGAGAGAGAGAGAAGAGAAATGAGGACTAAAATAAGCTGTTATTCTATCCTCAGTATAGAGCCATTCTCTATTTTGTCAGCTACAGCTCAATGGCAATGTGTGCGGTTGAAACCTCTGCTGGAATCCAGGTTTGGCCCTGCTGTTTTTACAGCTTCAGAGTCCCCTGTATTACTGGAAGTACTGATTGGGCTGAACTGGAACACCAAACCACAACTATAATAGTTGCATAAATAAGACTTGCAGGGTCTCAAACAAGAACAGAATTACACACTGGAATGTCCTGCTTTGTCCAGTCACTGGATCACTTCACTGGCATTTATCTCCAGTTATATTTAATTCAGCGAAAACTGATGTTTCAGGTATTTTGGATGCCACAGTGCCTTTATAATCTAAATCAGCCAGTTGTGGAAGGTATAATAGAGCTAATGCTTCTCTTACTCAAAACTTTTAGCAATGCCCAATGGCTGTTTCTTTTTGGGAAGAGGTAATAATAGGGATAAATTTTGTGATAGAGAGTTCTTTAATCTGATGGACACACCAGTTGTGCCAATTCTTTTTTATTTCTAGGGAGCTTTTAATGTATGGAAGCTTTCAAAAATGTGACCTGCAGTCTGAAAGGATATGATCTGTTTTATCTATTTTTATTAAAGTCTAACAGTTGTTATTTTGCTTCATGTGTAAAACAAGCCCAGGTAAGATGCATTCATTTCTGGGTAGGGTCTGTCACCTTCAATAGGCACCCAGCAGTGGTATTATTAAATATATTGCATTGCACATATAATTAATTTAATACTGAGATGCAATTGCTTCCAGGACAGGGAGCCAGCCATAGCGGAAGGACTGTTGATCAATTACTTGTGCTTTATGAGCCTAAGAAGCCAGCATTCATACCATATCACACTTTTTAACCCAGTATTGTCTGGTGTGACTGGCAGCAGTTTTCCAAGATTTTGAGCATCCTTATCTTTAAAACACAAACAAACTAAAGGTGTTAGGAATTGCACTTGCGACCTTCTCCACACAAACCACAAGCTCAGCTACCGAGCTGCAATTTTTCCTGCTGCATCTGAACAGAAGACAGCAGGTACTTAAGAACTGCACAAAAATAGTGTGTGATGGTCTAGAGTAAAGATATCTCAGGCAGCTACAAAAGAAGCAATAGCAGGCTGAAAAGCTTTGCAACACTGCACACTAGCTCTTATACTGAGAAACCCTGAATATTCATAACCATGTTAAAATGAATACTTGCATTCCTCCCCGTTTCACTTAGGCAGTTTCCAAGTAGGCATTGTTCCTGGCTCAGCCAGTAGGAGGCAGCCATTCCAAAAGAATCCTGAAAGGATGGAATTGGGACCACCCCTTCTTATAGGAGCCCATTGCCATATCTTTAGCAGTGCAGGCAACTTCAACTTTTTCTTTTGGTACATCATACAAGGAACCTTTCAGCCGTTCAGTGATCTCTCCCTTGTCAGCTTTCCAGTTAATGTGTGGTCACTACTAAGGCCCCAATTTGGCAGGAGAATGTTGTGCTGTTTTCTAAATCTCAAAGCACCTTCCTTCATTGACCAATCTACCAACTTTCAATTCTAATCTGATATTGGAAGTTCCTTGCCCCAGCCCCACCCCTCCAGCATCCCATTCGTAGCCTGTCTACTTCCACACTGTACTCGGTATTAAGGGATACAGATCTGATGTAGTGCCAGACATTTCCTGTTTAAAAACAAATCACCACTCTTTTAATAGACGGTCCTTCACTTTGCTAATGTAGCATCGCTGCTTATAAGCCTGAAATCTGATATAGCATCAGGTTTTTAAAAACTTTTAACTTCATTACTCCTTCCATAATCAGTATACTACTTAGTATTTGAACTGACCTGGGGTGTAGGCCTACCTAGCAACAGAATTTTCTTGCTTCTTAAAAATCTCAGCACTTCTCATGAGCAAGTCACTGCTGCTAAGAAAGGTTCAGGCATGGCTTTGAAAGCAGAATTTCCCTACTTCTTGCTCTCAGTAGAGTGGCTAACCAGAACTTCTGTAGGGTTGCATCTGCTGCTGGCTTTCCCTCTTCAGTGCCTGAGAGTGACTGTAATGGGCACAACTGAGATGGATAACTGGGTACCGTTCTCTCTGCTCTCCCAGTCAGACCACCTTTCAGGGCTGATGGGAACTTCAGTCCAGTAACATCTGAGGGCGGGGGGGGGGGGGCAAAGGTTGTCTGCCCCTGTTATAAGAGCTAGGAACACAAACTGCCTCCTTCCAAGTCCCTCGAATCTTCTTCTCATCTCTTCTGCAAACATGGCTTTTTGTTCTTCATGATCCATGCACAGTCCAGAGAGTAATCACTGGAGTTCTCATCAGAGCTTAGGAAGATAGACATCTTGCCATGACTAGTGGGAAGCTTTGTTTATATCAGGGTTCTGAGTCTATACAATTCCTCAGGAAGGAGAAAGGAAGCATTTCTTCCCCTGACCATCCTTTATACAGCCTCAGCAATGGAAAATGTCCACCCAGGGCTCCCAGATCCAAAGCAACTGCTGTGTATTATCAGTTAGTTCCTTAGAAAAGGCACTCATTCAGCCCTTCAACAGGTTCATAAGGAGAACAGTTCCTGCATATGTTGAGTAGAATGCTAGTCAGGATAAGAATTCCTAGTGCTTTACTGGTTCTGCCATGAAACAGCTTCTGAGAACCTCTTGATACAGTCTTTGAGACACTGATTTTGGCCATGTCAGTAGATTTGCCAAAGTAACAAAATCACTGTACTCCATCCCTTTTCAGCAACTATATGGCTTCTTGCTCTGCCTCTCAATGAAAGCATTCGTTCCTTAGGGCTTTTCCCATAGAAGGCAGTGTTGCATTACCTTGAATTGATTTCTATGGCCCCAATAAGCCATAAATATATGGGGCCCTAAAAACAAGATTTAGCACAGGACTCTGGTGTTATTTATCCCAACACCTAATAAATCCATCGAGATCTATACTCTTTCCATGTCTGTTAACACTAAAGTTATTATCTTGCTGTTTGCCCTAAATGAGTCATATAATAACTTACTCTATATCCTGTCTATACTATAACTCTATATCCTGTCTATACTATTTGCCAGGTCCCAAATGTTCCAAGGCGTATATCGCAGATCAGCAATATTTCTGTCTCAGTACTGATTGCTCCTCACACCAGCAGTCAGATAGTTTTTGTTTTGTTTTGTTTTTGGATTTCTTTAACAGAGACAACTTAGTGAGTGCAGATCCTAGTATCAGATCTCTCAGCTATGTAGCATATATATGTCATAATGTGTCCATGGCTTTGTATTTATAATCATGTTACCAGTGACTGATCCATGATGTAATTATGTGTAATTATGTTATTGTCCTTTATTATTCAGAGAGTGCCTTTACTGTGATGTGATGCTATTCAAATTTCTTTAACACTGTCTGCAAATAAATCCATTCTGCTGGTGCTTTTAATATTTCCATCCAATGGGCATTCTTATTTTTTGGAACAGACACCCCTTCACCAAAAATAACTGTTACTGTTGGAGAGGCTTTCAGGCACATCTGCTTTAAGCATGCTGAAAGGTACGTAATAGCAGTTCAGCCATTGTCATCTGATGCTCTGTGATCTGTTCAGCAGTAGTCAAGAGTTGCTTTTCTTCTCTTCGGGCTGATTGGAGTAACTGCCCTGGTCTAGTCTGCCCACCAGCATGTATCTAATCTATCACATATCTACATCCCTCCTTCCATAAGCTGACATAGTATAATTATTTTTCTTTCACTTAGTTTCCACCTGTCCTTTCATCCATAATTCCATGTAATTTTAGCATAAAACATACTTGGCTTTCCCTCAGAGACAGAAATGGACATCTGAGAGGAAAAACTATGGGGATCTTAATAGGGCCATTCAGAGATAGAGTTGCCAGATCCTGCCTATTGCTTTTAAAGTTCCAAGGTAACATTAGACAAAACAACCAGTTTGCTTCCTGTGCCATTCCTCCATCAGTCCTCCCTCCTCCCCTGTCTGCCCTAGTTTATTCCAAAGCAGGTGGGAAAAAACAATGAGCAAGGGAATGGCATTAAAGCTGGCAACACTAGTTGAAGAGGTATATGGTTTGTTTTGCATTTTGCCAGATCTTTCAACTTATTTTTATTGCAAAACGTTAACAGAAATAGAAAGAAAAATAGCCCTACATAGATTTGATTGTGTGTGTGTGTGTGTGTGTGTGTGTGTGTGTGTGTGTAAGAGCTATGCATACACTTCCACAAAACCAGACCAAATATCCAAGTAAGTATCCATCTGCAGGTAGTATTCATACATAGTATTCATACACAAATACATAGTATTCAAATGTCGAACGCATTGTAAAATCTTCAATCCATTATAGGAGGTGAGCATTTGTCCTCCTATTAATTTCTAACACTGGTATAATTGTCAGTATGTGGAATTACAGACTGAGCTAGGATAGTTACATATCCTCCAACCCCCACCAAGTATAGAGAATAGGCAACAGTTGCTGAGGAGCTTGGGCAGCAGCACTCTTGTACCCATTTTGTTTACGGGATCCTGTGGGCAGCTGGTTTGCCACCATGTGATGAAGTGCATGGCTGTTCTTATGAATAACTGTTAGAAAATGGAGACTTCCCTTCAGCCTACCTGGGCAGCACAGCATCTACAGTAGACACAGCTGAAGATTCAGAAGTAACAGGACAGCAGTTTAAGGTGGCAGCATCTCCTTTACCCATTCACTCCACCTCAGTATGTGTGATGTGAGGGCATGGCGAAAAGAAGTATTGTTAAAGAGGAAGCAAAGTAAGAGCATGGACTCAATCAATACAAGTCATTAAAAAATAATTGTCAGGTAATATAATTTATTGAGCAACAGAAGCTTAATGTACTTTCAGCTTTTAAAGGCCCTTAATCAGGAAAGAGTAATCAGGGGTGAACTTCATTCACAGGAGAGAATATATGATTACACGACTCCTGTCTCTCCCCCCCCCCCCCCAAAAAAAAAAAAAAAAAGGCCATTCAAAATAGGAACTGATCTTTCCTTTGGGCTTTGGTTTAGTTACTATCTAGATGTGCTTTCTTGGTAGGCAGTGATGGCTCAATTCATAACTTAAATGTTGGTTTTTGATGGCTGATATCTTGTAATTACAGAACACATCCTGTTTCCTCCACATGGGACTGGAAAATAGTTTGGCAGGTTTGAATGTAAACAGAAAAGGAAATAAAAGGAATTTACAAAAGTCTGACCAGAGAGGGCATTGGGGGGTAATCCCAACAGTGTGCTTTGGGGAAATTGAATGCTGCTTTAAAGACTAGCAGTGTCAGGGCACTTTCTTGGTCTATATGCTCAGTTTTTTATTTCTAAAGAAAAATATATTGCAAATACAGTGCCAGTTCGAACAAAATAGGAGTGGTTAATAGGCCTTGGTGGGTTCTGGGTAATTTGTTAACCACCCCCCCACCCCCACCCCCACTTTGCTGGGTTCAGATGTCACAACAAGCTGTGTCTGGTGAGTGTAATTTTGCAAGTTGAACAACAGTATGCACAGGGGAGTTAACAGACTGCCATACCTGATTAACCACCCTGTAAGCTCCAAATCCTTCTTCCTCCCATAAGGACTGGCACTTATGATGTCCCCAAAACCCCCTACTGCTTGGAAAATTAGGGGAAAATAGAAAACAAGAAGACATATTCATATATCCAGTGTGCTCAAGTATGAGGCATATGCCATTTATTTCCATACATTACCTTGAGTTTTAGGATATATGTAAGATATATGCAAGTGTAGGATATATGCAAGCTTATCTATTAATATCTTTTGAGGATAGTACAATATACTCTACCACCCATCCAGAGCTGAGAAGTTGACCACCTCTGTATTGTTAAGAGTTCAAACAGAGAAAAATATTCCTGTCCCAGGGAAGAAGAGCTTCACAGAAAATTATTTCTGCATCCATACAGATCATGAACTTAATGATCTCTTTAAATTCTTTTGACAGGTAGGCCAGGATAGGGATTTCAGGTGTTTAATGAACTGAGCAGTAAAAATGAGAGGAAAAAGTACAAGGGCACGATGCTGAAAACCTGAGATCCAACCCTCCTTCCACCCAGAAGCATGGCCAGAAAGAAGAAAGGAGGATGCCTTCTGTCTGCAGACACACTAGCAGTATAGCTCTTGCTATACAGATAGGCTGAATTGTGAGAGGGAGGCATATTTTTCCTTCCCCCCTCCACACCATCACCCAGGATTGCCCACTGGCCTTACCCACTACACTCCTGGTTTGTTCACAGACATCTGGGTTACATTGAGCTAGGAGTGCCCCCTTGCCCCTGCCTGGTGCACCCCATTCAGCTTAATCACCCCCAGCTGCATGTTCCATGAACTGCAGGCCCTGCTAACACGCCAAGGTCGTGACACGGGCCAGCCACCTCTCCCTGTACAGCCAACCATGAGCAAAAGCCTCTGCTAACAAATGCCCAAGGCAATTTGCTGTGCACAAGTCCCAAATTAATGCTGTGCTCCCCTGGGAATTCCTCTCCCCCTTCCCCAGTTTCTGCCAGATCTTAAAGTGACAGAAAAGTTCTCCCATTCCCCACAATGTATTAGGCCTAGCTAGTGGGAAACACACCACAGTCACAGCCAATATCCAGCCGAAAGTGAAAAAGGCAGCTACGGATTCAGGAAGGCACACAATGCAAAGCCCTGCTAGTTTACTAGGAACTCTGGTTTGCTACACTGAGGTCTCAGAGTGAGATGGGGCTGTTTGTGGTCAGCATTCAGTGACACCTGCAAGTAATGTAAAGTCTCTCTCTCTGTTCCTGTGGTTCATCTCTGTATTCTCAGTGGTCCTGAATGTGTCCCCCAAAACCTGCCAGGGCGCTGTCCATGGTTCTGTGCTTGCCCCTGTGCTATGGTTCTGTGCTATTCCCCACATAAGAAGAGAGGGAGAAGGTTTAGGTTCACAGAAAGGAATTTCCATCCACTGGTCATTTTCTCCCTGTGTAAAAAGTTCATTCCCAAATCTGGATACTCTACTTCCTTTATCCCCCCCACCCCACCCAGCCTTATTGCCGTATGACTAGCAAACCTTGAACACCAAGCTGCTTGGATAGATGCTCCATGGAATTCAAGGATGCTTAAATTACAAGGGATTATATTCAAGTGTAATCTGTCCCCAAATAGAGGAATCAAAAGTCCATTAATGTAGATTATAGCTCATTCATGAATTATTTGAGCTAGATATGAGATGTGGATGCATAGTTCTGGAGGTATTTTTGCAATCTGGTTCTCCTTCTGAACCTCCATGAATTCCACATAGGCCTTGCCAATAGGAAGTTAAATTTCTATGGGACATGGATGGCACATAGTTCCTTAGAAAGGATATTATTACAAATACAGAGCAAGATGTCCCTGAGATGGAGCCTGCACTCATCTTCAGTAATTAGTGACTCCTTTCTTACACAGTTTACTCCAAATATGAGGCAACAGAACTGTGGAATTGGCTATGGTTCCCCATGTGGAGTGTGGTCTTCCTTCATAACTATCTTGCATTTGCTTCAGAACAGCTGCAGTCTTACCAGTTTTTGTGCCCTGATCCTGCAATAGCTCAGGTTCTGAGTGCTTGAGAGGGAGAAGAGAATGAGCAGTTCTCTAGCAAAGGCTTGTTAGTAAGAAGCAGCACAAACTGAGATGTTTAGTTATTTGTTTTATTAAGGTTACACCCAGCTTGCTATTTAATACAGTATTTGGGGTGGCTAACACTTACAATAAAATTTAAAACAGCTACAAAAATCGATGTATAAGTCATACCAGTACAATAAAACGGTAAAATAAAATGGGAGGCACAGCACAGAGAAAGGCAACATAAAACAAGTCATTCCATTAAGAATAATCAATGCAGCAGGTCAAATGCCTAGCAGAATAAAATCATCTTTACTAGCTGGCAAAAAGTCAGAAGGAGCCCAAATGACTTTCCCAAGGCAAGGAGTTTCTGTCTAGATGTGATTGCAAGGAAAACTTGCTCCTGCATTCCAACAATCAAGACTCTCTTGGTATCAACTGCATGCAGAGAAGAGCTTTTGCAGCACTTCCTAAAAGAGCAGGCAGGCTCATACAGGAGAGGACACTTTAGGTATCTTGGGATCAAGCTGTTTAGGGCAGGGGTCCATACCTGTAGCCCTGAGGCCACATGTAAACCTCAGCCACTCTCTGTGTCCCCCAAAGGTAGCAGGACACCACCTATTTTTCCAGTATCCTTTTCCCACAGGTGTCAAAGCCAAAGTTGTGAATGTATTTGAACATAATTCTTCTACGTACTAACTCAAATATGTAAGGGAGCCTATATTTAACTATTTGTCATCATTACCATTCACTGGCAATATGAAATGTCTACATAATCAGGCTGCACTGAGGAAGGAAACACCAAAGTGTATTTGGATACAAATAGTAGGTATGAACAATAGCAAGCCTCCTGCTTAGAAAGCTGGCACAAGTCAGAGAGGAGATACAAGAGGAAAATGGGATCAGTATAGAGAAACCTGCTACCCTACACACCTTGCTTCTGTTGCTGTAACAATGAAACAGAGTCATTTGAGGCTCAAAGACATGATTATCTTCCTATCTTATCTTCTTCCAGTCTATTCATCATGTTACACATGAGATGATTTCTACCAGCTGTAGAACTGTTAACATTTGCCTCCCGTGTGGCAATATGTTCCAATAGCTAGTCACTCATTCTGGTAAAGTAGAATTTATTTGGATTCAAACATTTCTCTCCCCTCCCCTACCTTGCTTCAGTATCCAAATTGTCCTTGGTAGTTAAACAGATATACTTTTTACATCTCTTGCACCCTTCTAATCATCTTCTCTCTCATTCTGGCTTGCTTGCTCGCTGGTACATTCTTCTGCGTGTGCTATTAATATGTATTCCTAGACTGGGAAGGGAGTCCAGTTCTTAGGAATCCACATCAATTTTTCCAAGCCAAGATTCCCTTTTTAAAGACACCAGCCCTACTACATAAGGTTGAATAAATATTTCTAATATTTAGGTTCCAGAATCACATTTCTAAGGTTTTCCCTTGTCTCCTGGGCCAAATTCAGAACAGAAAGACACTATTTTGAAATGCATTCTGAGATGCTATATATCTCTAACCCATAATAAATAATGTGTTTTTTCTATGAGAGCATTCACACAGAGACTGCCCCACACATACACAGAGCATCTGACTCTCTCATCCATCCTGCCTGCCTTCTGAAGTCCTACAATATTCTATGTTTCATACTGGATAATTTTCCTTATTTTTTGTAAATGGGAAAATGATCACCATTCCTTTGTTTTCTGATGGCAGACTGGATCAGTTATGTTTCAAGAAACAAGAGTTATTGAAAACTGTTAGACTGTCACACTCCTGGGAAGCAGCCCTTGTAGCATGCAATACCAAAAGAGTTCTAGTTTGGCTTGCTTAGCATAATGGTTAATCTGGCCCTGATCACTCCCCCGTTATTACATCTAATTAGCACTTGCTGCTGCAGCAGTACACTAGGAAATCAAGGTCATCTTGCTGACATCACACTTGTAACATCCTTTACAAAGATCCACCTTTGGCATATATAGTCACTACTAATGACAGCATGTCATATCCTAGAAAGCTGACTGTGTGACCTAGATCACTTGATACAGTTTCACACATGCAGCTGTTGCAGAGTAGACATAACACTGCTTATATTCTATTAGCATCATCAACTGATGTCAATTCCTCAAATGTTTATAGAATCACACTAATTACTGGAGAGGTCAATGATAATTTCCACTTACTTGTTAAGTGTTACTATTGATGTTGAATTGGAGAACATTTCTACAACTAGATGTTGATATGCCAAGTTTCACAAATGGTAGTAGAATAAATCTCCCACAATTTTCACAAATACAGGCATTTATGACCACACATAGGAGTCCATTGGTATAATAATGTAAGCTCAATATAGTTATTTCCACACTGTGGGGAAAATTACCTAGTGGTGCTTTACAGTATGGATGGGGAAAGCTTAGACTCGAATCCTAAGGACATTTGAATCCTGAGGTCTCCCAACCAGAGCCAAGAAGGCAGACACAGAATTGTAAAACAAGGTGCCTCAGAGTGTAACCTAGCAAGGAACTCCATGTAAGCCCTATTAAAAAGAAGAGAAGATACACCACCACTCCCTGCTGGAATCTACCATTGCAGGATCAATCAGAAAACATAACGGAATTGTATTAGCAAGAAATACAATTTTCCAGAAATATAAATGCAGCCCTGGCAAAAAAAAAAGGGGGGGGACTGTAATTAATGGAGATATCTTAGTTACCTTCTAAAATATCAGTGCAATATTTTATTCATTTCCATCTTGGCCAATTTCCCCATTCTTTAAAATGGTCGTAACTGAAGTCTCAACTCTGGCCATGCCATAGAGTTGTCCTTTATCAGCACCCACTGTCCGCAGCTCTCCTGATACCCTCAGCCTCAGAACACTGAACTCACACCTTCCAGCAAAACACCTAGAGTGCAGTACTGATGGGGGGGCAGCATTTGGTGGATTTCACACTGTCACCCCCCCCACCATCTCCCTTCAAGGTACTTCATTAACTTCCCCTCCCCACCTCCAATGCCCAAATGAAAGGTCAGCAGGGGTCACGGGTAGCCAATAAATGGTTTAGAACCCAATTATCCTTCCCTAGTTTCTTGTCTATGGGAGGGGGAAATGTACGCTTTAGATTAAAAGGGGAGGGAACAGGACAGAAGGAGTGAGGAGAGGGGACCCAGAAAGGTTTATGGCCTCACTGCCTATAAAACCTGCCCTTCCTTCTGTTCAGGAACCATAAAAATACTCACACACACAATTGCTTCATGAAAGAGTGTCAGGACCAAAAATCATAATTGTCATCCAGGAATAGGAAATGAGGAAAAATGGTAAGGATTCCAGGAGGTGGAATCTAGGGGTCTAGTGGATCAGCACCAGCCATCCAGTAAGCCTGGGGCAAAGGTACTTATTCCAGATAATTAATTAAAATCAGATTGGACTAACTTGACAATTTCAGTCCGGATAGTGTGTGCACGCTGGCTTTATTTTTTATTTATTTTTGTCGGGGGGAGTTGTTAAGGGAAGAGGGATGGTTGTGGGGAGGAGCAACAAACATTTAACACAGAAAAAAGCCCCAGCGTGTCGCCGATTTTATGGGCAGTAAAATTTCAAAGCCATCCAAGTCTATTAATGCTGGAGAAGGAAATTTCTCAATGAGCTGTAGAATTGGCCAGGAGGGAAGTCCTTCTCCCTACTGCGATTCCTCACACTTGTGCCCCCCACACCTTCCCATCCAACACCCCTTCCTTCCGCTCGGCCTTCACACGCTCCAGACCATACGTTGCCTCCCCTCCTAGCCAACAGCAGTTCCCAGTTCCAGTGAGCATTTGGAACCAAATTATCCCAGAAACATCCCTTTACTGCAGGGGAAACAATGCACCACTCTTGTAGGTCTGCAATACGTGAAAATTTATATTATGGTACGTATATTTCTATTGTACATTGACTCTTGACAGTCACACAGTGTAATTTTATATTATTTGGGTGGGGTAGTTTGATCTGGATGCACAGAAATTTCTGCATAAATGCTGCTGTGGCCCTAAGTTGTTTCTTTAGATTCCTTTGAATCACAAAGCATCCCTCAGTCACATTTATTCCCTGAGTTGAGACATGTGTCCCAATGAAGAGATACATATCAGCAAAATGGGAGCCATATAATGTCTTTTCCTCATCTCCTCACCTCTTCAGTGCCTTACATCTTTACAATAACTTTCCATGTCCACAGCATATATGGTAAGAATTTAGTATGACTCTCATTAAACAATTGTGTAGTCATCACATATTTAGGTCAAATGCTGCTTCTAAACTACATGATGTTATCCTTTCTAGTCTCCTAGAGCTGCTTTCTGTGGTGGCCATTTTGTTTTCCATTTCAGAGGCTAGGTTTTCTTTCTTAGCCATACAATATGTTTGGATGATTTCAAATCCAGCAGTTCAGTGTGACCCTCTTGAGGACTTAATGGCTTACAGTTGTTTGACTTCTTTAACCTCCTCAGCAATGTTCTGGAGACAACATGACATCACATACAAGGCCAATGGAAAAGCCTGACACACAATTTTTAGACCTATTTGACCTGTAGTGGTTCTTTTCTTCCCACTCTCTGGGTACACAGCACATGTTATTTGTACTACAAAATGACACTTGGGATTTGTAAATAGATCTCTTCCTAAACCGAGGATTCCCTATGCAGGAACAGATGGGGAGGATGGATCTTTCCTTTGGGAGCCTGCTTATAACACTGCTGTCATCTCTAACAGTCCTGCCAGAGCACAGCTTACTAGATCTCATACTTAATATAGCCACTTTATATTCTCTCTTCTTGTTGCTTACTACAGATCCTTTATACATTAAGGTCCAAGCATCATAATTGTGTACAATGATGCGTTCTGCAAGAAGCAATTTCTGGATCTGTCCACTGAGGCAGAACAGCTAGGACAGATGCAGACCCAGCATCTCTGTGCTGAGTCAGGTAGCACTCTTTCAACTACATTCATAAGACATATAACATCAAAGCAGTGTCCGTCCTGTCCCATCCCCCGCACCCCAGTCTTGAAGCCATTGACATCTCTAAGTCTGGCCTACTCCTTTTTCTCTTCTCCTTGAGAAAAAAGATGCAGCATCTCTTGCAAGCACCAGCCAAATTAGGCACCTTAATTCCCATGCTGCTTGCATTCCATCTGGAGTGTGAGGAGTGCAGAGAGAGACTCAGATGGAGTTCATAGGGCTCAGTCCTGCGCCCCTGGCTGAAAGTAGGGTAATCCCCTTGTTCTCTCCAAGTTGGGCACTGCTCTTGGCAGGCCTCATGCAGGGTGCCCAACCATTTGTGAACCTGATTAGGCAGTTCCACAAACAGGACTAAGGCTGCAGTCTGAAGCAAGCTTCCCTGGGATTCTCAGAATCCTACTGCATTCTTGGCAAGCATAAAGCCATTGCACTGAGGCAGAAAAATTGTAACTTTTTAGTGATAGAAAATTGAAGCTCTTACTCTATTTGGTAGTACAGAAAATCAACTCAAGTTGTCTGAGCCCTGGCCAATCAGTGACTGATAAAGAAGTTTATGTGCCAGATCCCCTTGGCTGGTACCTCTTGGCTAGTTGTACACTAGCTTTGAAAACTCTGCTTCTCACACACACCTGAACCCTTTAATCAGTAAAACCAGGAATTTTTCATAGCACTCCACCATTCCTACTGGTGAAGCTGTGATTGAGGCTGTGGCATGTCTAAGACTATAAGGGGAGAGGCCCATTTTCCATCCCCAATCAAATTATAAGTATATTGCAGTGAGAACTTTGTAAAGAACATTAACTGGGAATTAGGAAGCATCCAGATAAGTCTTTGACTGCAAGTTTGCCTTATGAAGTCTGGAAGGTTCATACTCTGAAGCAGACAACATGGTACTTGATGTGGGCAATGTGCAGGACTCTAAAAGGGGCATTCCAGGGAGGATTTAACCTTCTCCATGGCACAACCTGGAGTGGATTTAACTGCAGACCTCATAGCATGAATCTTGTTGAACTGAATGAAGGCACATCAAAGTGACCTTGTGATATGTGTTCACTGAAGACCACTGAGACTTAGCACTAACACAGAATGTTGACTTCAGCATTCATTCCAGCAATTTCACTGAATGTCCTAATCTTTTAGGAATGTGACTTGAGCCAAAACAGTTCCTGCTTCTAATAAAAATCAACCAAATTATTTTTATACTAATGTTGTGTTGCTGCTTGGGGAACCTAGAAACAGGGTGCTCTGTTCTCTTTGGGTACTCAAGCAATCGTGACTGATCAGCAAGCAGTTTTGTCTTAACACCTGCAGGACCTGAACAATTGGGAATTCACCATTACCATCTTAGAAACAGCCAGTGCTCTGCCCAAGGCACAGATGCATCCACAATCATAATACAATAAAACCATGCTAGTTCTCATCTTCTTCCTCATCTTCTGAGCCAGCAGCCAAGCACACATCCTTTGCACTTATTTTCCAAAATCCAATGGAGAGGGGCAACCTCATGACCCATGCTGCAGACTCAATAAGCTCCCATGACTGACTGAGGGATTTTAACTCTCCATCTGGTATAGTCTTCTCAGAGGTCAGATTGATATAGATGGGGCCTGGGTTCTCTGTTCAGCATAGAAATCTGTGTGGACAAGAAGAATGTGGATCTAAAGATACAGCAAGCTTTTTGTAAATCACTCTAAGAAGATAGACAGGTTAAAAGAGCCAAGTATCCCTGAGTACATGTGAGATGCAAGCAACTAAACATGCTTTTTTCCCTCAGGAGTAGCAAACTAGTAAATAGTGATTTAATAGCACACAGTCTCAAAAAGCAAACCAGATAGCTAGAGCAGCTCAGAGGAAGGTTTACAAGGGTTGGGACTTTGCAGGTTTACAAGGCTCAGCTTAGTAGAAGGCAAGTACAAGGAGCCATGATAGAGATGTACCAGTGTATACATGGTATGTAGAAAGTAGATAAAGAAGGGGTTTTCTCCCTCTTTCATAATACTAGGGCCCATAGTTAAATGATGATTTATTCAATATAAAGGGGAATACTTCTTCATATATTTAATCTATGGAATTTGCTACCACAAGATACAGTGATGGCCACTAACCTGGATGGCTTTAAAAGGAGTTAGCTAAAAATGGCTACTAGTCATGGTGGGTACATGTTACCTCCAGTGCCATAGGGAGTATAATTCTCTCTGCCAGTTCAAGAAGTACAAGTGGGAAGGTGTTAGTCTGTAGTGGACTTCACATAGTCACCTGGCGATTGTGCAAACAGAATGCTGGACCAGACAGGCCTTTGGCCTATTCAGCAGGGCTCTCCTCATGTTCTTAATTATGTTCATAACATGGCAAGCCAAGAGTTACACCCAAGAACTACTATATAAAGACGAAGACTAAATACACTAATCAGCATGACTTACATTGTCTGAATTAAGTTCGGATCAATCCAGTAAGCATTTGACTCTAACAGAGAAGTACAGCAGAAGTGAGGAAGATCCAGTTTCCATTGTCAGCTAATTCTAAACAGTAGGATGTTGTCACAGGAAGGTTTCTAATCCTTCTGCACAAGAACATATTCTGTCTGCTGTCTTGCCTTTTGCACCATGTTTTGACATCCCCTGTATATGCATACCTTAAAATGGAAGCAGTGAGTGAACAAAGAGCTGTCCACAGAAAGGCATAGCTGTTGGAGGAATATTATACCATAGGGGAATCTGAAATTCAGTTACAAGTAATACAAGGATGCCAGAAGGGGACGAGTAGGTTTTTCTAATTTGGGACTGTCCTATCATCATCATCATCATCATCATCATTTCATTTCTATACCACCCATAGCCAAAGCTTTCTAGATAGTTTACAACAAAATATAAAAACAATAAAATACAATAGCTAAAAACATTAAGAGTTAAAAATCAATTTTAAATAGCATAAAATAACATTAAAAGACAATTTAAAAAGACCCAGCTAAGAGTAAAAGAAAGACACCTGGTCAGCCATAAATTCTGGAGCATCAATAAATGTTCAATCAGTCAATAAAATGTTTGCTATTAAAAAAAATCTGTTGTGGCCTGGTATTACAAGAGAAACCCTGAATGATTAAGGTGCCACCTACTGAGTAACTAATGTAACACAGACAAGATCACCTCTCTCTCTCTCTCCTCATCTCTCTCTGGCCAATGAATGGGGGGAGGGAACATCTGGAAGATCTTTTAGTCACTATGAGAAAACCACAGAGTGGTTTCTATGAATAAAGAATATGAGGGGATCGTGGCACTGTTACAGTTCCTCTTAATCAGCAGCCAGCTCTGGATCAGGGTTATTTCCTTTGGGACAGACAATATTGCTTCACAATATCACAAGCCGATTCTTCATCCAGAAAGGTCCTGTATTTACAGCTACACACGCTCATTGCAGCTTGAGTTCTATGAGTTCCAACTACAGGGAAGAAGAGGAGCCAGAAACTGCCTCCTCTCACAGGCCCACCCTAACTCCTCAGGATGATGGGGCCATGTGGATCCTTACAAACTAGTGCAGCAGAACAGTTGCTTGCCCTGCTCCTTCCACCTGCTTGGAGGTCTGTGAAGCCAGTAATTACATCCCTGGATATACATACAGTCTGCCAGATGCTTCCAGAAAGGAAAAAACAACTTAATCACCCTCTATAAGAGCAAAATGGACCAAACAAGTTTTCTTTCTAGTACTGTGTACTCAAACCATGTTCTGGTGTTCAGGAGCAAAAGGGACTAAAAATACAGAGAATGTATGTCACTGAAAAAGCTCAAGTGGGGATTCAGAGAGGGGTTTGAGATGCACTAGGAATCATGAAAGAGACTGGGATTCACTCACATGTGCTACATCATGTGGACGTACTTATGAATTATTCGTCTGTCTTTATTTACCATGCATGTTTTAGTCTTTTCATGCCACACAGGAGCAATGGCTATAGAGGAAAAGTTTTACAGATACACCACTGTTTGGAGGTACTCTTTATCCTTAATCAGCTATCCTTTGCAATAGATCTAAACTCTAGTCTTGTACCGATTTCATTAAGTATTCCTTGGCCTGAATAACTGACTGATCACCAGTGAAGTGATTTTGTTCTGGCATGTGATGGATTTTTGAGAAGAAACATTGCATGTGTCTTCCAACTGCATAGAGCTGGTATAATTAGCACAATTTGCCACAGAATTCAGTAGAAGCTTATAGCCAGATCATTTACTACCAAGTTATATGCACTGATACTGGTAAAATAGGCTGTGGTTAAGGCAAGCAGAAGGCAAGAGTGTTAGGGAAACCTCATCTCCTCCATTCTACCATCTCTCTGATCCCACTGCATCTGCCCTCACTGAGCTAGCTCAACAAGCATTATTTACAGGGTCGAGCTGATGATCCAGCTGTGAATGTTAATGGGACAGTGGCTATAGGCAGACAATCAGTTTAGAAACATTTAACCATTTTCTGATCAGGTTCCTCTCATGCTGAAAGCCTGCATCTATCACCATTGCTCAAAATTCAGTGTATTAATTAGATAAAGATTATAAATCATTTTGCATATTAAAACATAATACAAAGAAGAACAAGGATCAGTCACTTTTTGGTTCAGTGAGCATATTTCTATGGTACCCAAGGAGTTGTAACAGCTAGATGGTTCTTCTACATGGGTTATGCCTGGACTGACAGTAAGGTTATTTGCAGTGTAATCAACAAATGACCCTCTCTTCCACATAAACATTATGGACATCAGTCTCATACTATTTGCTATTCACTGAGCAACCTCGGTGTTTTAAAAACTGGTTAAGCTGCAATGGAAAAAGTATTAACATTCCAAAAGTATTGTGATGCAGTTAGAATCATAGAACAGTAGAACTGGAAGGGGCCAGAAGGCCATCGGGTCCAACCCCCTGCTACTACAGGACAACTAAGTTACACCATCCCATTCACCATCCCTTTCCATCCAAAATCTAAGTGCTCCTTTCCTTGACGCTAATTTCTACATTTCCCCTTGATTTGAAGTCTTAACAAAAGTTGTGTGTGCATGCACATGCACATGCAAGCATTAGTTCATGCATGCGCACGCACAATGGATTAGTGTGCACTTGATCGCTCCAATCCCACTAAAGTTAGTCATGGCCAATCAAAGCAATAGAATGTAAATTAATTGCAGTAACTGGTTTCATTGGTTTCAATGGAACTTAGTCATAGCTGGCTTTAGTTGGATAGGAGTTGATAACTGCAACTGAATGTGTGAACGGACTTCGCTGAAAAGCAATCCCTTGAAGGTAATGTGAAAAATCTGTAAGTTCTATATCTGGCGTTTCTTTCTGGGGTGACCCATTGATACAGGCAAGTCTCCACTTGGTTATCACTGGAGGTCCTGCTAGACGAAGTTTTTAAGCAGAGTTTCTCTGTTATATGTCATGTTTTGACATTCGGACCATCTAAGAGAGGAAGTGTTTCATTGAGACTAAGGCAAAGATGAAGGGCATTAAGCTCCAAACTCAGAATGCAGAGCTGTTATTCATAGGTCCACAGGCCCCCACACAACTTCAGGACAACCATCTGGATGAGTCAATCACAGATTTCTTTTTCTTTCCTTTGGAGGTTCAGTGTCTAATTTTTCGGACCGAGTGCTCTCGCTGCTCCAGTGAGTCATCTAGAATCCAAAAAACCAACAACCTGCTCCTACCCATTCAGTAGCAGCTGGGTAGTCACATGGCTCCAATTCCTTCTACCACCACCTGCAGCTGCGTTCAGTGGCTGAACGTGCTTCACAGTGATAGGCTGCTGGCCTTCAGCTAATAAGACAATACAAAGGTGCCTCTGTGGCTGGGCTGCTGCTCTCACTAAGCCTCTCTGCTGGCTAATCGCTGTGTGATCCTCCGCTACCCTGACAACGGGTCTAATTACCAAATTGAACATAAAACAGTAGAAAGCATAACTGAAGCACAGTGGTTTGGAGTTTGGACTCAGGCAGTCCAGATCGAGCCCCCCCGCCCCCCCCAGCCATGAACCTCACTGGGAAATGGCGGGGCAGTCACTTGCTCTTCTCCTGACCTACCTCACATGGTTGTTGTGAGTGTCAAATGGAGAGGAGGGTTATTTAAGCTGCCTTGGGTATCTTGCAGGGAAAAGGTGGGATACCAATAAAGTATAGCTATCTTGTATTATATTTGAGGCTCATTTTGACCCTGTCCAAACTTCCCCCAGCAATTATGCTACTGTCACACACAGGAAGCTTGAAATTCTCCCCTAAGTGCGCATCTGCAACAAAAGAGGTATCTGGCAATGCCAGAGTTAGTTCCGGACACTGGAGCGCCTGAAACGCTCTTTGACGAAGGTTCCAACTTCAAAGGTGCCTACAGGGTGAATATCGCTGATGGGTTTTCACGTGCACCTCCCCCCCAGCACAGATCTGGGAAAGGGGGTTGTGGCAAGAAATATTGCCCAGCACATAGGCCCAGGCTGTCACTACCCCCCAGCGACTCTGTTTGTTTTCCTCAAACACTAGGAAGCATTTATTTTTAACAGTTTTTGCCCAGAAAAAAATGCAATCCATTTGCGTCTATAATAAATGGGAGAAGTACAAAGGGCCATGGATCTTGGCAGACCTGGAAAGAACAGGGAGGGAGTGTGTGTGCATGATGGGGGAGGCAGCTGGATATTCCAAAGGCTCCGGCTGGGCAAACTTCTCGAGCTGTTTGCAGCTGGTGAGAGGGAACCTCACAAAAGGGATTATGCCTTAGTTGGCAGGGGGAGAAAAAGGAGCCACACTCTCCAGCAACAAGAAGCGTTGCCGTTTACCCCTTCTACTTGCAAGAGGACATGACTGGCAGAGTCCTTTCAAAATCGTGACACCTTTGGCAACAGTACTTAAGAGACAGAGCCTCTCCGTGACCTTTCTTAGGTTTATTTGGTTTGGGCATAAAGTAGATTTCATGCATCTCTCTCTCTCTCTCTCTCTCTCTCTCTCTCTCTCTCTCTCTCTCTCACACACACACACACACACACACACACACACACACAGCCAGTCTCCTTTGGAAAGCCTGGTTCCAAAACCACAAGCTTTGCAAAGAACACAGCGACAAAGCTCCCAGCTAGGAAGAGTTTGCACAATACTCAAAATGCAAGAAGGCTCGATGGAGCTACTTTCTGCACAAAGCCAAGCTTTCGTTCAAATGCATCCAGTTGGCAAATAACTTTGCACAACTTAAAAGCACTGTTGTTGTTTTGCAATTAAACCAGGTGGGGAGGGGGCATTCTTCCTTATTTTGCAAAGAGAAGACAGGTAAATATATATTTTGAGAATGATACCTTTAATTCGTACCAGTGCATACACAACCAGTGATCTCTGTCCCTTCCCGGCATTTGCTCCTGCGTGAGGGGGTGAGGGGGGAGTTAAGCATGGATCTCAACGGAGAGTTAACAGCCCAAAAGAGCTTTTGAAAAAAATTCTGCCAACGCTGGGGGAAAGAGAGGGCTGAGGATGCCTCCTTCACACCTGGTCGGCGCCCCCAAGATCAGCCATATGCAGGAGAGAGACTGATTCATTCCCTTTGCCTTGAGGTCCATGACGATGGCAGCGCTGCCTCTTCTCTGCGAATGATTTATTCCTTGCTGAAATAAACAATGCGCCCCAAGACGAAGAGAGGCGAAGTGGGGTGGCCGGCTGGGGACCCTGCTTTCTTCATCCCCCCTCTCCCAAATCCGAGGAAGCGAAAGTTGGCTTTGCGATTTACCCCAAGTTAAGGTTCGCTCGCTCGCTCGCTCGCTCTCCCCCGCACCTCCTTCCCTCCCTGCCTCCTTCCCTCCCTCCCCGGGGCTGCCTCGTTAACAAAGAAGCCCTCACTTACTTTCTTGTGCCATGCTGATGACAGTCTCCGTGGTGGCATGGTACTCGTCCTCCTCCAGATAGTCGTCGTGCTGGAAAGAGTCCCCCTGGAAGTCGTGCAAGTCCAGGATCTGCTGCAGCGGAGGGGCTTTGGGCAGCAACTGGTTCACCACCTCCCGGGTGATGTTCGGAGCCTCCTTGAGCCTCAGCTTGCTGAGGATCTGCGATTTGATGCTTTCCAGCCTCATTTCCTTGCTGTGCTTCCGCCACATGCACACCGGGCAGCCCTGGTCCTCCGTCTCTGTCACCAGGGGGACTCCCTCCGTGGGCGCTTTATCCGCCCCTCGCTCTACCGGCTCCCCCGTACAGAACTCCAACGACAGGACCAGGAAGCACAGGAAAACAGGCGACTTGGGCACCAGCATGTCTGGCTATCTTCTCTTCCCCCAGCCCACTCACCCCGCTCCTTTCTCTGTAAAACAAAAATCCCTCCGGCTTGGCCTTGGGATGATGGACTGCAGCTGCCGGGTGCTTGGTGGGTGGTGCTGCTCCCGCGGCTGATGGCTAGAAGTTCTTTTGGGTTGGAGATGGTGGGTGACTTGCTGGTTGGGGGAAGGAAAGGAGGGGGGGCGAAGAAAGAAGGACTCTCCTTTTATATCCCAACTGAACTGTGTCGTAAAAAGCCTTGATTGGCTGCGAAGGCAACAAAAGATCTCCTGGTAAAAGGGCTGTCACCGAAGGGGGAAAGCGAGCGAGTTCACCGCGCTCCTCTTGTGTCACAGCGAAACATTCCAGCCCCGCTCGTCTCTGTGTCAAACCTTTTAAACGCTGGCAGCTCTCTTTGAAACAAGCAGGGGAGGGGGCGGCGGGGGGGGCTGGGTGGGGGGCGTGGGGAGGAGGCATCTGACAGCCCCTTAAAGAAACAAAGTCCCCTTTCCAAGCCCACCGGCTTCCCCCTCTTGTTACCTCTTCTCGTGGCGGACTGGTGTTGTTTTAATCATGCCTCTCGGAGGGGAGGGGAGGGGAGGGGAGGGAGGGGTGCTTGCAGCAAGAAATGAGGAGGGGGCTCGTGCGCCTTCGAGATTCGGCGTGAGGCCGAGGAAGGCTGAGGCCAGGCTGCCTCGGGGTTAAAGACTGCAGTTTTAGCCGTCCTGGCGCTTGAGGGGGAAGCAGCACCGCTGCGGTTCTCTCCCTTCCTTCCCGCCGCCACCATCCCGCCCGCCCGCCGCCCTCTGGTTCCGATCCACCTGGCGCGTTGGTCGTCCCTCGCTCGCGCGACTTGGCGCCTCGAGGCAGCTCAAAGCCCCTTTCCAAACGTGGACGGCGCTCCTAAGCCTGCCTTTGCTTCTCCTTCTGGGCCATTTGACAGTTTCTAAGTGCCCCGCGCAGCCCAGATCCCCGGTCGATGCGACCGTTTCAAGAGCTCTCCTTTCTCTGCCGCTCCTGCCCGCGCTGACAGTCCCCAGGTGCCCCCTCCCACGCCGGCGCAGCAAGACACGCGCGCCGCTGCAAAGGGGGGAAAGGACCGCTCCGTTTTCTGCCAAGCTAGCAGTTTCCCTCCTGCCTTTCTTTCTCCCCGCTCTGGCGTTGCAGCTGTCACCCACTCCATAACCCTCCGCTGCCCTTTTGCGTGAATGCGCCGCAGCTCCTTGCTTTGCATGCCGGAGTGCCTCCCGCCCGCCTGCCTGCCTGCCTCTCTCGTTCCTTTCACAAGTTACAATCGCCTCGCCCGCTAACGAGGGGCGTGCGCGGGGGGGGGGGGCGCTTTTTGGCAGGTCCCGAGCGCGGCGCCAACCCAGCGCCACGTGCGGGGCTGTTGTTTCCGTGGTCTGATCAAAGGGCAGGGGCTGAGCGAGCCGGCCGGGCAGGGGCTGCCTGGCTCATGGGTGGAGCGCGAGGGGCGAGCGCGGCACCCTCCGCCCCAGGGTTCATCGGCCGCCTGCCTCGCCGGAGACCCCTCGCCTCTGCCCCGAGCGAGCGTCACCCCTGCCCCCACCGCGCCCTCCCCGCTCCGCTGGGCGCAGTCAAAGCCGGCGGGGTCAAAGGAGCGTGGCAGGGGGAGCTGGCCAGGTGAGACGCCTATTAATGAGATGGGCGGAATGGCCGAGGGTGGAGGCGAGCCGGAGCCGTGGCCTGGGAGCCAGCGGCAGCAGAAAGGAGGCCGAGGGCAGCGGACCGAGCCACGCCGGAGGCAGCCCCCCCCCCCGCCCGCACACGCACACGCGCGCACGCACACGCACACGCGCGCAGGCTTTGCTGGGGGAGCCGGAGCGAAAGTGGCAAGGGAAGTTGGGTGTCAAGCCCTCACACACACGCCCTGCTCGTCCGTTTGCTTGTTTAAACGAGGCGATTTTGTGCACGTCTTTTCACTGAACGACTCGTTCTAATTCGCTTTAAAAAAAAAATTACTGCTGCACAGTCTCAAGGGGAAGCTGTTCCATTCAGAGCGATCTCTGTAAACCCTAAACAGCCGTGCGCGCGCGCTCTCTCCTTTAGTAGTCAAGAGACTTCCTGTGTTACGCTTGCATGGGTCTTTTCCCTTTCTAATCAGACCAGAGGTGCATTCAGACAAGACAACCCCTTGCCAAGTGGTGACCAGTATGGTGTGCATTTAAGCTGCTCATCTGCATTGTCTTGGCAGGTGCAGAGGGAAACATGGCATGCCCCTGAGCAGAAATCTGCAGAAGCAAGCCGTGATTCTCCTCATTGTAGGTCAGCAGCATTCATAGCCCTTTTAACCCAGGTGGCTACCTGCATGCGATCAACAGCTGCAGTGTTGGTAAACGGTTAAGTGGTCTTTGAAGGACCTGTAGTAACAAAAACGGTTAGTTTCACATCTGATCTCTGCTGTACAACTTGGGCATGGTTAGGGTCATAGGTACATTTATTTGAGCAAAGAGGGGCCGTAGTTTGGTCCCCCACCACCAAAAGACCAGGCCCTTGACACTCCACAGCCTACATGCAGCAGTGATCAAAAAGACACAAGAAAACAACTGGACTGACTCATTATTTGTAGTTTACACACTGTTTTCTTCAAACTGGCCACTCTTTAAAAAGAGAGAGAGAGAAATCACCAGAAATTATCTGCTTTTCAACAAGGTTTCAGCTTTACTTATACCCAGTTGTAAAACTGATGTGTGGACTCATGCTAAACACACTCCTAAAGCATGATCCTGTGTGATCTGAAGGAGGTTCTCTCCCAGTGCTTTGTCTAAGTTACAGTATTGCCCTTGCAGTCTTTTAAAAGACTCCCAAAATACTGCAGCCTGAGACAGAGGTTGCAACACTATGACCCATTTGATACGGGGAGCCCCTTTTGAGCACAGTGCCGATTGCTTCTGGTATAGCGCACATGGGGTCTCACTGTAAGGGGGCGGGGGTGTTTCTCAATTATCTCTATGGTCAAAAGTAGAATATATAATTTAATTTGTCTCTAGACTCTGTTGTGTTAGTAAGATGAAGGAGTTATAGTGACACAGGATAGCAGCATGGCAGGAGTATGTTTACATAGTTTAAATTCCAACTTAATCTTCAAATTCCTTCTTAATCAATGTGGAATAACTATAACATCTTGGTTTCATATAATAACCAATACAGATTAAAACCTGTCCCTAAACCTGCATCAAAAAGGCAAATACATCCTTTCAAACATTATTATTTTTAACCATTCTAATTATGAGTCCAAGGAGCAATTCTAGCTACATAATGTGGTTATTTATTTATTTAAGGTTTTTCTATACTGTTCTATACTGCACACTCTCATGATCTTTGCTATTCTCTCTGAAATAAACCAGGCCAAAATAATTCAGTTTCTTTCTTGTTATACATTCAACCTCCCATTTGACCGTGTCCACATTTATTATTATTTTTACTAATTTTTTTTGTAATGTTTACTATTACAACATTACATTTCTATCTCACCTTTTTTCCTCATGTGTCTCTATCTCACCTCTTTTTTCCTCAGCTTGATGTTGTCCTCACAGCAACCTTGTGAGGTAGCTTAGGGTAAGAGTGAATGACTGGCCCAGAGTGTTTCATAGAAACATAGAAACAGAGTCAGAAGGGGATCCCTGGGCCATCTAGTCTGACCCCCGGTTCCAGCTGGCTTTGCTTATGACATGCCTTCCATGTGCATGTCCAGCCTATCCTTAAACACCCTCACTGATGGGGCTACAGCCACCTCCCATGGAAGCCCATTCCATACCCATAGCTGAGCAGGGTCTGGAAGCAGGATCTCTAAGATCCTCAGTCCAACACTTTGACTTCCACATCACAATGGGTCTCATTTGTCCTAGGCAGTTTGTTGAATGACACTTAGCTTCGTGGTAAAGCATGCAGAAGGTCCTGGTTTCAACCAGAAGGCCAAGAAAAAATCTGCTTTCAACCAGAAGGGAAGGCTGAGAAAAATCTGTCTGAAATTCTGAGGAGCTGCTGGCTGCCCATCAGTGTAGACTCTACTGAGCAAGGTGCTGCTCAGTCTGAAGCATACTGATGAGGCAGCAAAGTTTCTGTGCTGGTTTTACTGTTCTTTGGCCCTGACCCTGCTGCTCATCCATCTGCTCCTGGCTAACTACATTCCTCACCTCCCCCCTCATGCTGCCACTGGGATCCCCACTCTTATGCTAGCCTTCACGTTAATGGGGCCCACTGTCTTTCCTTCACTGCTTAATATTCCAGGCAGCAGAAGCAGATGCACTAAAATCCCATTGAGAAAATAAAGGCCCCTTTGCCACCTGCCCTAGGAAGCTGCAGAACACTAAGACCACCCCTGGCTCTGTATATTAGATTAAATAGTGCCCTTTGGGATGTATTAATAACAGAAAAACTCACCTACATATGAAATATGTAAAGCATGCAAAGGAAGGAGCAGCTCTTCCTGCAGATGGTGCCCACAGTTCATTTGGTCCATTTACACAGACAGTATCTCAGCTGAGCCAAGATCATTTACGTCTCTACAAGCTAGTACAATCCGATAAGCACCTGGCTAATTTCCAGATGTTTTCAGCATCATGACCCGATGCTCAGATACAAATCTATGCATAGTAGAGAATGTGGCAATAAGGTCTTGGGGGCATTAAGAAGTGTCATCATGGCTCAGCTTCTCCTGATTAATATGCCATTGATGGAGTTATTTATCCTTACGATGGGTGGATGGGGCTTACTAACCGAGGAACCCAGTAACAGCCCTTATGACCTTTATTATATATGTTCTGACCAAGGGAATATTTCAATGGCTATACAGGTTATATCCTACATCAGATCAGTTTTCCACGCCAAGATTTCATGCTTATAGGATACATTTTGGCTCTTATAAAGAAGCCTAACAACAGACAATAACCACAACCACAACTCCTGATATACAGGGATACATGGGCCTGCAGAATTGACACTTCACTCTAGAACAAACCCTGGAGCACCACAACTCCAGTGGGCCCTGTTACTCCCTAGAGTTTCCAAATGTCCTCTTTTGAATGCCAGGCACAACATAAGCAAATTCCCTTCGGGGACTTCCCTACCCACAGAGGACATACCTGCACTTGCCTGCATCAAACTCAGAGCTCTTCAAGGAAAACAAGAAATGCTCCCAAAGCTGCCTGTTCCTGGTCACTCGGCCATCCCAAGGCATTTTGCCTTCTGAGTGGGGGAAGAAAAGGTGCTCTCTGCTGGGCCACCCCCCAGGCAAAGATACATATCGCCCCAGGCAAGCCAAGTCCTTTGGGTTTCAGAGACATGCCTTTCTCCTTCCCTTGGCACTAAAATGCAGACATTACTTGGAAGAAAGCCTCATTGAGCAAAGTGGGTTTGCTACTGAGTAAATATGCAGAGGAGGACTTTGCAAGTACCTCACAATTTGCTGCCCTTTCAAGACACCCCCATCATCTGCTTGGAGCAGCAATCTCACCCAACCCACTGGCAAGGCCAGCTAGGCTTGCCATGCCACTCCAGAGCATGCCAAGCCCAATTGTAATACGGTTAGATAGACCACGCTGTAGAGCTGTTCTGTTTGGCCAAATCAATATCAGCTGAGCAGTGGGAGGGCTTCATCACTGAGGTTTGCCATCAATGAGCATTGTGCTGAAACTGCTCAGTCACAGCCATGAGACCTCTGTTATCTCAAAGAAAGGACACCGCTTGACACCCTTCCGGCAAGGAGCTCCAGTGACAAAGCATCAACACGTGTGAGTTAAGCAACTGTGCAAGGATCAAGTAAGTGCTGTTTACTTTAAATCACCCCAGCTAATCATTTAGAATTCATATTATCAGCTGAGGCCAAAATGAAGCCCAGCAAAGGAGACTAAATCCCAGGAGGGAAGCACTTTATTAACTCACAGGTAGGAGCTAAATCCCAGAGGGAACAGCAGCAGGAAATATAAATTACTGCTGGGCTTCCACTTGGAGGTTTAGTTCCTGACTGTAAGTTTGCACTGCTTATATTTCCCCTTCCTAAATTCGGGTTTAGTTCTTTCAGCTTAGTTCAAACAGCAATTCCATATTTAAATTATATCCAAGCTTAGAAAGGGGATAACATTAATATACCACTCTATAATGACAAGAGCCACTGTGTAGGCCAAACTAGTGGAAGAGTCTGCCTATAAACAAAACCAGAGAAGGCTAGTTAGGGTTTGAGTTGAGTGTAGTGGCAGGCTTTTAAGTCTTGTAAAGAAGCTCATAAAGCAAATCTCAAATAGAATAAGCACGAATTTGAGAGTCCAGATTATCACTTAGTTCAAAAGGCATGTGCAAAGGGACTCTACCCTTTCATATTATCTGCCTGTTCATCTGTTGTCCCTCTCCAATGACCCATTGATGATTGTCTTCTCCCCTGAATAAAAAAAAAATCTCTCATTGACTACCATCTTCTTTGCTAATAGACTATCTCCACCCCGGGGGCTCGGTCCACTTCCTCACCTGGAAACTAGTGCAGAGCAGTAGCTGTGGCACAGCCTCCCTTGCTCTGCTTGGCTGCAGCAGCAATTGGGCCAGGCCACCCGGACCTAGGTAAGGCAGCAGGCCTCCTGTGAAGAACCCCTCCAGTGAAGTGCTGGCACAGGAGTGTGTTAAACAGCCAGTGAGCTGAAGAAGAGGGCAAGAAGACTAGGGCAGTGGACCTTTTCTTCTTATCATAAGTAACTCTCAAGTGTAAATAAGTAATTTCAAGTTAATCCCCCGCTTTCTCCTAGTATGCAACTTAGCTTTCCTGCTCAGCAAACCCCAGAATATCAGTCTAAACAATGACGGCCCAGTAATGAAGGTAGCCAGCCAGCAGGCGCGTGAGGGCGAGCCGGGATATTGCACTGAGTGCCACAGGCACGACTGTCGGCCAGCTGCACGGGCCTTGTGGGCATCTGCTCAGCATAACAACCTCCTGGCTCTCGGGGCACAGGAGTGTTCCCTTGAAGCCAAGGTGGCTGACCTGGCGGAGCTGAAAGAGGTGGAGAGGCTGGAGGTCAAGACCTTTGTGGACCAAATGCCAGTGTCCCCATTCCTGAATGACAGCTTCTTTGCTGTCATGGAAAATGCAGGTCATGGAGAAGCAGAGCCTCGTTCTGCAGAAGAGGGAAATGCTTCTTAGACATTATTCTTCTCGTTCCAAGGGAGAAAAGCAAATAATCTGATGGAGGGCCTTGTGGCAGAGGGAGACTCAACAGTTAGACACGTGGGCAGCCATGCTTGTAATGGGTGTGTTGTCTGCATGGGGAGTTGCTCGTCTGGCATCAAGGCTGCAGAAATCATCTGCCGCCTCTATCGCTTTGTGCATGGTGCTTGGTTGGGGTCAGCAGTCACAGTCCATGTTGGTAACAGTGATGTGGGGGAATGTTGTTGTGAAGTTCTGGAAACCAAAGGTAGGCTGCTAGCTTGAAGGTAGAACTCCAGGACCTCAAGGTGGCTTTCTATGAAATGCTTCCTGATCCACATGTTGAGCCAGCTAGACAGGCAAGGCTGAAGAGTCCTGATGCACTGGTGACCACCAGCACGAGACGCAGTGTGCCAATTGCTGTAGCACTTGGCCAGGAAGGTGTCATTGTGCTCATGTCCTGCTGGTGGAATCCTGTGGCAGTTGGTTGGCTCCTGTGTGGACTGAGTGCTGGACTAGAAGGACCCTTGGTCTGATCTAGTGGGAAACTTCTCATGTTCTTCCCCTGGCTGCCGGGTTGCAATCTGGTATTGAAAGGATTGAGCCTAACACTCTGTTTTTGTGTCATCTGCACTAGCTGTGTATCTGGTTTTGAACCTAATTGAAAAAGCTTCTGTTGATCTTTAAGTGACTGAAGTCCAATTTACCTTGATTACTGCTCTTGCATCAATCTGCCTGGCCTTTAAAAATCAGCCACAAAGGAATACAGTATATTGGAAAAAGTTATATATAGGAAAGTATATTGAAGCAAAATACAGGGTCTTTTCCATGACAGCACTAAAACAGTGGAACTTGCTACCTTTCAAAATGCATTACATTCCTTTGTGAAGTTCAAGATACTTTCAAAACTTTGCTGTGAAGGTCGGTGTTTAGAGTTTGATGATAACTTTTGAATTTAAACTATTATCCATTTACTAAGATGTATCTGCTCTTCATGCAATTCATTTCATTGATGCACCTGCATAGTTTCAATCATGCTAATTGGCTGTGATGTATTTTATCTTTTTGTTAACCAGCTTCACTATTTTGTGTAGAAGAAATAATCTCAAAACAAAACAAAACAAAAACCCATGATGCCCATCCAAATCCTACAAATTGACTGGATGCATTTTGTCCAGAGCCCCCAGCAGGCATGACTAGTTGCTTGCAACTACAGCCAGACTGCAGGTCAAGAGGAATAATGGATACCATGAAGTCCAGCAATGAGCCAGCACAAGAGATCTATGTATGGGCTCCAAGCCCATCAGAAAGTTAGGCAAAGACCGGTATGTACATGCATGGCTATCACTTGATGACTGCAGTGGGGAATGTGCTGCAACCACAGATCAAATGTGACCTTATGACATGGAGTGTCTAGGACATGATCCCATGTCCTAACAGCAGGCTATTTTTCCATAGCATCACTTTGCACATTCATGTGATAGATGTTGATTGGCAAGCATGTGCGAACCTACAGTATGATATTGCTATCTAACTGTGCCCTGAAGGTGAGACCCTCATGCAATAACATAGAGCTCCAGGTAGGTGAGCAAGGTCTAAGTAGGAATCCAAGGGGCCTGCCCCAGTGGTTCCCCAATATGCTACCTGCAGGGCCCACTTCAGTGAAGTCTTCCACTTACGGGTGGTGAAAGATGCTGACAGAAGCTGGTATGGTCAGTTGGCAATAGCTGCTACCATTTTATTTTGATATATGGTCCCTCTTTGAAAATTGCAGAATTCTTCACCACAGCTATTCCTCGTAGAAGGGAGTTCCATAATTTACTTTTCTTCAGGTTAAGGACAGACTTGGCTCTGGAAGTATCATGACTCAGCTACCCCATTTTGGGAAGAATTTGCTGATCCAGATGAGGGCTGGGTTTCCAACACAGCACCCATGAGCACTTCTCAACACCACTCAAGTTCCCTGGCTCTCTTAATTTTATGTTTTCAATTTTTTTTTAAACTGTCAGTTGCCATAATTGCAATGCAAAGTCTTTTGGATTCAAAAGAGTGATTTTGTAATTTGGAGCTCTCACCTTAGCTTCATCTTCAGGTTCTTAAGCTAAATACTTTTCTCAGTTTGCCTTCTGGGAAATGAGTGTCTTGTGACTGGATGCCCACTATGGCAGCCATTTTATAAATGGGCAAGTTCTGAAGATTTTTGCTTCCTTCAGGGAACATGTCTCAAGGCTGGGGACACAAAGAAGGCGCTTAAGAGCAATAATAGAGCTTGGTCCATGCAAAGCAATCTAGGTCAGTTTCCATGAGCCCCAATCAAGAGTAGCCAGTGGCCACCAAGACCAATGGCAGCAGATAATTAATGTGGAAACTGTAGTCATGTTCTAAACTGCATTTTGGTGAGGGGAAGCCCCAGGGAACTCTGCAGGGCTAACTCCTCAGCAAATATGCAGAGGATCATGCCGCAAAGGTCAATGATTGGCAGGTTAATTCAACTTAACATATCTGCTGGCCTGTTCTTTATATGCGTTATATATGCTTCCAGGCTTAAAAAGTGTGTGGTGAGTAAAGATGGGTCAATCTGTAAAAAAGAAAGAAGGAACAGTTGGCTGAACTGCAATGGCATGCATTTGTTTCTGCAGCTCAGTTATTTTGTATATAATTGGGAGCTGTAAATATGTTTGCTTGCTTTCCTCCATGTGACCTCCCATTTTATTTCTTCTCTGTCTCTCCTGCTGTCCCTGTTTTCTGGTTATTTTCTGTGCTTTTTTTGTCTTCTGTTCACAGGTCACGTCCATCCACTTCTAATGGAACATAGTTCCCATTCCTTTGATATTTTGGTGAAGACTAACTGCAATTAGATCTCTCTTCATTTTACCCAGACATTCTTAGTCTCACGCAGATTACTCAATATGAATTACATGATTACTGGAGCACAGATTACAGTTTATGGGGTGGAGAGACAAGGATTAAGCTGTGGATAGGGATAGTACGTTTGACATTGGACAGAATATTGTGTATATATTTATTAAAGGCTGTGTTAATCTTTCTACTGAAAAGTACAACATGTATTATGAGTAAAAAAAGCAGCTTTTTGAAAAATCAGCAACTGAACCTCTATTTCCTCTCCTCTCACAACATTAGGGTTACCCACCTACAGTTCCAGTTTTAGATCCCAGAAAGAGAAGAGTAAATATATCCTCACACAATTCAAGCAATGGAATTCAAGTATACAAGCCAAGGTGATGGCCCCAGACTTAGCAGCCTCTGAAAAGAGAGTCAACTACTTCGCTGAGGAGAAGTGTAACCATGGTGACTCGTCATGAGGGCTCTGTGACACTTCCAGGTTCAGAGACAACCTGCAGGGAGCCACTCCAAGAGAGGGCACCCGTGCTCATGTTTTGTTCTGGGCACCCTGCACCAGGCATCTGCTGGTCGCTGGGGGCTCAGTGAACCTTGGGTCTGATCCAGCAGGGGTTTTCTTACGTTGTTAGGAAGAGACTCAGCTGCCAGAGCTGTCATACCATGCAGGGTACAATGGAACCTGCTCCAGATCACACCATGGAGAGAGGCTGGTCCTTCTCCTGCCTGAGACACCGCCTCGGAGCAGTCCTCCAGCCTGCACCTTGTTCTGAAAGCCAGCTTTCCTCCACCTGGGCTTTCCCAGCTGAAGCAAGCCTGGGCAGAGAGATGTCGATGATGCCCGGGCACAGCCCCATCCCTAAGCCCCTGATGAAGCCCCAGGCCCCAACAGCATCCCGCCTGCAAGGGGCGTTATGTGGAGGCTTAACTGCCACAGGGCACCATGCGTTTCAGGGGCCAGGGGATTAGCCATGTGAGGGGTAGAATAAATCTACATCTTAGAGCAACATCTAAGCAAAGAAAAAGAAATAAGGTGAGCAGCTGCATCTACCTGTTTTGGAAGTAAGAAGCACAGAGCACTCCTCTGCCTGGTTGATCACAGTCGTTTGGAGGCGCACCATGAGCAATGGCTTTTTGGACCTCTTCAGGCCCTTCGATACTAGTTCATCATGCACGATGGGGAGAGGTACATGGGCTAGAAATCTACTGTTCTGCACAGTAGTCTTAATTTGTAGGCAGGCAAATTAACAAATTAACATGGAGTGCAGTTACAAAAATTTGGAATTAAGAAGACAATGCCCATCCTGACTAATGCAAGAAAAATAACGAAAGTGCAGAGCTGAGGGACTGAAGGAAGGAGACAAGGGAAAGAAGTTACATAATTGTTGGATGTGCTTGGTCCAGGATCCCTAGATAGCCTCACACCAGACCCACAGCTCTTAGCTTTGCTATAGGAAGGGAGTATGCCCCACCCCCAGCAGAAGCCTCCCTGACCATCCTTACCAGTCACACCACACTGCCCACGGCAAGAGAGAGCCTGCCCTAGGGGTCGAGGAGGGTGGTTCAGCTGCAAATGCAACATGGCTCTGGTGTGCCCCTCGAGAGGCAGGCACCGTTTCCACCAGAACCACTGAAATGGCCCAGTCTAAAGGCAGAGATGGGAGCTTTATGGGGATCATGGGGAGGGGGGGAGGGGGAGAAAGAGAGCGAGAGAGCGAGAGAGCGAGCGAGAGCGAGCGAGCCTGCGAGTGAATCATGGGGAACAAACAGCCTGCAAGGCAAGCCCTGGAAGGTCTCAGAAATGGCACAACATCACAGTTGGCTGCACTGAGTTCTGTAGAAGACCTTATCTAGAAATCATTCAAATGAGGACTAGACCCGAGAGGGCAGTTAAAGAGTTCAGGGTAGGAGTACACAGGAGAGAATGAGTTGGGCTGGACTCAGAATGGGTGGGGAAAGGATTTCATATCTAAATATTAAAGCAACTTTGGATCTGGGGAGTGAATAAGAGCCTTGGAGAGGTTCCTGGCTTCTTGATTTTGGGTTGCTTGACTAAGCATGACAAAATCTAGGCTTTCATGGGGCAAATAAGTAGTGATTCCCAGAGCAAGAGATGCCTTAAGGGATATTTAGCTGCTTCACCCCGCTGCTAAGTCCACCTCAATAATAACTGTATTTCTTGCAAAGGCTTTAGGTTGGCCAGTTACGATTGCCCTGGAAGTCAGGAAGGCTTTAGCATTTATTTTACATATTTAAAAATATATAGACTGCATTTTCAGCAAGAATAGGATTTCAGGGTAATATACAGAAAAATCAAATATTCAACATAATTAAAACCTAATAACCAAATACAGTAAAATTGAGTGACAGGAGGCGCTTCTGAACTGTTCTCAAGTGCAGTCATTTGTGTAACAAAGCACATTTACTAATGCAACCTGGCAATTTCTTCAACATGGAGCTCAGTGGCCCAGCTATTCCCATCCTGCAAGAGCTGCGGCTGCAAGAAGCACGGCAAAGCACTGGGGCGACTCAGTGCATGGATCCAAACCCCCCCTGGCGTGGCACATTTACTAGCAGCTGCAGCACTGTCTCTTTAAAGCGTCATGGAAACGCTTCACATAGCTCAAATATTATACCTGAAAAAGCTGCTTTGTAAGGTAAAAAGCACGAAATTTTGGAAATACCGTTTTCATAACAATGTCTCAAAGTGTACAACTGGTGCCACACCCACCTGCAATTCTTCTTTGCGCATGTGTTCTCGCTTGACATTATAACATATATACACTAATGTGGCGCTCATTACCTGAGCATGTTTAGTGATCACAGAACAGGGCTGGGGACACAGACAGAAAACTGGGAGGAGGGCAGATGGCACGGGGTCGTTTACAGAAAGGCACGACCAGGTGGAGTTCAATTAGGAGGGTGGCCCATCACACGGCCCACAGGCTGCATGCAGCCCCTGAGGCCTTGTCCTGCGGCCCTCTTGCCACTTGGAGTCCCCCGTTCCTCCCCCAGCCGATCCCAGCAATGGCATGGGCCTGAGTGTGGCGAGCTCTCACAGGGCTCACATCCCGTCCCACTCTCTTCTGGAGGCCTCAGCAGGACATGGGTGGGACACGCTGGGGCTATGCAGGCGGGACATGCCGGGACTATGCTTTCAGTACCAAAAGGGGTTGTTGCACACATCCGCTCCTGGTTTTCCCCAGACATTTCAGCAGCCTAACAGAAGGGAGGAAAAAGGCTTTTGTTAACTGTGTTAAGCAGTCGGGAACTAGCAACCCTTGCTGATCCAGGGCAGGTCACCCTGAGGTCTGTCAGTAGATCTTGATTTACCTTCACTGTCCCCCTATTCTTGGTTTGTCCCATGAATCACAATATGGCACAGAGAAAACTATAGTGGTACCTTTCTCTTTGCTGCTCCTATCACTTAATAGGGCTGGATTTTTTTTTTGCAGGTGGGTTCCAATATTCACATCCATTTTGTGAGATGAGCTGTTCGTAAGAATCCTGGTCCAGTTAGTATGAAACGTAAACTCACTCCTCCCTACCCCATGGCTGTTCCGTGTGGGAGCTCTTTCCCAAATCTATCCCCCAGGAGGTTCCTAAATGCGGGCCCTTTGCTAGTGTGTAGAGCACTCACCCTGCTATGCAACCACTGACAGCCATTTTTGTACCCCCTGCTGAATTTCCTGCAGCGGCAAAAACTGCTGTACTTTTACATGGAAGGAAGGCGCATGCACCCCCTGCACGGGTGCAGCTTGTTTTCTTCCACCATCACAGTGACTGTTTCTGGCACCCCTTTGCAAACTGGCAGTGGCGATTTCAGTGGGGATGGGGACCCAATGCTTCTTTAAATGAGAGATGCATTGGGGAAGGAATATAACAACAGCAACAATAACCCAAAGTGTCTTCATTCTAATGGAAGCAAAAATAGCAACACCAAAATAAAGGAATTCCAAACAATGCCGAAATGCTTTGAGGAGCTTAGGCTCAGTCTTACATTTTATACAAAACAGAACCAACAGTTGATAAAACTGTCATGAACAGGCTGAGCAATGGTATATGCAACTTAAGGGCTGATCCGTAGGTTACATCAAACACATGGCTGGCAGAGAAGAAAACAATGGCACGTTTAGTTTTTGCTCTTTACCTTGTGTTCTAACCTTGTGGAGTTTGTGCATTTCCCTGCTCCCATTGCTCCTGTTTGCACACCACCCTGAATCACCCTGTGAAGGAGCTACGCGGTATGGGTGCTTGGTCGATGGTTGGCCCACCATGAGTAGTTCTGCCCTTCCTTCCCCCTGACTCCATTGGCTGGTATTCTAGCGCACTTTAATGCAGAACCCACCTTGTCATTCCTTCCCTATTCCAGTCGCTGCTGCTTTTGCTTTGCTACAGTCAGGAGCTGAGTGACTTTGCGCTTGTCAGCAGGAGTTGGCATGCTGGGGAGAGTTTGTTGGCTCAAGTACAAGAGGCTCCGTGCGCCAGTTCCAAGAAGGAAGGGGGAGCCAGAGGGGTCACATGGGAAGGTTTCTGGGTAGGAGAAATGGAAGAAAGGGATGGGCCACCCTAGAGGAGCAGTCATTGTGCTTTGACGGTGGCCGGAACAGGAGCTGCCTGTAGGCCTGCAAAGCATTCTCAAGCCAACCCCGACACCTCATATCAGTTTTCTCCCTTGTTTAATGGTTAATTAAATATATCAATTGTGTATATTAAGTAAAATATACTGCAAACACTTTATGATATGGAAATATAATTCATTGTGTGGCCCCTGGTTCCATGTCCAAGTCCTCATGTGGCCCTTGAGGTATGGAAAATTGGACCACCCTGAAATAGCAGCTCACTGTAGTGCAACATGTTACTGCAGGTCCAACTTGTATTTAAATAGCCACCACACCTTAGGTCCACTTTTGTTTTCCACAGATTAGGTTTGGTCACGCTAACAATATGAATGAGCTAACTGGCCTTATTTACTAATCACAGACATTAAAAAAACTGCTACTGCTATATTTTAAAATTATATCCCATATTTTTTATCTAGTCATTTTTCTCCCATTTTTGGCAGTGTGGAAAAGGTGTTGCTAGAAAGCTTAAGTGAAAGGGAGCAGAACCGGTAATCTTTCCTCCCACCTTTATATATGCCTGTTCTTCTTAAGAGCTGTTTGGGGGACTATTTCCAATTTCTCCTTCTTTAGCAAAGCACTAGGATCCCAATGACATCAGTAGCAATAGCATCCCAGCCCAAGGAACTAGAAAAAGAATGGAAGCAATGGGTCAATCATATATATGGCTACAAATCACAGAATCATAGAAGAGTAGAGTTGGAAGGGGCCATGAAGGCCATCGAGTCCAACCCCGTGCTGTTGCAGGACACCAAGCTACACCATCCCATTCAGATGGCTGTCCAGTTTCTTTTCAATGTCACTAGTCACTAGTGTAGGAGAGCCCACCCTCTCTAGGCAGCTGCAAATAGATATGCAACAACTAGAACAGTCCATCCGTCCTCCCTCTTCACTAGCTACATGCACTAACCACAGAAGAGATAATCTGTTAGCATGTAGGCATTTGCTCCAGCACACATCTCACTTCCATGCTTCAGTCCTTACAGACACAGTGATGGCTAAAAGTCCCTTTGGGCAGCCCTGGGGTGGCACCCCGCCTAGATAGTCCTAAGTGAGCATTTAGCAATGGCGATATCCAATAGCCCATGTGAATCAGTAACTGCCTTTGGGGAATTCGCAGACCACATGCAGGCAGTCCTCTAGCTGCCAAGAACCAAAGGTGGGAAGTTTCTCACCCTACCTTAGAAAAGTGCCTGCTTTGCACTCTGAGAGGTATGAGGGTCTAAAGTCTAATTTCAGTTCCTCAAGTCCAGATGCAAGGTAGAAAATGGAAAGCATTCAGCAGAGGGATGTTTTTCCAGTCTGCATACACAATATGACTATATCTCTGTTTAATTCATAATGTGGGAATTACAAGTGTTTCAGTTAAGTAGATGGGCCCAGCATCATTTTTGAAGCAATTTTTCAGAGAAAGTGGAGCAGCTGCCTTAAAGGTGTTCATCGGAGCTGAGATATGCCTTTATTCTGTAATGTCAACAGCCCAGCTTGCATGTCTCAACTGAACCTTTTGGCACGCAGAGTGGGGGCGGTTCTAGGGCTCAGTCCTGGCAACACTAATTCCACTTTGCCCTAGAATTAGACCACTTGGCATTACTAGATTCCTCAGCATAACTTCAGAAAAGTTTGTTTCAATCACCCATTCTTCTGAAACAATTGAGAGTCAGAATTAAAACCACAGTAAGTGGCAATGGCCTTTTTCTTAATGCAACACAAACATGCCACTTTTCTGATTCTCATGATATTGGGGGGCAACTCTGTCTTCCCTTCTATTGTTGATTAGAAACTTTGCTGTATTCTGAAAGCACACTGCATTTGCCAGAGAAGCAGGAAAGATTTACTTTTTTATTATCTTTGCCTAATCCAATTTCTTCTCAGCATTCAGGAGCCTAGCTGCTGTTCCTAATATGAACAGTTAACCTTTAAAAGTCCAATAAAAGTTGTAGGCATTACCTGCAGACCCAAACTATTTTTCTTTCTGACAATCTACATTATTAATACATAGGTTGCCACTTATTAGGCTAGGAAGAGACAAACTACAGAATATCAGACCCATTAACTTACTACTATTGGTGATTTCCAAATAACCACCAAGGACTGTTTCTTAGTCCTTTCTTGCTCCCCGTCACCATGAAGACTAGGTATATTGCTTTTGTATGTTTACAGGACCTCTGGCTTCCACCACTGACTGAATCATGCTGCAATTTTCAATATACCTATGTTAACTCCCAGTGATACCTTCACAGAGGTGATGAAAACCCTAGTAAGTCGTTCTAGTGTCCACCATAGAACGTTTATGAAGTTTAATCCTACATACACTTGTCACAGAGCCAGCACAGTACCTGATCTTTTCTGATTAGGTGCTTTAGCATGGAGGAGTTCCTCATCTGATGCTGCCATTTTGGTGCTCTTGCTTTTTTGCTGTTTTGTGCAGCTTTCACTCAGTTTTTCTGCCTTATAGGGCTGCTTATCATGAAGGTTTTGTTGTGGGTTCCATGATGGGCGGCCCTGATAAGGGTATTTATTCACTAAAAAGTTTGTAAAATAAGGAGGGTGATATAGGAAATGATTTTGGGATACCCCTGACCTCTGGCTGTATAGTTTCGTTTTCCTATAATAGGTTTTACAGCACCACCTTCTGGATAATGTCAGTACTGCACACTGCAATCCCCTGCCTACAGAGCAAGATATTGAGGAAATAGCTACAGAAAATGCACAATAGAAAGATTGACCAACAAGAAGAATGGATAAGTAATTTGAAGGGTAAGGAGGACAGAGAAGCACTGACTAAACAGATGGAGGAAACCCTTTCAAACTTATAGCAGTTCCTCAATCTGGGACCTGGTAGTAGCTTTGTAGGACCTTTGCCAATACTGAGCAAGGAAACATAGAGCAGGAAGACAAGACAGACCTGCAAGATTGCTCCCCTCACAGCAGGCTAGAGCAGGTAATGAGGCAAGCCTTCCCTAAGAACTTGTGGATGAGGGTTGGCCTTTCATATCAGCAAACAGCATTAGGAATATGGATTTTCCTCTCCCTTCGACCCTACAAGTCCTCCATGAATCCTGATGCCGTCAGACAGACCAGAATCGAAATAGACCAGGCTGCAGATCAAGATGGAGAGCAGCTGACATGAGAAGAGCAGACTGTGCTGCAACTTCAAAGGGCACATGGGTGAAAACATCTAGCACAGCATTAAGGCCCTTTCCTGGCTTGGCAATAAGCAACTGTTCTATGAAGGGAGAGAATCGGCTAACCCTTCCCTCAGCATGGTGCAGCAAGCCAGGCAGGCACATTCCCCCCAGTGCGCTGTGAACTACCAAGCCTCAATATGGGCAGGAGGGAAGGATGGACAACTGAACCTTCATAATGTCCTAATGAAGGAATAAATGACTCTATTGTACTCTGTTCTGCCACATAAGGGCAAAGGTGGCAAAATGCCATTACTTCCATGCGGCTTCATTTTTAACACAGAAAAACAGGTTAGAGACGTTAAATAAGCTAAACCCCTTTATAATCAAGTTCCTCTTCTTTAGCCATCCTTATTAAGCTTATGCAACTATGGCACAATTTATAATAGCTCTCTAAAATGCATTACAGGCCACACAAATTTTTAAACAAAATGTGCCAATTAAGTAATTGGAGTTATTGGATATATGCCTTTTCAGTGGTAAGTACTTGAATCTACAGCTTGTAAGTATGGTTATGTGAACAGCATTAAGTTAATGCCCTTAATTTTCATCATAGCTTAAATCAGAGACTAAAATTTATTTTCTCCTTGAAATGTCAGGGTAAAGGGAGATGCAAGAAATTTCTAAAATGTATAGCTGCATTGTGCACAGAATGGGTAAGAATTAAACCAAAAGCCAGACTCTCCAAGGCATTTATATGTATTTATAGAAAGGGGAATAGACATAGTATTAAATATATGCATATACATACAAATATGAATTCTTTAAAAAAGTAACCTTCAATAAAACAGGCTGGACAGTTACAGAGCTGACTGTCCATGCTAAATCTTGGGGCTTAATCGACCAGTTTCTTAACTGGCTTGACCAAAGCCCTGGGATAGCATAGACAACCTATGTGCTTGCCAGGATCAGGAAAGAGTGATCCAAGTGCCTAAGAAAAGACAGGGACTTAGATCTCTCAGAGTCACTTTGCATTCAGAGCCAGAAGTGGCCATTGGCTCTTTAACCATGGGGTGGTGCATAACACCTCATCTCAATAGTCTTGCAACACAACCACGCAACATTTGAGACTCAAAAGCCTGCTTGGCATAATCCTGAGAATCTGCACTCTGTTTGTGCAGCCCCTGTAAGAATAGCTAGGGGGTGTATCTTCATCTCTTCATAACTTCACTAAGTTGGGGGTTCTTGATGGGTTCCTTTGCATGGTAGGCAATGAATCAATATTTTCTAGCAAGGTGGGGAGAAAGATCCCTTCATCTCTTCTAACGGAGTTGGTAGAACACCCCCACCATGAGATAAGAAGATAGTTGCTGATCTTGTGCAACAATTGGGGGGGCGGGGGGTATTTCCTACAGAGTTTAAAAACTGTTACAGGCCAAGGCTTCCCTGGGCATTTAAAACCATTCTGTAAGACTCAACTTTTCTCCAAGTCCCAGATGAGCTAAAAGGCTGATGATAGCAGGTCGAGTGGAGTAAATCAGAAGGGGTTCTGGTTGAGGCATCCTTGTGGACAACAGAAAAACAATTTGTTAACAGCATTGGTGGTAGTCATACTCCTGCTGAAGAGGGAAGGCTGAACAATAATAGAAGCCATCTTGCATTAGATCCCATGGTTCAGGATGCTCGGCACTACCATCACCCTCACGTGGCCTTGCTACATCTTCATTATGATGCTTTCAGGAGGCCTTCCACCAGAGTTCTTTGGTACTATGTCAATGATTGCAGTGGAGAAGAGAGTACCTCTTTCCAGCCAGAAGTTACTGGATTATGGATGAGTCCAGAGGAGCCTGAGTCATCTGGGGTTTTGACACTAACAAGAATATACTTTTCCCTTTTGAAACAGCCCTTTTGCTACCTGACAAAGAGCCTGGCATCCAGACAGGCCTGGGAGATCTCACTCCCACTGAATCATGTCCTCAGCGCTGAAAAGGACGTCGCACCTTTTTCCGCCGTTTCTGTTTTGAGTCTCCCTTCTGGGAAGCATTGTCCACCTTTGATGGAGGGGCAGGAGGGGTTGGCACACTCCCTGGGGCAGATGGCTGAGGTGTGCTGAAAAAGTTCCCATTCGGCATCTGTCCATGATTGCCTTGGAAGATGCGGTTGAAGAAGTCCTGCAGTTCTGCAGCCGAAGCTGGGCTGCCATCTGAAGCAGCTCTTAATGAGGAAGGGAAAAGGAAAGGCAGAACACAATCATCAGATGCAGCACTGAGTACAAAAGGTGAGGGTGTTGGGCATTATGATAAACCAGGAGGTGGAAAAGAGGCTTCAGAGTGGGGACCAATTTTTATTAGAAGGGTTTTAGAGTAGGAATCAGGCCTTTAGGCACTAGACCACATGCCCTTGATTCCTCTGAACCAAGGAAAATCTTGTGGTCTGATAGTACTACCTTAAGTCACAGGGACTCTAACACATTCCAGTTAGGCAACATACTGGAAGAGGAAACAAGACCACAACTTGCATCACTCATGCGCAAGGATTAGAAGCAATTTATCTGCAACCATTCAGGTCTGCAACCGACCAATACATCAGGCAGCTGTAATGGAAATCCTCCCATACGAATTTTCAATGAACAGCAGGAAAAGGGTCTTAGACTCACAGTTGGGAAGGAACACCTGTCTACAAAGTGCTTAGAAACACTATGCGTAAGTGTGCGCAACAGTTACAACAAGACCACTGCTGCAAGGCCTATTGTGGGTTTGGGTTGCTGGTCGCATTTCACTCTGTGTACCTAGTACTGCCCATCAGTGGTAGAAGCAACCTTTTGAATGCACAGATTAAATCCCACGATAGAATGGAAAGTAACTCTCTGCTCACACAAGATATGTAAGTGTACACGGTTCTTTGGGCTGGAGGGCACAAAACCTAAAAACACGTCAGAGCTTAGACAAGGACCCATCTCTGCTCAGACAATGGGAGCTCACATTTCTAAAAGGAAATCAACATTTGGCACTAACCTCTGGCGTCCTCCAGAGCCCCTTGACCCAAAAGATATGTGATACGGGACCCGGTGTGTGTCTGGGGAGATTCCCACTCGCTGGCAGCCAGCCCATTCTGCACAGAAAATGAAGAAATCGGCTGTGAGGTGGTAAGAATTATCTGCCTCACAAGGAAGGCAAAACCATCCTTAGACTTTGAACTCTCTTCCTGTACAGCAAATGCAACCTCTGCAGTAGGATAACTTTACCATTATTATGGCACTTCTAAAGTACCAGCATTTAAACTCCTCTTGCTTTCATGCAGTCTTTTGGGATTCAAATCATCACTATGTTGTATATGAAACACAAGAGGAGAGTTTGACATTATGCAGCAAACATCTTTGCTGGGTGCGCACTGGCATTTAACATAAGAGACTTTTCCGGTTCATTCTGAGAGCATTTTGTTCTCAGAGTGGCAACCAGATGCCTACGGATAGCACACAAACTGCATCTGAAAGCCATAGCACTCTCCTGCAAATGTTTTTCCAAGGTGAAAAAGTCTGGATACCCTGATGGGAGCAGGAAGAAAATACGCTAGGAGTAAAGCATGACTGTCATTCAAAGGGGCAGAAGGACACAGGAAATGATGCACATCCCAAAAACAGCTTCCTCCATGGGATCAAGAGGCACTTGTACACAAATGCTGGAAGCCTCTCAGTCAAGAAGGAAGAATCAGAGGAGGACACTGAATAGACATCAGGTGCAGAGCTGAAAGCCAGCGGAATGAAGAGAACCAACGAGATGCAGCCATCTCTGGATTCAAACTCTGCAAGAAGAATTGAGAAGGCTGTACGGGGTGTGGTGTCACACTGTACGTCAAAGAAGGCAGAGAGCCCAATAAACTAGTAACATCAAAAGGGGCAAACTCTGCATCCTGCAGGTTGTCACCATTCCACCAGGTTTCTTTTATAAAGGCAGTTCCCAAATCATGATCATCCAAGTTACAAACAACCTGTACTTATGAACAAACCTGTGCCATGAAGCCTATTTATTTTTTAAAATTACTACGGAAAATCATCATCGCCATAGACAGAGGGGAAGCAAAAAGGGAGAGAGGCCTCCAAAGCATGCTTTCCTGTCCCACACATCCAGAGAGGAAACTCTTTCCAGCATTTCCTTGCTGCAAAGAGGAGGAAGTGGTGCGTTGGGGTGGGAACTAGAGATATTTGTGGTTTTTCCGCCTTCACGGGGTTCCTGCACTCCTAACCCCCCTGAATGTGGAGGGCCAACTACACATGATCCAACTTACATACAAACTTGACTCAAACATGAATGCCCATTTTCTCAGGAATGGAACTTGTTTGTAACCCGAGGACTGGCTGTACTCTATTATCCTTCAAAACTAAGCGCACTAACTTATTGTAGAAACACACATACATAGTGGCCTTATCCAAATGTCTCTGGCGTCTGCATTTCCCCTTATTGTCCTTTGCCTCTTTGACTGACTGGCACGCTCGACAGTATGCTCCTTGCCTATTTCTACTTGCAAGACTTTCACATCAGACATCCACATCACCAAGCAGTCTATGTTCCTAGACTACAGATCCATCTGCCCCTAATAATTGAATTACAGGCAGTCCTGAGTTACAACTGTCCACATTATGAACAACCCATACTTAAAAGTGAACTGCCATAAAGCCTATTTTCCATTACTGCAGAAAAATATCATAAGCATAGAGAGAAAGGAAGCAAAAGGGCAGAGAGGGAGGTCTCCAAGGCATGTCTTCCTGCCCTGCCCATCCAGAGAAGAAATCTCTCTGGCATTTCCTTGCTGCAAAGAGGTGGCACTGGTGAATTGGGGATGGGGTGGTGGTGGAGAGATTTACAGTTTTTCCACTTTCATGGCAATCCTGCATCCTTAGCCTCCACAATATGGAGGACTCACTATATGTGATCCAACTTAAATACAAATTCGGCTTAAAGACAAATGCCCATTTTCTCAGGATCAGAACTCGTTCATAACCCTGGACTGCCTGTACTTACTATCAGAATCCCTTTAGAGGCATACTCTTGGCACACCAAGATACCTGCTCATCCTTCAAGAATCGCCATGCACTATTTCCCACTTCCTCAGAGTGAAGTCCTCCTTCCTGAAGACCTTCATTCTCTCTAGCAGCAGAAAGGTGTCAGCCCAGCAGTGGGACACTGCTCCAAAAGACTCATCCAACAACCTCTCTCAGTTTCCCTAGACAGCTATTTTGGTCTGATGTTTCCTTGTTTTATTGCATCTAGCACACACTCAAGACCTCTGGATAAAAGGCAAGTATTTGTTCATGTGACACACTACCCAATACACAGGAGAGCCCCCACACCTTAGTAACTGATTTCTCTGTTGGATTTGTTTACTTGGAGAGCTAAATAATTCACTGTCAGAAATGAGGAAGAAGGGTTGCCTGTTCTGGCTTCACCTCATTGCCAAACTCGCACAGGTTCTTAACTTGCCTGTTGGATTAACTTCTTATTACCATGGCATTTTATCACTTGGGTTACAAATACTGGGGTATCCCTTCACATCTGTAGGACACTCACTCTCAAGCCTGTCCTACTTTTATAGTCCTAGTCAGCCTTTTCCAACTGCTGCTGCAGTCAAATTAGGAGGACCTCATTTAAAACCACAAAATAAGAGGGTGCAGTGGCTCAATGGCTGAGCTACACCAAACTCCAGGGAGTGAAAATGCAGGTCAGCTGAGCTTCCTAGAAATGGAAAAAAAATGGAATGCAGATAATGGGCAGGGATTAAGCAGAGGAGGTGATTAAAGCTGCCCTTGCAGTTCAGGGATCTGACTTACCAAAAGCCTGGCTCAATTTGCACTTTTGAAGACTTAAACTCTGGTTTTAACCACTCAAATAAAAGCTTAACTCTTACACGTCGCTGAGGACTTATTACCTTGTAAGCTGCGTACAGGGCTTGAACTGCAAGTTAACATTACACTTTTTGGCTTATGAGCAAACTTTCTACTAGCCACATTTCTTGAAACACAAGAGTGGATGATGCAATTATGTAACGTGCTTCCTGGCAACCCTAATTGGGTCAGTGTTCCCAGATACACAGGCATGGCTGTTTGAAGATGCATGTATTTTGCATTTTCACTGCAGAACCATGTGTGGAACTGACCAGATTTGCCTTAAGATAAAAAGTCTATAGTACAAACCACAGAGGCTAAACACAACAGGTAATCAATAGATAATATGTGGCCCTAAAAGCTGATTGGACTACAACTCCCATCAGCACTAGCCTTCAGTGAAGGATGATGGGAATTTTAAGCTGAAACTTCTGAAGGGCCACAAGCTGCTTCCCCAGCTCCCAATAGAAGAAGCCCGTAAGGCATTAGCAGCTAGTTCCTGAATAGTAAGTACTCAGATTAACATTGAAAAAGGAGACCTAAAATGCCATTTAAGACTTCACCTTTTGCTCCCATTTGCCCTCATCCAGCAGCATGGTGCCATTACCTGTGATGTCATAAACCTTTCCATCCATCAAGGCAAAGTATGTGATCTTCAGTCCTAGCATGCTGGACTCAGCCCAGAAGTCACCCTCTTCAGCTGCATGAAACTTGCTACACTCTGCGCAGTATCGGGCATTCAGTGGGTCACGATCCATCTCAAACCTCCTGCAGCAAAGGATTTATCAGAGGTCAGAGAGCAGGACTGAGTGTGCTTGATGTACTAGAACTTAGAACCCCAACTCTCTACTCCACATGCAGCTTAAAGGAGATTGTAGAAACTTAAATTCTATGCTCTGACAAGCTATATTCATTTGTATGCGTGTAAGTTTGTCTACTTTCGGGATTTAGATATCCTGACAAGTAATGGGATGGAGGACAGGAGAGGCATGGTGACCAGCTTTAAAATGGCCAGCAGACTAAATAGCCATAAACCAGAGAAGGGTACTAAAGCCGTATATTCCAGCCTCACCACACAAAACTGCTGGAACCCTACCCATCTGCTTTCTGGTATCTTAGCTTCTCCAGCTAACTCTCAAACTTTCCATGGCTGCCTAGAAGCAGTCTCTGAAATAAAGGGAAGCTTCAATTCTCAGGGTACCAGTTTTGAATCTTACACCAGATTTTGTCCATGTGTACAACTGCATGGAATTCACCCTTGCTTCAACCTCAACAGTTTAAACACTGGACTGCCGAGCAAGGGAGTCGGTGTTGCCAAGGAAAAGACATCCCACCACTGACTACCAAGAGCTCTACCGTAAGCAGGGTCTCTGTGCTCTGATGCCACCCTCACAACACATCAGTCTTGCATGCAGCATCTCTGCTACGTGGCTTTATCGAAACGAGGAATGCACTCTGACGTGCCCTGACACCACTACTGCACCAAGTCTGATGCAACTGTGACGCCAGGACAGAGCTAATGGGAGCCGGCCACTTACTTGTGCTTCCCCTGGCATTTGTTACACATCATGGTGTTCATAGCTTCTTTCAGGTCATCCTGAAGTTTGGAAAGAAACTCATTCATTGACTTGGTCAGCTCTGTCTCCGCCATGCGCTTTCTGAAACAGGAATAAAGCAAGACATTAGCCAGTGGCAGAAGTGCCAGTATGAAAAAGAGGACTTGACAATTCCAGACACAAGGCTGAAGTATTTACATAGTTACTTGAAACCAACAGAACTTATTTCCAAACCATCATGATAGGATCAGGCTGCCAGCAATATGTTGTGCATGCTGCAGCATATACATTCCCCTCAATTTTCCAACATTTATGCAACTTTTGTCTCTCGTGTCTGTGCTTGCACAGGCCCATACAAGGCAGACATTCCTCACAAGTCCTGTTAATTCCTTATCTAGCATCTGTCATGATGCAGACAGCATGCTCATTCTCATACTGGGAAAGCTACCAGCAGTAATAGCAAACCAAAGCAAACAAAAGAAGCATACCTCTCAATTAACCAGCGTACCTTTAAGTTGACTGAAGTATTTTAATCAGTCTTACCAATTAATTAACTAATGACACAAAGCTAGGAAAAAATTGTTCATCCTAAACAATCAAATGGGGTAGATTTCAAAACTCACAAGAGCTGAGGAGCAGATTAATACAGGAACCACCTGATCTGAATTACTAAGTCCTGTGTTACCTCTAATCCCTCTAGGTCTTTTCCCCAAAAGGCCTTTAAGATAAGAGTACAGTTTGGACCCGATCATCTCCAGTACTCTTCCATTATTATTTCTACAGTACCCTTGCCCAGTTGCTAGGTGGGAAGGGTCTGGGTTTTTTTCTACTTCCTACTATGGTTGGATACACTTACTGCAGTTCAAAAGGAAGAGTCAAAATTGTTATAAGCTTCCCTCAAGAAGAGAAAAGCAAAGGGAAAGTAGCACCAGAGTAGTGGCGTTTACTTACAGTTACCAAGGAGGAAAAAGCAACGGTGAGAGAAGGAGCAGTTTTTATACAGGCTCCTTTTCAAAGCTCCAGTAACCAAATAATCCAGCTGTGAATACATGTGCTCACTTATGTATTAACAGAACTGAACCATTTACTCTGAAATAACCCACAGAAGGGCACTCAGCAGAATTTGCCATGGTTGTAGGTAAGCAGATTAATTCTTTGAGGGGAATTGTTTATTCAAGAGGAGAGCTTCGGTTATGAGGCAGTAGAGAAACATAATAAATGATGACAGCAATAAGACTAACATCACCCAATCAGTGCAGTATAAACACAATGCACATGGTGGCACTTGAAACCATTCTGGACCCTTCCAAGTCTCGCCTCAAGAAAAAGCTTGTGCTTATGGTCTCACCTGGAAGGTATCGTCTTCCTATGGAGGCTCCACTTTCAGAACTTCCCTCCACACACCCTCCCAGTTCCCAGGCCCTGTAAGAGACTCACTCTGAAGCATGAGGTGACCAAATAGATTGTAACCCACTCACATTTCATATTCCTTCCTCCTCTCAGGATTGCTGACAATATCCCAGGCTGCCCGCAGTACTTTGAAGGCCTCCTCTGCCCGTGGATGCTTATTCTTGTCTGGATGAACCTGTGCAACACCCCACCCCATCCCCACAACCAACAAGAAGTCAGAAAGGCTTCAATGATTTGAGCATTTGGGAAAATCATATCACATTGTCTCAGTAAACCTAGCAGGCATTTGGCTGTTCAGGCAATCATCACCATCGGCATTATTTTTTTTCTATTTCTGTACTGCCAAGTAGTCAAATCACTTGCATATCACATGGGGCTGAGGCAGAGCAAGGCTTGTTTGCCCAAAATGATCCAGCAGTGCTACAATTTGAACTAGTTCTTCCAGCTCATAATACGAGCACATTTTTTGTTCAGGAGTTCGGACAGGAAGGGTATGTTTCCTGCAAGTGTTCTCTCTCCCATCAGAAGAGTAAGGCAACTAGATGAGGCTGTCCTCTGTTAAAAGCAACAAAGACCAGTCCATTCTAATCAGGAGGAGAGGTTAGCAGTTCCAAATGGAAGCAGGACCTGAATGGGATACTAGTGGGACAAGTAGATCGGGTCTGTCGGGCCATGGAACCAACCAAAGGTACAGTTCAGCTGTTCACTTTCCATTCATTTTCCCACACTGGGATGGAAGGAGAGCAGGAAAGGGTTCAGGCCAGAATTCTACATCTCCAGAAATTAACGGGAACCCTTCATACCTTAAAGCACTAAGACATAACAGGTTCGACCTGACCAAGCAAGCTGCTCCTTGACAAGAGTAAAAGCTCATCACAATTGCATGGGCAGTCCAGCCACCACCAGCAATAATGCTGGCCTGACAAAGAAAGAGATTAGCAAAACCGTATCACCACAATTAGCATAAGGATAATAGTAGGGGTGGAAGATGCATGGAAGATGGGAAGTGAATCAAGAGGATATCTAAAGCACTGCTGAAGGAACTGGCTGGACAATACCTTTGGGACTCTCCACTCCACATAAGTGAACTGAAGACTGGGTCAACTAGATTCAGGAGGGACCTTCTGGTACTGCTGTGCAATACTGCCAATTGTTTTGTGAATCCACCTGGGAGCAGAACTGCATTCTTGATTTGTCAGCACAAGGCACAGAGAAATCTGAAGGCATAACTCGAAAAGAAGTTCTTTCCCCCTCAGGCATTCACCCCTCAAAACTCCCACCAGTCTCCTCCAGTTCAAAGGACATGCTCACCAATACTGCCAAGTGCCGATAGGCTCTCTTCAATTCAGCATCTGATGCTGTTGCCTCCAAGCCCAACACCTGGAAAGGATTGAGCTCTTCTTCAGGGGTATGCACCAGAGCCAGCAAGCGTGCTACCTCTTCACCAGGCTGGTATGGCCCAGATCCACCGGGAGAACCATTGTAAGCCGCAGCTCCTGGCTGATTGGTCCTTAGTTCTTTGGGCATCCAAAGGGGGGCAAGCCACTTAAGCAGCAAGCCTGCTACCCATTTGCAAGTCCTACTTTCTTTGAAAAGGGCCCAAATTTGAGGCAAGTCAATAGCTGAAAGAAGCCAGGCTCCATGACTCGTGTGAGCTAATTTACCCAGGACACTGAGCAGGGTTGACTTGGAGACCCGCCAGCAAAGTCTTAGGCTACCCAGGAGAAGCATAAGCACCAAGAAGATTACAGCACATAACATCTTAAGCAGACGGTAAGTCAGAGTCACCCATGTGCCCAGGTGTCGTGTCATTTTCCTGCAGCCCACCCTTGCATTCTGGATCCAAGCCTTCACACTGGTTCGGATGGCATCTTGGTCACGTGGGCTGAAGGAGCAGCAGGAGTACAGTAGCTTTCCACCAGCCTCCACACCTTCCCCACACCGGTGGGTGACCTGTACAATCAAGCTGATAAAGAGTTTGAAGCTGGAGACACAGAACAAGGCCAACCCCTCCAGATGCTTCAACAGCTCATCTCGGATATGGTGGCGTCCACCATCACTCCTCTTCCTAGCTTGCCTATGTTTCCCCCCAGATTGTGCAAAACGCCCTTCCCCTTTGTCTTTAACAGCAGAACGGTGCCTTTGCTGCCGGATAACCTTCCTTCCACCAGGAGCTCGAGTGCACTCAGGGATTTCCTCCTTGACCTTTGATGACGTGTCATCCTCAACTTCTTCTTCCTGGTCTAACAGCAGCTTTGATGTATCCTCCTTGGAGCCAGAAGGCCACTGCTGGCAAGTGAAGTCACACAAGTCATTCTCCTTCTCTGAATACATAGCAGAAAGATCAGAAATGTCTCCCTGACAATTACAAGTGCCAGTTTCATTGCCAGGCATGTTGTAGCCAGTGCAGTACAAGCTCCTGTTATCTTGATCACAGCTTCCATTCCAAACAATGTGAGCCTCCCTAGCACTTTGCTCCCCAGCTGAAATCTCAACCTTTTGAGGCACATCTGTTGCTTCAAAACCTTGTCCCTCTCCACTAGGACAGCCTTTGCAACTGCAGCACTTATAGGATATGTGGCCACCAGTGAACACACTGCTTCCTCCATCCCCACCGTCTGAGAAGGAGCACTCATTGACCACACAAGGGCTGCTAGTGCCCAGCACAGTCCTGGGCAACTCAGGATGACCTGACTTAGGCTCATACAGTCCTTCAGTCTCGGACCTGATGTTCTCCATGGTGCTTAGGTTCCAGAATTTCTCTGGCCTTGATGAAGATTAAGTCACGGCCATCATCGATCCCTCTTCCTGCAAAATAAGCAGAGAGACTTAAAAGCCACTCCCGCAGCTTCTCCCCGGGCAGGAAGCCTGTCTCGCTAGGGCCTCCGCAGAGCAGGAGCTATCCCTCTTGCAATGGCCAACAGAGATAAACCCCTGCAGCCCACTTCTAGGAGTGGAGAGGAAGACAGGCAAGTGCGCGTCCCTCCAGGCTGAGGTCGAGGAGAAGAACGTGGCCGCCAACGGAGGGCACGGGAAGCACGGGAGAGAAGGCGGGGGGCGCTCACCTGGTGCCGTTGCCCGGAAACGAGAGGGGGCGCTGCCGCCGCCCCCCCCCCCCGCTGCCGCCGCTGCCCCCTCGCTCCGTCCCTCTGTAAGCCTCCGCTTCCGCCTTCCGCCCACCCCTGTGTAACATCTTTCTCTCTCCCCCTTCCACGTCCGGGTCAAGCAGGGGAGGGGAGCAGAGGGGTCACGCGGCAATGACGTCTTCCTCCTCTCCCCCCCCCTTTCTTTTTTCACATTTAAAGGGCCAAATCGCAAAATCTCTTAGAGCCAGGGAGCGCGACGTTCTCGTCCAGCATGAGCTCCCCCCACGCGCCCCGGGGCTCTGCCGGCTTCCCGGCTGGGCTCCTACCTTGGCGAAAGAGATGCAAGGCTGCTCTCCCGCTCTTCGCGCCGGCCAGCCTTACCTACCCGCTCCTGTGCATACGTGCTCGGGAGCAGGTCCCATGGAACTCAGTGGCTCTTGCTTCCAAGTGTACACACATCGGATCCAGCAGCGGCGATTTTGCTCTTTGGTCCGGAATGCTCAGAGCAAACTATGTGGGGAAAAAGGTCCCGAAAGCGCAGCTTTTCCGTAAGAGCCATGCTCTTAAATCCTAGATGTGTTAGGGGACGGGCAGTGCAGATGCCAAAATAAGGGCTATGCGCTTTGCAGATGGTCGAAAACACCTTCTACGTAGGAATACTAATACGACTAGTGACAAGGTACCATAAATTGAAAATAGGTCACAGGGCTGGCTTGTCAAGTTCCATGGTAAGGGCGAGCACTGCTTGCTAGAAAGAGTGCAAAAGTCTTCCCACCCACCCCTAGGATAAAACAGTAAAGTACTTGGGTGTCTAGATCAAAATCTGAGTTACTAAATCAAATTTCCCTGGAAGACCTAGCACCATTGGTTAGCATAATACTTGCATGCATCTGTTTATATGTGCTCCAGTCCACAAAAGCTTCAGTCCATAATACTTCTGCTCATCTTTAAAGTGCTGTCAGAGTTTTCTCTGGCTTCTCAAGTAACCTTGGTTGGACAATTGTTAGCCTAGAAACAACAAAACCTTATGCTATTTATGCTTACTCAGATATAAGTCCTACTTTGCTGAGGAGAATATACCCACTTGAGTGTGCATAGGATTACAGTTTTGGCCAAACTTCAACAATATTCAGGCAGAGGAACACTAAATGGTTGTGGTCAACTAATCAGCCCTGGAAGTGATACTTAAACTTGCAGTGGAAAATCTGACATCAGAACTTAGGTCTCTAGTTGCTGATTCATTTCTGCAAACTAAGGTAAATTCTGAATACAGTATCAGCTTTGATTTGATCAGGCTTGGCTCAGGCACTTTTTTCTGGGCTTTTTATTAGCTATTACTCTTAAGAGAGGAATGGGAAACCTATTGCCTTCCAGATAATGCTGAGCTACAACTCCCATCATCCTTCACCACAGGTCAGGTTAGCTAGGACTGATAGCCCCAACTGAAGGGCCCCAGACTCCCCAGCCCTGCTTAAAGATTATAGAACAGGTTGGATCCAGGTTTGGGAATGTGTGCCTGGGCTGGAAGATCTCCCTGCTCCGATCTCCATGGCAGCCTCTCCACCCGCCCCCCCGAAAGTGCTACCCAGAGTCCTGGAGAGCCCTGCTGAATGAGCTAGGCTGTGGTGTAGGAGGAAAGGAGCCAAGGCATCTCTAAAAACCTGCCAAAGCCAGCTTTTGTTGGGGAACTTTAGCAGGTGTAGCTTCCCAGGCAAATGTCATCTGCTGAAATTTTCTTTTCCACAAAACCTCTTAAAGATGCGGATGCAGTTGCCTCTTTTGCCCATCCTGCCAGGTTCCTGGCTTAAGAGATAAAATAGGAAATTCATTGGAGCTATTATTCTGACCAACTGAGGCTGCAATGCATGAAAGTAACTTCTGTTGACATCAGCAGGAAAGACATATTTCCAAGTAAACATACAAACTGTTGCACAGAGTCCATACAACAAATATATGGAAGGATGGGGTCTCTTGAGCCTATTGTGCTTTAAGATTTGGACTAGATTTTACCTAACTCTGAGTCCTAAAGAACATTGTCAATTGCTTCTCAGGATAAAAATAAACTCAGCGAAAACTGCAAATGCCAGTGTAAAATGCTTTCGAACCACTTTCCAGCAGAAGATCATTCATTCCCTTTAAGCTTCCCTTGAGTTCTTGCTCGTGAGAGGCAACAGCTGTTTGATGGGCAATATTGCAGGGGAAATTGGTGTGCGCATGTCCAGGCTGGCATCACGGCATTCGGAGAATGAAGAAGTCCTTCAGACCCAGCTTTATGTCCTGTAACTTGAGGAAGCACAAACTCACACTGAGAATGCAGTTCCAGAGATTTGCAAGGCAGTAGAAGTAGCTTGAAAATGATCGTTCTGAACTCTTGGTCCTCTATAGTGCAATTCTGCCTGAATTTATTAGATTCTTAGTTCCTGAGGCAAGGCATATCCGTCAGTGTTTTAAGAGTTTCACAACAGAGTCCTGAATACAACTGGACTGTTAGGTTAAGTAAGCTGTAGAGACAAATATTGTTCCACTTTTTGAATCTCAGAATATTGAAAAAATAGTATTATTCCTCCCTGTAGGCATTCTACCATATATTTTGTATCTTCTTCAGAAGCTAAATTTAAGATTTTCAAAAATGTGCTGCAGAGATCTGTGAAAAGATGTGTCTCCAAGATAAATCCAATGACTAGCAATTGTTTGCAGGCAGTTTTTAAAATCCTATATTTAACCCTTGCTGAAGATCCAAAGTGTACAATAGAGGGCCAAAAATTTTAGGCAGCTTCGAGGAAAAAGCTCCCCCCCCCCCCCACAGCATCCTGGGATTTTAACTTTTTCCACTGGATTATATTGGGTGTTCTCCAGGCTTATCTGAATTCTACTGAAATGCAGAAATCTAAGGTGAGGTGGCCCACCATCTAATACAGACCCGTCAGCCCTGCTGCCAAAATAATCAGTTATTTGCAAATGACAAACATAGGTTGAAAAAAAGTCCCATAGTGGGTTGCAGCCCCTTTTTTGCTGCCACCAAATTTTAGCTGTGCAAATGCAGGAGTGCAACCTGCAAGGGGTCCAAGCGGTGGAAGGTGGCCTCAAGATTTCCCACAGTTTGCAGCCTCTGATCTAAGGGTAGCTATGCCGTACCTGAGCATTTCCCAAGCCCTGGAAAAATACAATGGTACTGGCAGCTGGGGACCCTGCCAGCTGGGGAAGGGAATCAGCCTGCAGGCTGCATACTGTTCCTGGGCACTGTTGTGTTGTGGGTGGGTTGCTGGGAAGAGAAGACTCTAAACCGCCTCCCCCTCCCTGGGTGACCTCAAAGCAGCTGTCTTAAGGAGCAGTCTCCACCAGGGTCACTGGGAGGGGAGACGGCCTCAGCCGCATTGCTGGGATAGCTGTGCAGGTGGAAGCCTCTTCCCACTCCCATCTTGAGCAGTATCACTGGAGTGAGGAGATGGGTTACAGCCTCCCTGCCCCAGTGATCTTGTGCAGGGTAGCTGCAATGGGGGGTGGGGGGAGATTAAAGCCTCCCCACCACTTATCTCGGAAATAAGGTTAAGCAGCCTTGGGAAAGGGTTATCTCTTTGCTTGCTCTAGCAATCTATTCCTGAGCTTCAGTGAGGCAGTATTCTTGCCTCCCTTGTCTTTCCATGCCATGAATGTGGTGTGAGGTAGGAAGACTATAAGCCTGAGGCCAGGGAGTGCCTCATGATGAAGCTACTCTTTAACTTAAAGTTAAAGACTTCTTTAACTAAAGAGTAGGGTGAGAATATTATAAAAAATATACTTGGAGATAACATTTGCAAGACCATCAGGGATTCCTTGCTCATGTAACACCTTTAGCCATTCTTTGTTCTCATGACCAGATTACATTAATGCTTAGAAAATGGCAGACTGTTCCCATTTTACAAAAAAGTGTTGAACAATGCAACCTACACAGATCTACTCTGAAGGAGAGTTCCACAGGGCTTAAGTGTACATAGGACTGTAATGTAAAGTTTTGGTGACTTTCTGAACTATTTCATGGTGCAACCATATACATGTCTACTCTGGACATCACATCCACTAGGACTTCCTTCTAGGTATAAGGATATAGAACTGCAACCTCAAATGAGTGAGTCAGTCAGATAGCTAAGCTTTTCCAGCCTGGTGCCCTCTAGATATCTTGAACTGCAACTCCCAGCATACTGGACCATGCTGGCTGTGATTGATGGGAGTTGTTCCAAGTCATCTGGAGGGTACCAGGCTGGGGAAGGCTGCCATAGACACTAAGCTATAAACAAGTAATGAGTATATTGTAGGAAGCTGAATGAAAGTTGACTGATCTCTGATTCCCAGTCTCTTTACATTCTTAATCCCATTCCCCTCTTTGATCTGCAGATTAAAACAACCCCCAAGGCTGTATTTCTGTGACTCAACAAAGTGGCCTTTCTTCCCCCTCACAGTGCTGGGGAACAGTCAACACCCCGTCTCCCAGCCTCCTAACCATTCCAGCATACAAAAAAAAGACCGCCAGCCAAGAGTTTGCTGGTCATGGGCAGCCCAGCTGCTGTGAAGCACCCCTTTTCTCAGGATCATGTGCCGAATGTGAGGAGCCTGGGCCTTGGGTGCCGAGCATTGCCTCAAACACAAAGCCCCCTCTGTTTGCCAGAGCCGGTGCTGGAGAGAATCTAATGTGCCTCTGAGAAAGGCAGGGCAGAGGGCACATTGTTTGGAGACATGTAACATTTGGACACGATTACCCTTCTCCCAAGGGAGGTTGTGGGGGAAGGGATGCCCTGCAAGTGGAGAACCGGAGCACAGCAGGAGCTGGTTGTGAGGAACCTCGGATGGAAACAGCAAAACGTCTTGTGGCCCATTTGAGCATCAACACATTTATTACGGCGTGAGCTTTCACGGACTAGCATCCATTTTGTTAGATGCGAGGATCTGATCAAGCAGACTCCAACCCACAAATGCTTCTGCCATAGTAAATGGGTTAGTTTTAAAAGTTCTGCATCACTGTTCCTTACATTTCCAGCCACTGACTAACATGGCCATTCATAGTTATAGTCTGGGAGAAGGTCAGGAGTGCTCTGCCCTGATGAGGCTGCAGACTAGTAGATTGGTATGGTTGGAAGCTGAGGAGCAGGAAAACAGAATCTAGAAGATGAATTCTGGGGTACAAAATGGCTTGAATTTTACCTTTTCACGGGTCATGAGAGAGAAAACATCTGCAACTGCAAAGCATGATGCCAGCACAGTTCCATGATAAAAGACATAGTCAAAATCCTTTGGGGATCCTGGCTCCATGGCTTCCCAGATGGTATTCTCCTTCATTACGAAAGCATCATGGGAGATGCTCATGGGGAGTGGCTTTGGAAGGAGAGTAGAGAAAATTGGGACTGATACATGGGTGAGGCCTATTTGCAAGAGCTCCAGTCCATGTGAGTTTTTACTGTGGGAGTTGTCCACTGGTGAGATGGTGTGGCCTGGAAGAAAGTGCTTTCTGAGGGCTTGCATATTTTTATTTAACATTTGCTGACTAGGATACTTCCAATATCAGGCTTCTTCCAGCAAATTAGATTCCATAGAACAGTCTTTCCAAAGCTGGCGTCCTCCAGAATGTTTGGACTGCAATTTCCACCAGGTCCACCTGGTCCAGTCAGCATGGCCAGTGTCCAGGGATGATGGGAGTTATAGTCTAAAACACCTGGAAGGTCCCGGGTTGGGGAAAGCTGCTGCCAATTCACTGCTCCCCAGACATTCAACTGAATCCTGCTGTAATGTTCTCCCCCATTTCCTTGAGCAGTGAAAAGTCCCAGGATGAATACCACTGGATTAGTTTCCATTGGATGAGAAAGCACTGAAGACTTAATGGTATCTTCGTAAGTGCAAAAAAAAAAAAAAAAAACAAAGCCTACAGGAAGTAAAAAGACGTGTAAAAGCAGGATTCTCAGAACACCCTGGGCCAGCTCTCCAAGATTCATCCCAGTTCATGCTAACTCCAAACTCTTTGCTCTCTGCTTCTCTGGATTCACACCATGAAACTGCCTTTAAACTAAAATTCAAAGTTGGAATGTATCTTTATTGGAATTAACCAAAATTCCACCAAATGTGCAAGCTTTCAAGTTCTCCAGAACTCTGCATCAGACTACACAGTACAAGAAGCACGGGTGGTGGGAAGAAACAGAAATGTTCAAAATGGGCTGGATGTTGTGCTCACCGGGTCTATAGGAGATAGGTCCAGTCTCAAAATGGGGTTCTCAGTTATAAGGAAGTGTAATGGGTATTGCTGGTATCGGACTATACCCGTTTCCATTTCCCCTTGCACTAGCTGGACAGTGTTCCTTTTCCAATAATCCTTGTTGTTACACCCTAAAGGTTGGAGAAGAATTTCCAGCTCTTAATACACATTCTGGGTTCCCAGCTGACCCAGACCCCACATATCTTGCCACACACAGATTGCCCCCAAACCATAATCAAGCGCACAAGTTGAGAAAAGGCTCTCTTGGCAAGAATCAGCCAGTGAGAAGTGGCCGATGGCCTGGCTCAGCAGAGGGTGAGAAAACCTTACTGGCAAGAGGTATAAGGCTCTTGGCAGCTTCCGTGAGGCTGCAGCAACACTGCCAGTCTTTTCTGTGCTGGGTTGGAAGGAGGAAATACAAAAGACAGATGGACGGACAGTTGGGTGATCTTTCCTGGGGGAGGGGGACACTCGCTGATCACTGATGGCCAGAAAAGGAAGAAGCCAAGCTGCTGCCACTCATTAAGTCTCTGCTGCAGTGACAAAGGCATGGGGCCCAAGCTGGCTTGGCGGCAACCATTGCTGAAACCATCTGCTCTATCCCCTCCCTCTTTGCAATTAGTGGAATGGCTGCCTTGTACCATCACATTCCTTATGGGAGAAACTGGGACATGGCACAAGGACCATGCAAAAACCAAGGGGAAGGCAGAGCCAGGAAGCAGAGTGCCCAGGAACCAACCCCCACTACTTTCTGGCTGGGCGTGGGGGGGGGGCAGCAGGTTAGCCTCTTGTGGATGCTTTAACACATTACAGGAGGGACACCTTTTGAGCTTCCTTTGGATTGTTTGGCAGCGCAGGAGGAAGTCTGTTTCCTATCCAGTATTAACTGTGGCCAGCCAGAATCCAGGCAGTTGCCCTAGCGGCTTCCGGCTCTTCAAGGAACACCTGCACTTCCGCCCAGTCTGCTTCACACCCAAGCAGGCTCTGCTGCCAGTTGTTGAGAGGATGCTTTAGGCACCTGCTCGGCCAGCTGGCCAGCTAATAAAACTGCAAAGAAAGCAGGAGCGGGGCTGTTGGGATTGTCCCCTGCCAACAATTTCAGAAGCTACCAGACAGGTCAGCAGCAATGCCCAGCCAGGCCTCCTAGTCGGAGTCCTTCAGCCAGTTCAAACCAACGCTCAGCCCTCCCCTCCTCGGGTAAGAGCACGTTTCTAAGGCCGGACTCCCGGGTCCTTTCTTGGATCTTTCAATCATTTGAAAAGAGGCAGAGGCCGGAAAGCAAGATCCCAGGGCCCCGAAGGAAACTATGCGGTGGGGTTATGCGGAGAGAAGCTGGTAGCTAGGATTCCTGGCCTACAGCAGTCGGCTCTACGTAAGCCCGCCTTAGGTCCCCGTACTCGCACGCAGAATCAGTAGTCTGAATTGCTCCTTTCTCTGTGAAACAATCAAACAATTATCTGACACTGGACGAAACCAAGCCCCTAGCCCGGGAGGGGGGTTATGGGCCATTCTTCTCCAGTCGTTGCTTTTAGTCCCCTAGCGAGTGGCCGCTGCAAACAGGCACGCTGCTGCAAGGCTCAGAAGCCTTGTCCCCCACCCCTCGCCCTTTGCCAGAAACATGGAGGGGGTGCTCGCCCGTTTCTTTCCCTGAACCCAGTAACCTCCCCCTCGACTCGCCCGACTTCTTAACTGGCCCCTCCCGGCACTTGATGAGGTCACTCTTCAGCTGTTGTAGGAAAAGTTTATTTTGCAGATTTTCGAATCGGAGGCTAGTTAGTGTGTGTGTGTGTGTGTGTGTGTGTAGGGGGGGGTCTTAGCTGTTTCTGGCAGGGAGGGGACTGATTTCTATCTAGGCAGCTCTTTTGCATGCTCTTTAGTTCCCAACAGTTACTCTCCAGAGTGGGTGGAGCTGGTGGGAATGTTGCTTTTGCAGACCAATCCTCTGCTATATGCAGTGGTGGGGACTCTTTCCCAGACGGGTAAGTTTTACCTCGGAGTTTGTTTTTTATGATTGTTATGCTGCGCTTCCGCTGATGCGGATAAAAATTCTGATTGCCTTTATTCCTAGTGCTATAGAAGTAACCCTAGGAAACTCTCCGCACTCCCTCCTTTTGTTTCCCCAAGCAAACTAGGAGTTTGTTTGTTCAAGTATGCATATTCTTGTTGCAAAGAGCAATGATCTTGTCTCATTTTAGCTGGAACTCAGAGCTGTTCAGAGTAGTGAGGCTGGAGGAAGGGGATCTCTCTCCGAAGGAGATTAACGGTGGAAGAAGAATTGAGGGTGGGCCGACAAGATACTTTATCCTTCTGGTGTCCAGGTTATGCTAGCTGTCTCTCGGCACTTTTGTATAATGCACTCCTTAGCCTAATACTTAGGTAGTTAAATGCACAGATGAGACCGGCTCAAAAGAAAAGAAGGAAGGAACTGAGAGTGAGCGACTAAGTCTCCTCCTACCAAGGAATCTCACTTCTGAGGCATGACCTGGTTTGTGTTACTATGGATCTTCCTAAAAGTTCTTTAACCATCTATAGAACTTCGTTGCAAGCCCTGCGCGTTGAGCATTGCTTGCTAATTCCTCCACCCACCTCCCAGATTCCCAGCTGCGTCCTTGCCTCCCTCTCCTGAACATAAGCTTGCTAATAGTGATATTCTAAACTGATTCTAGCTCTCTGATCCCAAAGGGAATATTTCCGTTAAACTCCGCACTGTTTTCCTGTCTGGGATCCAAGCCATGGTAGGGGGAAGAAGAGGAGCCGGCAGCACCTCTGTGGCTGTGCTTGTATGCATACCCAGCAGACACGCACGCCAATAGCTGGGGCTTGATGAGCTGTTCGTTGGTTCAGCTGCAGTGCTAAACGTGGCACATGTCCGTGCAATGATGTGCTTTAAAATGTTTGGTGTGCGGAGCTTACGGCCAGTGAACTTGACTGAGATTTAATTTGAGACAGCACTGTTTCTCCCCAGACTCAGCTTCGGACTGAAATCAAAGTTGGTTCATCATGTACATGAAAGTAACAGTAAAACTGCTTTGCAGCATATGTAGCGTGGCTCCCCCTCTTACTTTCTCCTACCTCCTCCGGATAACTGTCACCAGCCCTGATGAACTTTGGGTTTAGGAGTAGGCTCCTGCAAAGTAGATGGGGATGCTTTCCAACTAATTCTGCTCGGACCCCTTTGGAAGTGGACCGTAGTGAGTTAATTCAGAGGCACGGGGTTTCTGTAGAATTAGCACTTACTATACTCTTTTACCATGGCCGCCTCTGAAGCGTGCTGGCAACTGCAGTCTCCCAGTGGAGAGGCTTCTGAGGAAAGCCTGGACAGGTTAGAAACCCTCCATGTCACATCTGAATTAAGTCAAGAGAGTGTGACTCTATAAGCAGCTTTCCAAATTCCGTGTTTTCTCATGTGAGCAGTTTTTACTAGGAAATAAGAGGACACTCGCATGGTAATTGCTATGCATGATAAATGCTGTGTCTAACGTGTGTATCATCTCGTTGCCAGTGGCTCTTTCCAGCACACATACAGGAACCAGCGTATACACATGTGTGATCATGAAACGTGCTCTTTCCTTAGAAGGAGACATGTGACTTGCTCTGCAGCCCTGTGAAATGAGTTCCTATTTGCCTCCTTTAGTCATGCTTGAGGTGCCTTAAAATACGGATTTTAAAAACCTTTTGGTTGTGGAGCCACCTTAGCGCCTGACAGTACAGAACTGAAAGGAAAACCAGTAAATGTAGTTCAAAACTGGTGTGATCTTGTGATGATGGTGTAAGAGAATTGCAACTTGCGAACACTGGATTGGCCTCAGCACCACTTCCCTTGCAATTAGATCCCCTCCTCTCTCTGTGCCCCTGTAAATTTGCAGTGCCCTCTTGTGCAGAGTGCTTCTTCCAGTTCCAGGGTGTGATTGAATTAAGGTGGAAGCCTCGGAGATGTGGCTTCACAGCTCACTGCCTGTTTGCGCGGTGCTCAGCAAGGGCTGAAGCTCAGTGGTGGCACACATGCTTTGCCTGCAGGGGGTCCCAGACCTCTCTCCGGGTAGGGGTGGGAGAGAGCCCTGCCTGAACCCCTGGAGCTGCTGTGAATCACTGTCAGGACCTGTGATCTGACCCACAATGAAGTGAACTCCAGCCACTTCTGCCTGGGACTGGTGCCCTACCTTGTCAGTTGCTGGAAGCCTGACTTCTACAAATGGAATGGAAACTGCATATAGGCAACGTTGCCAAACAGAAATGGTGAAAGTAAAAAAAAAGAAATAAGGTGATCTGTTTATGCTCTGTGAGTCTGTGATGTTCTGAAAGAGGGGGCTTTTCTTCAAGAAAGTGGGCACTTGGCAAACCTATTTATGCAGGAGTCCTGGGGCCCTGTATACTTCCTTGCCTTTCACCCAGCTTGAAACAGAACCCATATTTAACATGATGGATACCTTCCCCCCGAAGCTGGGAAGAGAGCCCAGACTTCCTGGCTTCTCATGCTACCTCCTCTTCCAGTTCACTAGGCTTTCTCTACAGAACTGGGAATAGGACCCAGAAGTCCTGGCTGGTGACCAAATTTAAATAGTACTTGAATTCAGATGTAATTATGGATATCCACCTCTTTGTCCCCCTTGTCAGCCTCAAAGCTGCCCCCATTGACCCCTCCCATATGCATAAAGTTTGGCTTGGATTTGATGTGATGGCTGCTATGTTGGGGGAGGGGGAATTACATTGTTGCTAATTCCTTTGGGGAGGGGGATTAGTCATGTTTCTACTACTTAAGTCATGTGAATAGATTAACCCTTAGGACCTGGGAATGGGGTAGGCAACAGGATGTTTTGTAGCCAGAGATGGAAGAATAAGGTGGATAGGCTGTTGCAAACATAAGAAGGCCTTCAGTCTGCCCCACTGGAGCTCTGTCTAGGGCAGCTTCAAGTTTTTCACCGTGCCCAGCCTGATGCTCCAATCAGAAGTCCGCAAACAGGACATCCCACTTGTGGTCCCCAGCAGCGTCTCTGAAAATGGAGGTAGCCAGTAGCCATCCTAACTGGAAGCCCTTGGTAGCCTTACCTTGCATCATTTTGTTACATCATTTCAAAAGTTGGTGGCCATCTTTTCCTCTTATGGTAGCAAATTCCATAGTTCCTGTCTGAAGAAGTACTTTCCCTTGTTGGAACCTTCCACAGGTTTGGTTTCATTCAGATTTCTAGTACTGTATATGAAAGAGAACTGCTGTCCAATTTTATTTCTATTCTGCTTTCTTCAGTATCTTCTGACCAATTATATATCCCTCTATCTCCTCCCCCACCGCACCTTACTCACATTTTCCCTAAACTAACAGTCCAAAAGATGATAGTCTTTCCAGCCACTTGATTTTTCTGGCTGCCCTTTTTGCAGCATTTCCTGCCCTGCAGTATATTTTTTGGGGTGCAGTGTATGAGTGGCAGTGGGAGGGGAACATGTAGAGGTCAGGCAAGCTTGTCCAAGAGTCATGGGAGGGTTAAAAGAAATGTTTCTTTTGCCAACAAAAGTTTTCTGATGATAGTGCAATCATAAACCAAGGACACACTGGCTTACCTTGCACATTGACACCACTTTCCACCAATAGATGTCAGGACATTTTTATTAAACCTCCTCATATAAGCACCATTTTGATGCTTGCTTTCCTCTTCTGTGTTCTCCCCCCCCCCCCCCCGCTTCCTTTCTTTGGCTCTACTGTTCTTTGGTGCTGCCCTCTTCCTCTTAATGCCAGTAAAATCACATTTCAGCCTCAGTTGCTGCTCTTCCCCTCTTCTCATCAGGTACCTTGCATTTGTATTCTCGCCCAACACCATGTGCAGGAGATCCGCTAAAGCTGGACTCCGGGTATAAATCCAGAGCCCACCCCCCATAACTGCCAGAGGAGGCAGCAGGTGATGGGAGAAGAGTGCTGGTAGGAAAAAATAAAGCCATCACCCAGTGCGGGTGCAGCAGCTGATGCCTCCATTTTTTTCTTTAATGTTTGCATGGCAGGCACCCTGCATAGACAGCCTAGCTAAACGTTACTTCATGTTATGTTGCTTAAGGGGCTACTTTTGGCCTCCACTTGCTAATTTGGATGGGGGAGGAAAGGGGCAGCGCGTAAGGGACAAAAGTGGTACTGGGGGCAAGCAGCACTAGGGGAAAGAGAGCGGGGTGGGGCGTGGGATCCTGAGAGGGTGTCTTGCACAGAGGTCCTGTCCATTCTGGCAGAGGGACAAACCACTTGCCTTGAAGTGTAACCTGGAGGAGCTGGTGAGGAAAGTCAGGGTCTCTAACGGTGCTACTGTGAGAAGAGGAGTCGGATGGTTTGTGGCTTTCTAAAGTCCTCTAGTACTTGTGATTAAAGCCCAGGCAAAACTCTCTTCCCAGGCTGTCTCTCCCATTCGAATGGCTCTTGAAAGCTGAGCTGCGGCCTTCCTGGTGAGAATGGATCCAACCTCGCTGCTTCCACTTGTTCTTACCCCGGACCCGCGCGGGTTTAACCAAGGGGCAGCAGAGCCCGGCGAGCTTCCTGTGGATCCCTGCAGCCTCCTTTCTGAAAGACACTATGAGGTGGTGCCTTGTGTGATCTGCGCTCTCTGCTGTGTTTTTGGCGTGGTTTACTGCTGTTTTGGTGAGTAGAGGGAAAGGAGAGGGGCTGCTCGGGCTCTCCTTCTCAGCCTTCTGTCTTGCTCGCCTTCTGAACTTCCTGCTTCAGAGGTTGATAAGCAGACACATTCTATTGTGCAGACGATGTGGAAAGCAGGTGAAGGACACGTCCTTAGCCATTAGTATGGACATGGAAGTACCATTTCCAAAGCTGACGTTTTTCCCATCTCCTCGAGCTTTTTTATCTCTGGGTATCTGCAAACTCTGTGTGCGCACATGCATCTGTGTGTGTGCAAAGTACATGTTCTGAAATAAATATATATTTCATGCAGCCCTAGCCTTGAAGTATGATCTTTGTTAGAATTTAAAAACATCAGGATTTCATTGACACACCCTTTCAAAGCATCAACAAAAGTTATTAGCTGACAAAGTTATTTTCTTACTAGCCTGCCAGGCATAGCACCTGTGTCAGTCATTTGCTGCTCAAGGACAGCTTGAAAGGAGTGGAGAACGAAGGGAACAAAACTCAACTCTTTCCCAGTGTTCCCTTGAGTAACGTAGCAGTGATCCTTCCGTGCTGTGCTGTGGTGCTGAACACATGAATGGTGACATGGAAGCCATATTAGCAACGCTGCGTGTTAGTATTCCACCAAAAAAGCCAGTTCTCTGTTGACCAGCATGCTCTGTAACAAGCTAGATGAGCAACTGGTGGAAGCGGCAACAGGTTTGGAGGGGCTCTTGTTCCACATTCTGCTTGTCTCCCCTGCCCCAGCAAATTGCAGCTCTTTCCTTTTCTTCCCTGCCCCACTGGCTTTGCACAAAGAGGCAGAGTACAACCCCCACCCCTTTTTAAAATTCAGTATGCTTTTATCACACCTTTCTTTAAACAGGTCGTGATGCCATACATAGTTCTTCCCCCATCTCCCCTTGAACCTCTTTCTGTTAGTTTTTGTTAATATGTGTGCATAAATTTGTATAGCAAGGAATGCATATAGGATGGATTTATATGAACATACATTTTACTAGTGATGATACAGCACGTTCATCAAAAGTCCACCAAATGCCCAAATAAGTATTCATTGTATGCCCCCCATTTAAATACCAAAAGGCTGATATGGTCCTCAATCCATCGCATTAGTGGAGGCGAGCACTTATCCTTCCAATGTTGTCAGAACAGTCCTTCCACTGCCGAGAGAACACAGAGAATCCATTAATGCTGACCATTAATTTCTATGAAGAGGATATGTAAGTTCAACGCATTCATACATTAGCAGATATTAAAGACTGTTCCAGTACAACACTTATCACTATAATAAATTCCCTTCATAAGGAAGCAACTACTGGATATTGTCCAAACATGTTCAGAAGAAGCATTAGCTGCATTGTACCACCAGCTACTCGCCAAAATGGACAAATACATATTAGAAAGATATTGCAGTACCCAACAGGCATGAAGCTGTTTGCTGAACACTTGGGACGTACAACAGTCTTATGAGGTAGCCTAGGCCAGAAGATTGCAGCTGGCCCAAAGTTAGCCAATGAGGCTGTGTGGGGATTTCAACCCAGGTCTCGCTGTGCCTGACCTGCCATTCTGGCCCTAGCTTCCCCAAACTGACACCCTTCAGATGTTCTGGTTGTCAAGTCCCATCAGCCCCAGACAGCATGGCCAGCAGTCAGAAATACCGGATATTGTAGTCCAAAATGTCTGGAGGGCACCAGGTTGAGGAACCCTGAGCACTGCGACACACATGGGCACCCCGGTGCCAGTGCAAGCCAGATGAAGAAAATAAAACCATTCTGCTGCTCCGTGGACTAGCTAACCTGGGGATTTTAGCCTTTGGCCAGAGAGCAACAAGAGTGGAGGAGATGGCTGTATGTTTTCATTGTCTGAACTCACAGCTCCAGAAGGAAAAAAACACCTCCATAAACAGAAGGTGGTTTGTTCTCAGTCAAAAATTACACCCTACCCCTAATGCTCAGTGCACATCTCAGTTGTGCTAAATCTCCAAAGTCTAATCAGAACAGTGTGTCCTTCATACTTGATCTATTTCAAATAACTTCAAGTAACAAGCATTGTTTCGTGGTGGTTGTGATAGCGGTACGTCTGCGTCATAAACTGCAGTAAACTTTTGTTTTGAACGTTTACAAAGGGGGGTACTTTTCACAAACGCCTTTCCTTTCCCATGTTTTCTGCAACTTCATATAAGGGTAAACGTCACCATGCTGAGAACATGGATGGCACCTTTCATCCGTTGCCCCGCCAGAGGTGGAAAGAGTCCAAGGTGAGCACTTCTCCAGTGACCTTTCTTCCACGTCTGTCTTTAGGTTATCGCTGCTTCAAAGCCATCATGTTCCTCTCGGGCCTGCTCTTTGGCTCAGCTGTGATCTTCCTGCTTTGCTACAAGGAACGCATCTTGGACACGCAGCTGAGCCTGGAGGTGAGCGCCGGCATTGCCCTGGGCATCGGAGTCCTGTGCGGCCTCGTCACCATGCTGGTGCACTCAGTTGGACTGTTCCTGACGGGGCTTCTGCTTGGCATGCTGGTGGCCACAGCTGGGCTGGTGGCTACCGAGCCCCTGTACGCACTGCCCAGCGCGTGGGTCCCTGCCGGATCTCTTCTGGGCTCGGCACTCCTGGGCGCGGTGATGGCCTTGCGCTGGCAGAAGGCCCTCACGGTGATCTCCACAGCCGTGTTCGGGGGCGCCGTGCTCACCCTCTGCTTGGACTATGCGGTTGAGAACCTGGCCCTGGGCCGCCACATCTATGAGCGCCTCCGCCTGGCACCGCCTTCCCCGTTCTGCTGGTGCGGCTGGGCCGTGCTGGCCACCTGGCCTGTCCTCGCCCTGATGGGGGTGCTGCTGCAGTGGAAGGTGACCGCCGAAGGCTTCTCCCACACTGATGGTGAGTGGATGGCTCGGGCTGGGGCTGAGAGCGGGGAGGGGCTGGGTGGGGTTTGGATGGGACGGAGGAGCCCACAAACAAGCGCATGGGCCCCGTTCTTTCTCCCCAACACCCTGCCTGTCTTGGGGGCACTTAGGAAGTGCCACAAAAGACAGCAGTATGTCCTTTTGGGGGATTTGTGCCAGTAGAAATGCAAGCTTAGAAGCAGTTGCCCTCTCACCTCCGTCTGGCAGAAGACCCTATGTGCCTGCCTGCCCTCTCAGGTGCTCAGTGTTCATTGGCAGCAGGGCAGCCCTTCAAGCAGAGGACCATCCTCCGTAAAAGAGGCCACGCTTAAGTCCTATATTCAGAGCTAATGCATGTGTGCAATGGGGGAAGAGCCGGCACATGCACAGTTCACGCTGGCAAGACCAGCACAGCAGCAGGAACTAGCCAGAGCTAGCAGAGACAGCCGGCGCACATGTAGTTGAAGAGAGCTGTTATAATTTGGCGCGTGCGCTGGTTCTCTGCTAGTCTCTGAAACTGAAAGAGTTTGAGAGTACGCCTGCCCTGGCTCAGAGCTTTCAGACTTGTTTGGAGATTGTTTTCTCCGAACAAGTCCGAAAGCTCCGAGCCAGGCTGGGTAAATGACCTTGGTGGGCCGTATCTGGCCTGTGGGCCATAGTTTGAGGACCCCTGCTTAAGTCCATGTGGAAGCTGGAGAGGTGGCCATGGGTCGGGAGAGGATGTGGCATCCATGGGGTGATGAGTGGGTCTCTTGTTCAAGTGGGGGGAAGCTAAGAGCTTCCAGGAGATCCTAAGCAGATTCTTGCTACCTCAGGTGGGAGGTCCATCAAATTCCTCATGCTGCAGGGCCATGAGATGCCTCTGGGAAGCTTACAAGCAGGGCAAGAAGACAACAGCGATTCCTTGTTGCTTGTCTGCAGCATGGCTGCTTTAAACATTACTATTTATTTAAAGTATTTACTCAAAGGAGTGGGCTAACTGATACACAGTCTCCATAAAGCCGTGAATAAATAAAGCAGTTGCATCAAAATTCAGAAATACTAGCAGCATCTGACTGCATTACAAATTATAATTTAAAAAGCTGGTGTGCCAGCAGATACTTTCTACATGGAAGGGAAGGGGAGAGGCACATCTTTCCAGAAGCAAGGTGCACAGCCAAGAGGGACTCATTCCTCATGGCCTCTCACCTCCTGCAGAAGGAGGGGATGCTCCAAAACAAGAAGTCTGAAAAAGATCCTAAAGCTCAGGCCATCTCACGTGGGAACCAGCTGTGTTTAGGTATCCTGGACCCAAGACACACAGGACTTCAGAGGTTAAAAGCTGTGCTGTGAATTAGGTCTGGGCATTCATGTGTGTTAAAGTTATCTATTGTTAGTTGTAATTGGTCTCAGTGAATTTGATCCTTGGTGCAAAGTTTTGCGCCAAAAAGAGAATGAGTGTCTGGTGTCTGTTGTACAGTTGCACCATGCGAGTGTGAACCATGCCTAGAATCCTCCTTTTCGAGGGCAGGGCACATTTCTGGCCTTGAAAACTGAGACGAGAGGCTTGAAAGTAACACTGGAAGCAGTCCAGGCAGGGTCTGCCTGCACATGAGGGCGTGGGCAGCAGCAGCGGGTGTGCAAGTTGCGTGCCCTGCATTGTGACTTTTCTCCCTGTGAGAACTGAAATGAAACCAACTATGTATGGGAATCTCTCCATTACCCGCACATTACTTTAATTTGAATATGGTGCACCATTTATATCACAGTTTTTCTGAGCATAGAGCTCGGCTCAAATGAACAAAAAAGAGAGCAAGTGAAGTAGGCAATTGGGAGACATGATACAGATGTTGACTCTCCCAACCCGGTACCCTCCAGCTGTGTTGCTCTGCAGATCCCATAATTCCTCATTGGCTGGGAAGGCACCATAAAGAAGCTGTGATAGGGTGCCCCCAAAAAGGAATGACCGAGAGTTTGGGTTGGGGTCAAGTGTTGTCTCCCCCTGCTCTCCAGATCTGAATGTCTGGTTAAGAATGAAAGTTTTATGGTTCCCCCACAGCGGAAGAGTTTCCCCAGGTTGGGGTGGGAGCTTCCATTTCCTTTCCAAGCACGGCCAGGTGATGGGCTGTCCCCTTGATGGATTTGGGATCAGCAGTATCTGGCTTCACAAACCTGTCCTCTTTCCCAGTGATCCTGAATCGGCGCCAGAAACAGCTGCAGCTGTTACGGATCCGGCAGCGTGAAGCCAAGAAGAGGCAGAGCCAGGCTCCCCAGGAGGGCTCGTACCGGCACAAGCCCAGCGCTGTCAAGCGCTGTGCAGGAGATGTCCTTGCGCCAGTGAGTGGTTGAGGGACGAATGGTGTGTCTCACGAGTGCTCTGGGTCCTAACCTCCATGAGTCGAATCTTCACCCCTTTTGTGACCACTTTGCCATGCCAGCCTCCCTGCGCTGTGCCCTCTGAGCCTCCCTCAGTGGATCCTGTAGTCCAGCTGGAGGAGGTTAGACTGCACTTCCCATCCTCACTAGCCAGCACAGCTAATGGTGAGATCTGATGGGATTTTCAGCCCATTAAACATCTAGAGGACCACAAGTGGCCTGACTAGAGCAAAAGCAGGCAATGTTGGCCATGGGATGGGAAGGTGGGCAAGATTTACCATCTGAATGTGTAATGGGATGGTCTCACCTCTCTCACCCTTTTCTCCTACAAATGGTGCCTAGTTTTCTCCTTTCACTCCTGAATGACTGCATTCCCAGACCACCCTTGACAGCTGCATTTGCCTTTTGTTGATGGATTGAATCCTCTGCTTGCTTGAAGTAGGGGAGCACTCTCCCCTTCATAGCACTTCCAAGCAATGACCATTGCAATCTGCCTTGAAGTAATGGGATCTTAGAGCTAGAAGGGACAGGAGGTCATCTAGTCTGACCCCTGCCCAAAGCATCAAGATCATCTGCCTGCCCTTGCTAAGACCACTGGAATCTAGACTCAGTGTCACAGTAGAGTCTATTCACTAGCAGGGCTTTGCAGGGCTTTCCTTGGGGCCCCTCTGATTGGGAGGACCTTCACCCTGATCCCTGACGCACAAGGACTCCGTATGGTTGATCTGTGATAAAAGAAGCATAACATGAGAAGTGTCCATGAACTAGAACTAGACCAGTGGCCTTTCCAGTCCAACGTTTGTTTCCCATGGTGGCCAGCCAGCTTCCTGTGCCCCCGCAAGCATGCAAGAACACCTCCTGGGCCTGTCACGTGTTCCTGCAAGCTGGACTGGCCACGACTTCGTTGTATGTGTCCCAGTTCCTCCAGGCACTTGCGTTCCCTTTCGGAGGCTGCTGGGCATCGGTAGCAGCAGTCTGGTGCTGCTGTCAATACAACTGGCACATAATTTGAGTTGCCCACACTCCCCAGCGCAGCAAGGAAATAGGTCGCTCCCCTTTCGCAGGCCTTGATCTGACGTCTCTCTCTCTTTCTCCACCCCGCACCACGAAGAGTTACATCCAGAGCCTGCGTGACCGCCAGCAGCTGAGAAGTGGCACCTCCTTGAGCAACCTGAGCAGCAGTGCTCACACCGCTGTGGACCTGGACTACGACTGTGGCTCCACCGTCCCCCTCACCACGCCCCGCGGGTGCCTCTGAGGGGGCTCGTTTCTTCTTCCGCCCGTGCCTTGGGCAGGCACGAGCACGACTTGCGACTTGGGTCTTGAATATTTTTGCCTTGTGTGCAGGCACCCTTGGCCAGCCTGCCACATCTTTTTAATGCCTTTTTTAAGCTCTTCAGAGCAGAGGGCTCCATTCCCTGCCCTCCTCTGGGTACGGGGCTTGAGACCACTTGTGACTGAATCAAAGCAGCAAGAGAGGAGGGAGTTAGAAACATGTTAATTTATTTCCAGTTAGGGCAAGGGAAGGGAAAAAAGCCACTTTCTGCTGCAGGGTATCTGCACCCGCCTTCCAAAGTATGCATGGACAAACTGGATGTTCTAGGGTGGCTGTCCCTATCCTTGAAGCTAGTTTGGTATCCATCCTTAAGCCAGTTCAACTAAGCCATAGCCATACCCCTTGCTTTTAATGAAAGGGTGATTCAGCCTAGTTTGCCGCATATCCAGGGGGGAAACTCTTAACTTGTGTATCTTTTGGTTGACATAAGCTGTTCTTTGTTGGAACTTGACTTTGGGTAAAACAGCTAGGCCATTTGAAATAGGTAATCGCACCACAAGTTGATCTGGGTATATTGGTTTGATCCGTGTTACTTTTGCAACGTGTCAGCATACGATAAAATCCTGGGGGAATGTTCACCTTTTCCCTACATAAAAAGGGAAATACCCACCCTTTTTGGCTTGCTTACATAAAGAAAAGGAAAAGTTTCCTCTCCTTTACAGCACAAACTTGCACAAAATTAATCAAGACTGAAAATGCAGAATCTCTTTCAGCCTGGGGGGCAAGTTCCACTTCAGAGAAGCTCTTGGAGACTGCATTCCTCAAAGGGGTGCATTCAGCAATACCAGAAAGAATCACAAAGGGTTTAAAGCCCTTACTGCTGGTAACTTAAATCTTAGGAGAAGCATTTCAGCCTTTTAGAATGGGGGAAATGCACACGGAAATCATCATGTGATTGGCTTTAGGGCTAAGGGAAGGGGGCATGGCCATTTGTGAAGCGTGAGAGGGGGGCCTGAGGGCCAGGTTTGGCCCTTGGGACAGAGGTTCTGCATCCCTGCTCCAGATCAAACTTTTAGTTTTACACCTCTGAGCCCTACTCAGGTACTCCCCCGGCACACAGTCACAATTGCCCTAGAGTAAGGCACCATCCTCCCATGGCCTCAGCCCGCCTTTATCCCTCCAAATGTTCTTGGTTTTGCACTCCCATCAACCCTTGCTAGTCTGGCTAAGGATCAGGGGAATGATGGGTGTTGGAGTGGAACAACATCTAGAGGCCTGCAATTTCCGTCCCCTTCCCTGGGGGAAGGGGTCCCCCATCAGATTCAGCATGCTGACTACCGCACTTCTAACTCACGGGAGATGCTGCATTTTAGACTTCAGACTTTTCCCTCCAACACAGCAGTGGCAGCAGGGTCAGGATGATGCTTGTGCCATCTGGCTCCCCCACTTTCAGGGATGGTAGTAATGTAAGAGTTGAGCCTCAAATAGGACTCTTAACAGCCGTTCCAAATGCCTTTTTGAACCTTTTAGTGCCTTACCTACACCAGAATGGTTTTCCCTTTAACTGGACAATGGTGCTTTTAAGAACATACGGGCAACGATGTGGACCATTTTTATAAACAGCAAAACCTGAATTAACTGTAGGCTAACCACTCAAATCCCAGATCACGAACTGAAATTAATCTGGATTCAGTGTGTACATGCTGGGTTCGAATCTTGTTCAAGAGACTGCTCTTGATTATCGGAGATTGTTTCCTGTGGACTTGTTTTTGGTTTTGTTTTGGGTTTTTTGGCTACTGTTTTGTAACTCCTGTTTGTAATACTTAACACAGAAGCATTTGTGCTGTGCTGTGCTGTGCTGTGCTGTCTCCAGAATTGCATGCTCTGCTTGAAAGAGGTTTGGTGGTGCTTGCCTTCTGAGTGCCCTTGCAAAGACCTCCACCATCTATGCATATACGGACATAGAGCAAGTCAGAAGGGGCCTCCTGGGCCATCTGTCTGACCCCCGGCACCAGCCAGCTCTGCTCATGATATGCCTACCATGTGCATGTCTAGCCTATCCTTGAACACCCTCGCCAATGGGGCCTCAACCACCTCCCGTGGAAGCCCATTCCATACCCTCGGGGTCCTAACTGTCAGAAGTATTTCCTGCATCCAAATTGAACCTTGGTTCCCTGGCGTCCTTCCTTCCTCTGCAGGGAAGAACAGGTCTCTACCCACCTCCATGTGACACTCCCTCGTGTACCTATATGTCACCAATAGATCCCCTCAGAGTCTTCTCCAGGCTGAAAAGACCCAGTTCCCTCAGTCTTGCCTCATACGGCTTTCCCTGCAACCTGGTCACCATCCTTGTGGCCCTACAAATTTTTTTCAGCCAAAAGACCAAAGCCAGTTCCAAGAAAGCTCCAAGGGGAAGCAATTCCAGTGTGGAGAAGGCCTGACCCTCAAAGCACCAGTGTTTGGTAGCTTCGCTCTGTCAGTTGCTAAGCAGAAGTGCAGTGAGGTCATTCAGCTTTTAAGAATGGGGTAAAAAGTGCCAAAGCTGGGAATCCACTTTTAACTGGTGCTCAGATGAAAGGGGGCATGTGCAGCAAGGGGTGTGCTCCATCCGTGTAACTCAGAGGACTGGATTTAGTCCCCAGGGATGATAATGCTGGGTGAGGGGACTGAGCTTTTCCACCCATGGCCTGGAGAGGAACAGGAGAGATGCAACTTGGCCTGAAGAGAAGCATCTTCCAGCCATCACCTCTCCTCTGACAGGTGATAGTGAAGGTCTAGCCCAGCAAGCTCATCTCAGTTTTAACGAGATTGAACTATGGACTTTCTGGATGTAAACTCTTCTGTGGAAGGGCGAAAGGTTTTCTCTGACTTTGAGAATGTAAGATGTTCGTGTCCACGGGAGGGACAAAGTAGGGTGAGAAGCAGATGGCAGGGTTTTGGGAGGGGAAGGGAAGGAGAGGCAGTGCCCCATAGTGTGGGCACTGTATTCCTTTTGCCCCACTTTTGCCTGCTCTAGTTGATTTTGCGGTTAAGGACCTGCATGAACAGAGGAGGCGGCCTCCTCCTCCTTCACAGCTTTCAGTCCAAATATGGTAGTCTGGCTTTGTCGTGAGCCTTGTGTCTCCTTCCAAGCAATTTCAGTCTTGTCAGTGTCCCTTTCCTAAAAACCTTTGTTACGTTCAAGGCTCTGATCATACACAAAGCGAAATGTTGGACCTTTTTTTACCAAAAAGTTTACGAACCCTTCTGCCTCTCTCGCTGGTGGGAGGAGCAGTGTGGAAGCGGGCCTGCCTTCACTCCTCCCGCTGCGTCCCTGAACACTGCCTAGTGATTGCAACTGGTCCTACCAGTTCCCATGCCGCCTCCCTTGAGAGGCTGCAGCCCCTTCCCATTCCCATGGCTGGGTTGCCTGGGCCCTTTGCCTGCCCCTGGGCTAATCTGCCCCACAGCTAAAGACTTTGAGCCGCAGCTGGAGACAGTTTCAAAAACAATCTCATGGTCGAATCTGAGTAGTCAGTCCCACCAGGATAGGTAGCCTTCCAGGCGCGCATCTGATTTTCAGAATCTGAACGGTCGGGCCTGCCTCTTGGGTGCGCGCCTGTGATTCAACAAGATGCCCATGCACGAGTCTTCCGGCTCACTGACTGCTGCCCTCCTGCTCCCGTTATGTGCGTATCCGTATGGATTCCCATTCCCCTGATGCCCACAGCAGTCCCATGTCTCCTCCTCTTGGCCCTCCTTGCCTGCTTAGGCCCTGGCACAGCTGCTGGTGAGGGAATGTGTATACGTGTAACACAGGCGTGTGGGCAAGTGCCAGGAATTCTCTGTCTTGAAGCTGCAGTGGAAATAAAGCAAAAGAGGTTCTGGCATCCTGTCTGGGAAGGCAAAAAAGCAGGCTCACAGCTGCCAGCCCAAGACTTTGGTTGGATTAGAAATCCTCTCACAGGTGCCAAGTTTTCTAATGCCACATGATCAGCAGCCAGTTCTTTCCCCTTGCAAAACTGGTATATATTAAATCTGAAGCAGGATCTTACTCTTTCATACCAGTATGTGAGTGCAGACTTCGGCCTGATTGGACTAGAATACCTCCTGTAACCTGGTGCATTTCAGGTGTATCAGACCACAGTGGCCTGCATTCTTAAGCATTGACTGTGGCGGATGGGAATTGGCGGCCCAAGCATTTGCAGGGTGCCATGTTGGGGAAGGCTGAGCAACAGGTTATAAGGTTTCTGCCTGCATGTCTCTACACTCAGTATCTCCTAAATTTCCAATAGCGGAAGCATGGCTTTGCACTGTTTGGGAGTAATGAATGCCAACCCTTTTAATTTAGCTGTGAGCAGATGTGTTCTTCTGGGCATTTCTCCTCATGGAAAGGAGAGCAGGTAATCCTGTTGCCCCTGATCTGCAGGTGTGAAAGACCTTTAGCTACTGGAAGCCACTTGGAAGACAGCAAAGCCAGGGGAATGAGTCAGCAGGTCATGCAGTGGAGAGCATCCTTTACAGAAGAGCACGTTGCATTTGCTGGACCCTCCCGTGCATTTCTCATGGCATGCCAGTGTCTCCTGGTCTACAATTTGAGAATGGAGAGGTGCAGACAGACTCTTACCTTTTCTTCTGCAGTTTGGATTGGGATGAGGATTTTAACAGTCCCCCTCTCTCCTGGCAGATAAAAAATGGGAGAGGCATTGCTGTAGCAGCATGCCCTTCTGACTAACCAAGGTTAATCTACATGACATGTTGTGGAATGGAGAAAGTATCTCATGGAAGAGATACTTGGAGAGCCAAAGAAATTTTGGAAGTGAAAGAAAACCTACCCGCTTCTGGTGGGATGGGCGAAAAGGGTTTATATGCTGGCTTGGTAATAATTTGCAAATAATCTCAATGCCAGGAGCCAGGTGTTCTGAAGATCTTAGAGGAGAGGGTTGAGGTGCGTTCTGAAAAGCAGGAGTGATGCCACCTCCACCCTGCTGACAGTGCTTCCTTGCCTGAAGGGGAAGTTTAGCTCCTCTTAGATCCAAGTCACAGATGAGAAGATACAGGAGCTGACACACGAACTGAGATGAGCAGTTCTCAGCCTGCAGGATCAGTCTGCCTAGTGTAAAACATGGGTTAATCCCACCTGCCTTCTATAACAAATGGGGTGTGTGCTCATTCTTAATTGACAAGAGGGCTGTCACGAGTGTCTAAGTGTTCCATCCTAAGTATGCTTACCAGAGAGTAAGTCCCATTAAACTAGGACTGCACGGTAAGGCAGATGAGCACAGACATACCCAAGCAGTGTCTTCTAGATGGAGCGTTTCAGCCACGAAGCACAAGGAGAGTCTTGTGCTGGGGCGAACAGCCCTTGTAAGGCATATCTGGAGTCACTTTCTCTAACAGATGGGCTGCTGCCACACACCTTCACTTCCATACGAACAAAACGATGCAGACTCATGAAAAAGCAGCCAATCTTCAGCTGTGTTGTGTATTGTTAGTGTATTCTTGCTGCCAGGGGTGAGAGGTGTTTGTGGCATTTTCTGCAGTTCAGGCACTAAAAGAACTTGGCTCAACTTAAACACGCTCTTCTTGGGTGGTGGTGGGACGGGGCGGGGGGGCAGGGGGAGAATGAGACTCTTGTTTCCTGTTTGGCTTCCAACAGTAAAATTTCTTTAGATGAGCCTGAAAGTCTCTCAGAAGCTTCGAGGGGGAAAAAAGGGGATGGGGTCATGCAGATACAATCATACCCATTTTATTGGTGACAGAATAAATCTGGTATACCTGCTGCCAACAGCCAGTCTCATACATCCATGCCCTGTGCCACACACAGTTCTAGTTACGCGAGAGCATGTGATTGCTCAACACACAGTGCAATTACATGTTGCTCTGCAAGTCTCTCCTGGCACTCAAATGTGCTGGGGGAGGACACCGTGCAAGGGCCTGTACCTGCCCTCCATTCATATTGCAGATGCTTCTGTAATAATCTGGCCCTATTTTAGAAAAAGAAGTCTAGCTCTTCTGTGGATGGAGATACAAGGTAAAGTGAGTAGCCAACCTTCTGCTATGCCCCTGCCCCGTGGATTTTTGACTAGGTGGAACAGTGAACAAATGTACATATCATGGGCAATCATCTTTCTTTCATGGCTCATTTGGCTTTCTCAAGAAGTATTTGCAGCCTTAATCTGCTCCACCATCCTGGTCGCTTTCCCCCACACCCCTGCCTATCCTTCTCTAGGGCTTCTTGTGCCTTAAAACTGGGCTAGCCCTTTCTGCCACCTATGCTGATACCAAGGTTAAAGGGGTGCTTGTGGACTCCAGCATTAAAAGGGGGGGGCATGTTGACAGTGTGGGAGCTAAGAGTCCAGCAGGAACAGAGAATTACACGGTGTCCATTGTATCTGCTCCCACCAGCACCTTGGTCCATTCCAGAAAAGTTGTTGCTCCTGTATGCCACCTGTAGGTGTCGCTGCTGAGTATATTACAAGAAATTAAAATGGCCCAAGTCCATGGGACTTAGGGTAGTCCTGGGGAACATGCCAGGCAGCATGGTCCATGTTAACAGTGCATCCAGCGCTCAGCTGTATTCAATGGGTACCCTCTCTCTACTCGTAGTTGGTCATTGAGCCTCCAGTAGTTCTTTCCCTTGAAAAGGTAGACCCTGCCATTTTCCCAGGTGAATGCCGCATCCAGGTGTGATGGAGCTCCTGTGAAAAGGGTGGAGATCTTCCTAGGCAGGGTGGAGAAATAGCTTCCCAGTTCATCCCATTGCCAGAAGCCGGTGCCCTAAGAAAAGAGATGATGGAGGAATTAATACAGCCCAGCTGTTGCCCCATGCTCCATTTCATCTTGTGTTTCTTCACAGGTGAAAGATAGGAAGAAATAGATTCCCTGCACATTCACTATTAAAGCATTGGCTATGAAGGTGTAGATAAATAGGAAACTACTCAGTGTTTATGTTAAAGCTTTTTTCTGTTTTTAAAAAATTGTCCAAAAGGGAAACAAGAAAACTGGGCAGTTTTAAAGTAACCCATGGGCAGCTGTCAACTGTCCATAAAGCGGCAATATCCTGTCTCCTGCCACAACTAGACCCAGTGAGATTCTTTTCAGCAAGGAGCCCTCCCTCCCTGCAGTATTCAGTCCAGTTTCCCATTTGTTTCCTGCATCTCTCATCACCTCAAAGCTTTCACCAATCTGTCAGTTCCCATATTAAGAAAACATCTGCTGTATCCATTATATCCTTTCCAAAATTCCCCGTGGTGCTCTGTGCTTATAGAACTCCTTCCTTCCTCCAACATCCCAGAAAATCAGAATACAGAAGCTGTATGGATTAGCACCAAAACATAATGCTTAAGCAGTGCAGAGCAAACACGGTTGTGATAAAAAGACACACTGCAGTTCATGAAAAATTCCGTCTCTGTTATCTACATTGCTCATGCGCTCTCCTTTTAGCATATACCTCTCACTCCTGCCTCAACAATACCCCATCTTCGTTAGCCACTGAGGTTATACCTTAAAGATGAAGATCTTCTTGTTCTTTGGCCAATAGAGGGCAGCATCTATCTTGGCTGGGATACGGGTGAGGGGTTTAGGGTAACCAGGATCCAGTTTAAAACCCCGATAACGCCACAGTTTAGTACCTGGAGCGTGAGCAAAATACAGACTCAAAGTGAAGGAATGCAAGGCAAAATTCCAGCCCACTAACAGCTATCTGCACAAACACAATCTCTGTCAGAGCTAAAGTCACTTACCATGTGCCCCTAAGTTGGCTTTTTGGCCCCCAGTGGAGCAAAATGGGCAATAAGCAACCAAGAAAGGCAGAGGGGGTAAGAGGAATAAGCCTTTGAAGGGGTCCATGGACTGCAGCCAAAAAATACTCCCCTACTCCTCCCAAAGAAACAGATTTAGGCTGCAGTGTATAGTATAATTCCATATTATTACATTGCATTTATCGCCTGTCTTTTTCTTCATAGGGGAACCTGTGTACATGTGGACAAAAAAAAGTTGTACAGCTTCCAGCATTCCCCATCCTTCTTTTGTTTTCTGTCTCAACACACTTAGGACTGCACTCTTGGATAATCTGGGGAAGGGGTCTTATTTTGCAGCTCTTGAACTCGCTGACCTTTGAAGAAGTACGTGCGCCCAGTACGGGGAGAATACACAGCCGCATCTAGCCACCCTGGCAGGCCCTTCCACAGCGCGGAGACCTTCAGCGGTGGGTTAGGGCCAAAGTCTGTTATCGTCCACACGTAATCACCACGGAAAGCGTAGGTCTTGTCATACGGCCCTGGAAGAAGAGGTAGGAGAGAGGGCTGAAGGCGAAGCAGTGGGAATACAGTCACTCCACCCTGCCCCCTGTGATTTGAGAGAAGACTGGAAGGAAGATCTGGGTTCAAATTCTACCTCAGCCTCATGGACTCACTAGAAGACTGGGCTGAGCAATTCACTGGCTCTCACACGCCATGTATGTAAATAAGAATATTAAAAATCTGCTTTACTGTGTAAATGAGGAAAAATACTGTAAGGTACTCCAGATACTATAGGAATGATAGTGCTGGACTTCATTTCCCATAATTCCCAGCCATCCTACTTCCCCATCAGGTCAGCGAAGGCTGTTCTAACAGCACATAAAGCCTCACTCGTCTCATCCTGTCTCACTCGGCACCATCTCCACCACCCTCTGGCACCTGGGCAGAGCAACTCCAGCCTCTCCTGAGCTCAGTCACATCTACCTGTCCTGGCTTGCTTCTGCTCACAGCTGCCTCTGGCTCTCTCATCCGTCCTACCTCCCACATAATTCTGTTTCAGAAGATAAAAATGGCATACAGTGACTAGAGAGGGCCACAGGTGACAACAGCCAACAGAGCTTTGACCGCTGAGCAATATAGAAAATAAATAAATAAATCTGCCTGTGAAAACCTGGGGCAGAGAAAACATGTGCTGGCACCCTTTTCTGCCCGTTCTGGTTTGGATCCAGAAGCGGGGCTGCCAGAGCGGCCTTACCCAACATGATGGCATCCAGTCCATCTTTGCATGGGTTTGGAACTTTACTAGGCTTCAGCGAGAGAACAGGGGTGGTGGTGCGGGCAGGGGAGGTCACCGTTGCCGTTGTGGAGGGAGTCTTCTTGCCTGCAAGGAAGAACAAAGACTCTAGTGATGCACACAGCCCGATGGAAAAGGGGCAGGGGAAATAATTGGGATGGGAAAGAGGGAGAAAGACTTGGCTGGCATGGTTGGCCAACTGCAAATCCTCTGGCACCGTATTGATGTGTTGGCACTCTGCCTCCTAACCCAACCGGAAGTTCATCCAGAAAGAAGCCCTGGCCGCACCTAGCAACACTTTATGTCCCCGCTGTCCAAGGAAGCTGCAGCCCAGACCATGAGTTGAAAACCACCAGCCCAGTGCTCTCTCGTGCTCCTCCTAATGGGAAACAGACGCCCCTGCTGCCAGGGCATTTTCAAGCCAGAGGAGAACATGAAGGCACATAAGCAAAGGAAAAGGAATACCAAGAAAGTGACCAACTGAGCACTGGAAAAAGGGAACATGGCAGGGAAAGATCAAGGATACTCTTTGGGAAAGTTTAGAATTAGCACTTAGATTTATGGGTCCTAAATATTTCCTGTATGTCCATTACACTGTTCATGTGTGTGAAAGACTAACTTGCATTCACTGAGAGTAGAAGAACAAAGTCTGTGCCTTGGTTTGCGCATTCACTGTGGGTTAAACACCACGCAAACAGGGTGGCATTGATTGTTGGGGGGGGGGATTACTCTCAGTTAACCCAGCAACAGCCCATGAGTTATGGACAGGTTGTTTCATCCCTGAATAGGCCATTCTGTCTGGATTCAGATGATACAACAAGCCACCACCAAGTGGGTGATTATGGAAAGGATGCCTGGCACATGCCACACCTTAAACAGTGATCATGTGCACTGCATCTACATTTCCTATCCTTTCTGGCTTCATTTAAGCATTTATTTTGAATATATAAAGTTCCATCCTGTTGTTCATAACATACTCACAGTTTTTTCATCTTAATTTAACAATAAGACAAGACAATGCAATGCAAAATTGTAAAACTCCAAGAATAAAAACCACCATGTTCATATCTTTGTCTTAGTTAGGCTTGGAAAGACTTTTTTATCAGGACTCTGGGAGGGTCACCGTGACTCCGGCTAGTGACAGGCAACCAGGAAATCCATCTGCCACCAGCACGGTCCGTAATTCCCAGGACCCCTTTCTTTTTGATGCATCTCAGTGGCACCAAGCAAGCCAAGACACAGAGCAGGGAGAGTGGGGAGGGAGCCTGAGGGCTCAACTAGCCGTGTCTGCTCCTACCCTGTGCGTTTTTTGAAGGAGCAAAGGGAGCATGGGGTTGGCAGAGCCATACCATACAGGGCCTGGATGCCTTCGATGTCGTCATGGTGCAACTGGAAGCGCGGCCGATAGCCGCCGTAGGAGGGAGCCATCAGCGCTGTCGGGTGCCGAGAGTGACCCAGTCCCAGCGCGTGGCCAATCTCGTGGGCAGCAATGATGCGCAGGTTGACGCCGCGTGAGGTCCCCTCGGTCCAGTGCTCATCCGCATCGAAGTGGACGGTGCCTAATTCGGGGATGTCAGCATGCGCCAGCACATGCCCTGCGGGAGGGAAAGCAGTGGGTTAGATCTCCACGAGGGAGCCTGGCCACTGAGGCCCCCCGTCCTGAACAGAGGGCAGGCTCTGGGCAGCACAGCAGAGGGGCCAAAGGTTTGCTCTCCGGGTGCTTTGGACTCCGGCTCTTGGAAGTCTCTGCCAGCATGGCCCATGGTCAGGCATGCTGGGAGTTGAAGGCCAAAACATCTGGAGGCCTGCTTTCAGCCTGCCCGTGCAGTACGGCTTCCCACTGAATCCTTTGCATGGCAAGGAGCCCTTTTCTACGCTGCCCCTCTCTTGCAGTAGGTCGCTTGCTTAACATCTGCTTCTCAAGGCCCCTCCTGATTGCACTCCTGCTTCAAGCAACACAGGACGCAGTGCTGGGAGGAAGCCTATTTGCCATCTAACCATCTGTCTGAATGTCTACAGTCAATTAAACTGGCTTAATTTAAACCTGGTATTAATGGGTCCCATATGCGTTAAATTTAAAGCAAAAATGAATGCATCCTCATTGTTTAAAACCTTTGTATGCTGAAGCCATGTGCTTAACCTATGAAGCTGACTGGTAGGAGGTTCAGCACAGATAAAAGGGAGTCCTTCACCCAGCACATATTTCACTGCAGAATTCACTGCCACAGGAATTGGATGGCTTTAAAAGGGATTGAACTAATCCACGGCAGAGAACACTATCAATGGCCACTCGCCTTTTTGACTATGTGCTGTTTCTGTTATCGGAAGCAGTATGCCTTGCATACACCAGTTGTTAAGTGGAGGTCTGGCACCCCTCCTGCTCAAGGGATCCTGTGGGCAGCTGGCTTGCCATCGCGTGAAGAGTGCCGGACTGGATGAACCTTTGGTCTGATCTAGCATGGCTTTTCTTGTGTGCTTATCCCATTGCTCATGATAGGAGATTGATTTGTATACATCAAACAAGGGAAAACACTTGACCTTTCTATGCAAATATGCCCCAGTATGTTAAGGAGCTGGGTATACCAGAGAGATGGGCAGACTTATTGTGGGCAGTCTATGGTAGGTTCTGCACACAAAGGCCCTTCTCCCACAGCTTCTTCCTTCTTTGTTGTCTCAAATGGTCCTGCTATACAAATGTACAACTGCATCCTCCTCCTTCCTGTGCAGTTCAGTTCCCATCAGCCCCAGCCAGCACAGCCAATGGACGCGAACACTGGGGGTTGCTGTGGAAAACAACTGGAAGGCATCTGTCTGGAAAAGGCTGCACTCTAGTCCTCAAGAGGTCTCCTGTGGTGCAGTATTTAGAGCATCTGGTGAGGCCTTGCATCCCTGCTCAGCCGTGACTTTGGGCAGGTCACCAAGTCCATCTGTCCAGGACAAGGCCTGGCACCAAGTGTCCTTTCTGCCCCTCACCACAGAGCCCTTCCTGGTTAGACTTCCAGGTCTGTCCCAAGGCATTTTGCAAAAGCCATGGGGGTGACCGCCTCCCATCTGCATACAAAGGCTGATGAGAATGCAGTGGAATCTCACTTCAACATTCAGAAGCATCTCCATCTCCGGCCACAATCCAGGCTCAGGGCAGGCCATTCAGCATGGGGAGGTCTACCTTTCAAGAGCTTCCCTCAGAGCCCTGCCCCCTCAGCACCTGCTGCCTGGGGCAGCTGCTTCACTCACCCTATCGTGAAGGCTGACCATGCAGCATATCCCACCTCCTTGCAGCACAAGATCCTCATGCCCCCCCCATTTCCCCCACCAGCCCCATCCAAGCCCCGACCCCAGCCACGCGTGGCTCCGTACCAGGCCCATCGAAGGGCCGTGAGCAGCCCCAAGGAGAGGAACCATGGAAGGAGAGGCGGATGTCAGCACGGCCAGTCCGCACCTCCTGGAAGGTGAGCCGTGTCACGTCACTCCAGTACTTGAAAGCTCTCTGGATGGCAGTCCGTGTGGCCACAACCCCCAAATCCTCATCGTGGTTGTAGATCTGGTAAGTCAGGTGCCTTTTGCGCCAGCGACCTGCAGGGGGAGACACAGAGCCAGAGGGGTTCAGATACAGGGGAGGTTATACCATGCAGGAGCAGTGCAGGAGCTGGATGGCCAACCCCAGCTCAGTCTGTCTTGCAGAAAAAGGGTGAAATATGCTATAGACTAACATCAAAAGCAATCCTCCCAAGTGTGATCACTTACTAGATTGCCAAACATCCATGCATGGGGCAGGAAGCACCAGCAGATTCAAGGCAACCTAAACATTTGCAGCCAGATAATCTGACAATCTTTCTGAGGAGGACTCCAACCTTTTGGGAAAAGAATGCCCAAAATAGCTCAAATAGCTAAGGAAGCAGAGGAAATTGAATGGAGTTTTCAGAAAAAGGACAGGGCTGGCTAGAAATCCTGAAAAGAAACACTCCACACTGCAAGATCCTATTACAGGTCCCCCTGCTGCAGACCATTCTATGACTAAAGGTGCAATGCCATCTAAAAAAAATACTTGGAATAAATCTTAGGGAAAGAAATAAATCTGACATACCCTTGAGTCAGCATGGGTAAATCTAGGCTGCGTGTCTTACCCAAGCCATGGCAATGATGGCCATTGCCTCCTGACCCTAAATCCTGGCTCAGAACTGGTTCAGAAGCCCACTCTACTCACAGTGGTGCCCCATTTATTTAAAGCCCTGCTGCCTGTGGAAACTTCATCCCCCACTTCAGTGGATTCCAAAATTACTTCCCAGGGAAGGTAATGAAGCATATCAGGAACAAGGTCCATCCTGGTGGACTGGTTGCTCACCACTAACCATCATCCCTTGCTGTGTGCATCTGCAGGAACCCAGAGGGTTGGTATGTTCTAATCTGCACTCTCAGTTCATACGGAGGCAACAGAAGGTCCTGCCTAAGCTCCCACATAATCTAATAGTGCCCCAAAGCAAGCAGCTGGGTTTTTTAGCAGACAAGCTGAGGAGAAAGAAGGCCACGCTGGTAGAAAAGTCTGAAAACCACCTCAGTGTTTCTCCTGGGCTGCCTCTGCATGGCCCCCTGACAATGCATGGCAACACAGATGGAGCAGCAGCGCAGAACACCAAAAATATGCCCAGTAGGTGGGGTGGATGAGTTAAACAATCCTCTTACCACAAACCACAGAATCCCTCTTCAAGTGGTGGCAAGGATGTTCAAAGCCTGACCAACAACACACTTTGATTTCGACACTATGATACCATTCAGCACTGGCACTATGACAAGGCAGGCATATAACTCAAGCAGACCTCAATTTGACTATCAAGAAATCCCAGTTTGGGCCAACAGTTCAGTCTAACAGAAGTGAGTTTTAATTCTTGTGTAGCCATAAGCACTTTGGGCAAATCAATAATATAGCATCATTCCACCATCTGTAAAAAGGAAATAATTTGCTTTATTAAAAGAAAATAAGCACCCTTTCTTCCTAAAACCAATTCAACATCAGAAGAGCATCTTGCAAATGCAAAATATAATTATGCAAAAAAGTGGGTGATTAAAAAGAAATAGAAAACTTAGGGACCCAAACTAATTAAAACCCTTAAACAAATACAAAAGCATTCTCCTCCTGCCAAGAAGGTATATTCCAAGCAATGGTGCTATCACAAAAATGGCCTTACTCCAGATATCTTACAAATCTGTTCACTAGTTCACCAGGAGCTTAGGATGCCTGAATAACTTAAAAAGGCATCCCAAACCTATACTGCTTCTTTGTTTCTCTCCAAATCACCATACAAATGGAGAATCATCAGAGCCCTCTGGCAAGAGCAAAGGTACCCTAGAGCAGAGTCAGGCTCTTATCTCAAGTCTGGATAAGAAGCAATATGTCCCAAACCCCACCCTTGTCTCTGAGGCTGCCAGAGGCCTTGGGGAGGGGAGGAGGCTGGTGGCAAGCACAGTGGAAACTGGCTAGTGAGCTATCAGGCACAATCCAGTACATACCTATTCAGAAGGAAGGCCCATTGATTTAAATCAGGCTTACTCCCAGGTAATGGGTACTGGACTACATCTATAAGCTCCAGCTTGGTTTTGCATAGCTGACCAAACAAAGCTTAAAAGTGTTCCTGCAGCCTATAGTGGGCCTGGTGATAAGCAGGGGCAGTCCTGGTTGAAATCTGGGTGGATGACTTAAGTGTTGTGACCTTTCCTTATGGGTGGTATAGACATGTAATAATAGCAATAACAGACCCACTTCACAGCATTGTTGTGAGGATGAGCAGGATCACTGTAAAGCATGTCCATAAAAAATGACTAAAAGTATGAAAGACAACCCCCACCCCACCCCAGCAACACAATCCTGGCAGTTCCCTTCCTCTTCCATTTGTCTGTTTTCCCTAATAGTAGGGCAGCATGCGGAGGAGAATGCCTCTGAGAATTTTCTCTAAATATTTGTTCTCCATTTATAAACTTGGCTCCCCCGCCCCGCCGTGTTGCTGATGCAAGTCTTTCGTGCAAGATTGGTTGCATGTTGGCTGCATACGGAGCAGCACAAGGCAAACCACTATTCACTATTAGGATACATTATAAGAGCAACAATTCTCGGATCTAACACATTTTCTCACATTCCAAGCTGCAAAATTCCCAGCTATGATCAGCACAGCTAGAGTCAAGTTCTGTGCATGTTTAGCCTGGAAAAAGTCCTACAATTCCAAGCACACTGAGAGCCGCAGGATTATTTTTGGTCAATACATGCATTTCTCAGTCTAAGTGTACACCCTTGCTTCATTTTTTTCACAGCCCCGGGGAAATAAATACATCTGAGGCCAATCTCACCCACCACAGGCATGGCCACATATGCCAAGAGGTCTTTCGACCCACCCCTTGTGTGCCTCAGCTCCACCCTGTGACAATCGCTCACCCAAAAGGAGGTATTTCAGGGTCCTCTCATTGAAGGGGTCTTCAACACCACAGCGGGGCTGCCGCATCTGGGAGAGGGTTGCTTTGTCCATCTGTCCAGTGGTAGGCAGCCCTGACGCCAACTGGAAGGATCTAGAGGGGTGGAAGTGGGGTGGGGAAAAGGTCAGTGCTCCACTCTGCCGTCAGGCCCACCCTGTGGAGATGATCCCCTCTCTGAGGTACACCTCAGATCTGGTATATTTTAGGCATTTCTTAAAAACTTGCCTATTTGGCCCTTCCCCCGATATGGGCCATCTTTGAACCAACTTCCAAGAGAACACCACCATTGTACGTTTGGCATTCTCTTTATAAACCACTTCGGGGGGGGGGGGGCTCAAATGAGAAGCGGTACATTAAGAACCATGTTCGTCATGATAATAATGGTGATGACGACAGTGCAATCTGTTCTGTGGTGACACGAAATTTGAGAGCACTGATGGAGCCAACTGGCATCCATGTGAGAGGCTTTGGACCTGGATGGTGTGTTTCTTGTTCAGTTTACCTCAGCGCATCTGCAATCTCCTCCTTTGAGAAGTCATCCGAGAGCTGTTCCAGTGGCTTCTGTAAGTATCCAAACTGAAGCAGAAACTCCTGAAATGGTGAGATATATTGAGAGTGCAATCCTCTTATGTTTAGATGGGACAAAGGCTCACAACTTCCAGCATGTCCCAGACAGCACAGGGCTTGCCAGGAGCTGTAGGCCTTTTTTCTGTATAAACATGCATAGAATTGTGCCTTATGTCAGCCTCCCTGGAAATACAATTCATTGGCGCTCACTCCTAAAAAACGAGGCAGTAGACACTGATGGACATTCTTGTGCAGGTCTGCCTCAGTGGCAGGCCTCAGTTTGACCAAACTTTTTGTGTAAGGCTTTCTCCCCCTTGAAATGTTTGTTACTGGTCTGGACACAAGCAGGAAACATTATCTCTTCCCCTCTTAATACTGAAATACGGAAACGAAGACTCTCCCCTGCTATCTGATTCTCAAGGTTACTTTTCTCTCCTATTAGTCCTCGAATGACTGTTCCAGTCAAATGACTGTGCACAGAAGCCAACAGTTCTTGACTCCAAGGGATTTCTCTTTTCCAGTAAAAGTTGGGCAATTCCCACCAACATCCTGTCTACTCAGCAAAAAGGAAGAGATTTGCCACAGTTCTTCTGCCCACAATAGACAGGACCATCAAATGCTTCCCACTAGAACTTACATTCTGGATGGGTTCTTAAGTAGATCTGATGGCCGGCTGGCAGGAGCACCAGCCCGACAAACAGATTTTCTTAAATAGGTCCAGAAGAATAAGCACCTGAGAAACAGGGGGTGCCACAGCCTAGAACCATGGTACAGAAATCCCCTGAAAGTTATTTGAGCTCAATCCAGACTCCTAATTTCCATCCTAATGAAGGAACCAGTTGCTACTTTTAGGGTTACAACTCTCACTCTGCAACAGGATATCTTATTTCAGCCTATCCCAAACTAGTGCCCTCCAGATTAGATGTGCTGGCTAGAGATGCTGGGAATTGAAGTCCAACACATCTGGATGGCATCAGGTTGAGGACGGTAGTCTTCCTCTTTCACCAGGCTTCAGAGACATTCAGATACTTTGAACTTTCCCAACGTTTCCAAAGTCCACATAATTAAGAAAAAATACTTTCTTCCAAAATGTTTTTATTCAATACCAATATAATATAATACCAATAAATATAAACAATATTGTTTATATTTCTTAACCAATAAGGTTAAGAAATATAAACAATTTCATTCCTATGCATGCTGAATTGTAGCACTATGTGTTCTTTCTCTGGGAGTGGGGAGATGATTTAAGCCAGAGAACTGAGCAACAGTTAACTCCCCTAACTTCAGTCCTGATCCTAAGAAGCGTAGGGGAAGAGCAGTTCCTTTCTGAAGAAAATTACACTGCAAATTTGAAGCATGGAACCTTAATGTAGTTTGCAGCTTGGCCTCAAGTACTGGGAATATGTTCCTCATCACATACAAAGAGCCCCAAAATATAACTACATATTCTGCTTTGCACAGAACATTCACTGATCTTTTTTGGAATCCACACCGTGAGTTAATGTACCCCTCATTTCAACAGAGGTGTCCCATTTTAACATCCAGGGGTTCAGAGCTGAGAGCCTAACTAACTGGCTGCAGGGGTTGATTTATTTCTGCCCATATTTGTCTGGTCCTGCCTGATTGCTACTATTGTTGGACTTGTTTGCTATAAGCCAAAATTATATAGCCTTGCATGCAGCTAAAAATCTTCTCAGTGGGATGGAAAGTTGCACATCCTGCTCATGGCAAATCAGCCAGACAACTGATTTGCCATAAGGATGGAATCACCAAGGGTAGGAGAAGAAAAAGGACTCCATGAGCAAAGAAGTGTCATGCGCTGACCCACTGGCCACAGAGAAATTGTAAGGTCTCCTTTCTCATCTAGTACTTAAGCTTGCTTTGGTTGGGAGCGACCTCCCTATAGCCCAAAGCAGGGGACAAGCCTAGCAAAGGAAAGGCTGGTTTCAGCAGTCAGGAGATAGGCCCAGAATTCCAGCGTAAGAAAACTTGTCATAGATCCAAATGGAGGTGAAAGAAGGGTAGAAAGCAGTGAGCCCAAAGCTGTGATTACGGTGGAGAATGCAGGTTGAGCTGAAAAGAGGAACTGTGGGAGGGAGGGGGGAAGAGAATTCAGCACCAGGACATCTGAGGGAACTCTTCCCCCAACTCCTTACACACACAGCAAAAAAATCCACAATTTTTGGCCAACCTCACACTGCCAGATTATCTACTTTCCATCTCTTCTTGGATCACTGCCCACCCCGTGCACATTCGGCATGGTTTCTTCCTGGAGCTATGGGCAGGCCCAGAAAACTGGAGTTTCTCTTGGCTGGGGGGATCTTCCACCAGATTTCCTGTCCCCGCTGGGGATAGGGAAAGTTCTAGGTGAGTTTTCCCTTCATCAGAGTTTAGCAAATCCTGCCAGGACTTTGATTAAGAAAAGACTCTGGCGTAAGCATCTGGATTTCAGGGATGGCTGAATTGCCAAGAAGGGAAAGTCAGGAACAAAGTCAAGAAAGGCTGGGGTTGAGGTTGAAGTCACAGGCCACTGAAGGTCAACCTATCCACACTTTTGTGTAAGATCCCTGAAAATGCTCCAACTCCAATGTCTCAGCCACAGCAATGGAAGGAAGAAGGGGCACCTGGGCCCAACCTACCAGGGCTTCTTTCTCGTCCACTCGGTTGACAGCAGCACCTCTGGCCAAGAGGGCAACAGCGCAAACCTGAAACAGCAATGCTAGCCAAGGCATCCTTGTGCCCAGTTTCTCTGCAGTCCTCAACCGCAAAAGAGTAGCAAAAGCCTCTCCTGGGAAACCGTGGAAAATCCACTGAGCGCTTCAGAAACTGCTTTTCTGGAATTCAAGTAAAGCAACTCTGGATCTCTTTCTCCTTCCTCCACCTCCTTTCTCTGCGGTTCAAGCTTTGCTCTGTCCTTAATGTTCCCTCAATCCATCGGTGCCTTCCCTCCCCCTTTTCCAAGTTTATAACTCTCCCAACAGCAGGAGTGAGTCATTTCCAACTCAAACATGTTGCAACCACAAGGCCTGGAGCCCCCTGAGAATATTAACTCTTTACAGAATAGACATTTTCTTAAAGTGAAGATCCCATTGCTTTTCTGAATAGAATTTGCCTGAAGGCTGTTAAAAGAATTGGCTGTATCATGCTGTTAAAGGCCCTGGAGCAGGATCAGTTAAGATGGTGACAGCTGTAAACATGCTAGGTGGTTAAAGAGAGAAGCCCTTCAGTGTATACTTGAAACAAACTTGGCATCATTTTCTGCTTGATCACAGGTATCCAAGGTTCTCAAGCCCCCTTCTTTTGCACCCATCCTTGAGTTACAATTTGAACTGATTGCAAGTAATCTTTGAGTAGGGCTGACCAGGTCTGAGCCCTATTCTGATCTGGGAAAGTGAAGCGAATAGTTGAGACAAATGGTAGAGCATGTGTAGAGTGCATTTACCTATTATGCCTTTCAAGCAAAATCACAGACCTGGGAGAGACCTAAGCAACATGTACCCTGTTGTACAGAAGTGACATTTGTTACTAGCAGTCTTTCCTTAACCAACCAGCCAAATCTGTGCAGTGACAAAGAAGAACTTGTGGTCCGTAAGACGAGATCTGGTGCATGCAGATGTGACCTGCAAGGCAAATAAATAAATAAATAAATGGCTGGAGGTGAGGCATCGAGGAGAGCCACGGACAGACAGCAAACTGCCTAGAGAAGCACTGACCCCTCTGGCCAAGGGCCAGGGAAGAATTCTAGGTCAAAGGACAGCATTGTCAAACGATCCCCAGCCATGGCCACACTCTGAAGCTCTTTTTAGAGAGGAGCTGCTGCTTGAGTCAGCTGTGTGCTTATCTAACCACAAGGAACTCCAAATGCATGTGCCGCTGGTGGGGGTGACTTATAGCCAGGCATTTGGGAACAGTGGGAGGGCTGAGATACCCTGAATTACTGAAGGGATTGATGAATGTGGACCAGCAAAGATCGAAACAGAAGTAGGCCAATGTCTTCAAATCAAATGGGTTTCATTTATTAAACTGGTTAAAACAACAATGGGCATTAATAAAATGCCCATTGCTGCCAGTGAGCCACATTAGCTAGGACAGTCTTGTGTAACCAGGCACCCACCTGGATTTTATTTTATTTTATTTTATTTTTATTTAAAACATTTCTATGCGCCCCCATCGCAACAAAGTCTCAGGGCAGCTCACAACATAATTAAAACATATAAATAACAAATTAATACAATTAAAAATTTAAAAACCCGGTAACATCTCGGCTTTGGGACTGTAAATTCTGTCATTCTTGATCATTGGCTATGCTGACTGGGCTGATGGGAGTTGTAGTCCACCTGGAGGATGCCAGATTGGACATGGCTGAGCTAGATGATTCCAAAAGCATAAACTGAGGAGCTGGACTATTGCCCAGAATCCATCTGCGCGAACCATGAGCCTTCCTACCAGCCATTCACCGCCATAGCCCAGTGCTCCATTTCCAAGCCGAATGCCCAGCCAGCCTGTTCCCCAGGAGGGCATGTGTGTGTGTCAATCTCATAGCAAGAGTTAAGCAAGCTGGCAGTCCTTCCCGACTCTGATTCTCCTCCACCCCTCCAAGACTTGCATGAAGGAGAACAGCACCAGCACGTTTTAGCTGCAGCAGCTCTCCTCCCAGCCCTTCCTGCCAAGTATCTGCTTAAAGACTTTTAGCCTTATCTTGACCATGTTTTTGCTTTGGCCTTGTGATAACAGTTTCTCAAACATACACAAACTTCAGGCCTGTGAATCAACTCCTGAGGGGATGATCTAGGGATGCAAGCCAGCACCAAGGGTACACACAGCTCATTGCCCAGTCAGATGCTGTGACTTACCCAGAGTGCTATGGTGCCTTGAGACGTCACGAGTTTTTACTTGCATGGTAAAAGTTGCTAGGGGTCACAGGAGCATGAAAATGTTTCTTTTCAGGGAAAACTGCTATCCACTCTTTGGTATACTCTCCTTTTTTGGCACTTGGTTGGAGTCCCTTTGTGCAGGAGCCGGCTGAGCTGGGGCTTAACAGGATGATGTTCTCACCACAGCAAACGCAGGAGGCTAGCGTAGGGTCACCAGAACAGGCTGTGTGGCACATGCAGATCTGGAACAGAATGGAGGAGGAGTCAAGTTGGAAGTCAGTTCCATCAAGTCCAAACCCCTGCTCCACTTCCACGCATGGTCACCCATCCAGCTGCAGACCTGCACCTTTCCAGCTTAGCAAAGGTGACTCAACTTGCTAGCTCGATACATAGCTAGGCAGGCGGAGAGGCAAGGGACGTGTCAGAAGTGGGATGGGAGTGGCTGGGGGCCTCAAGTGGAACAGCCAGAGAGCAGCTGCTGCCACCACCATTCCAGAGTATGGGTCAGTATTTTCCATGTCTGTCATTCTAACCTCAGTGCTTACGAGTCCTCCACATCCTGTCCACCACTGGAAGCAAAAATGACAAGATGGGGGGTGTTGTACTTCGGGCACATCATGAGCAGGCAAGGCTCACCAGAGAAGACAGTCATGCTAAGGAAAGTCGAAGGCCAGAGAAGATGAGGGAAACCAATAATGATTTGGATGGATGGCACAGCCTGAGTTTACAGCAGCTGAGCTGCGCTGTCAAGGGCAGGATGCTCCAGAGGGCATTCACTCCTAGGGTGGCCATCAGCTGGAGACAAGGGCATGTAACCACCACCACTCACCATCACCTTCTGTAATATATATCATCACATATTTCTTAAACTAGTTCAAGGCCATGACTAAAGGAATGTTGACTCAGGAAATCCAAATCACTGGAAACAGAGAGATGTGGTACAACGCAGACCCCAGGCCCCAGGCTTCTCCAGCTTACTAACATAATTTGCCCAACTTTTGTTTGCTGTCAGTGCGCACAGTAGAACTATGGAGCAGGGGTCCCCAATGTGGCACCCCCAGGACCTCCAACAGCACCCATGAAGCTCTGTGTTCCCTGTCTCATCAACACTGCATTGGTCATTAAAAACTTGAAAAAACTTAAGGTTGCCCCATTCTCCTTTCTGTTTCTGTTCCTGTACCTGCTGCTGATCTCTTCCTCAGTGGACAGGAAGAGCAGAAAAGAGTTCCTGCCTGGCCTTGCCCAGTCTTCTACCACTGACACAGACCTTTCTCTTTGCTTGCTCTCTCCCCGTTGCAAACCTTGCTGTTTCTCTCCTTTTAACCTCTTTCTTCGGTATTTCTCTCCCTTCTCCATCTCTGACTGTCTTCTTGCTTTCCTTCATAGACCCTAGCCTTGTCTGTTCTCACTCACCTCTTTACCTCATTGTTTCTTTCCCATCCTGGCTTCTCTCTTTCCCTCTCACCTACCCCTTTGCCTTGCTATTTTCCCCTTTCTCCTGGCTTCTAGCCTCACAATTTTTCTCCCTCCAAAACACATGAGATTTGCCTAGCCAGCTTCCTATGGCAATCATTATATGACTACCTACATCCTCGAGGGGAGCCATTTTATAGTGGTGTCCACAGCAATTTCTCAAATCCCCAGATGTGCCATGGGTCCAAAAAGGTTGAGGACAGATTCTATGAATAGAAAAGTCTATGGACAGATTCTGTGTTCTGATCTGATGGATTATATATAAACCTGCAACTCACCATAATACCCCATGTACATGATGAAGTGGGTTATGTTGGGAAAATTCAGATAAATCTTGGCAGAAAAGGGTTGCTTATATGTGCCTTTGTGTTATAAAATCAAATCTGCACCCCCTTTCTCAGAAAGCACCCAGTTTCAAAGCCAGGTTACTATTTAGCATTTGCTGTTACTTTAAGAAGTTGGACTTGACTTGAAGAAGCTGCCAGGGCTATTGTTTTGCTGATCAGTAAGAACTGATAAGGCTGCCAGGTTAACAGCACTGCAATCACCCTTATTTGCATGCCAAGACTCACAATAATCCCTGTGCCTCAGTGATCATAATGTTAATATCCTGCAATCAAATGCCATTGTATTGACCCCCCCCCCACCTCTCACCTTCTTCTGTGTTTCCCCTTTTTCATCAAGTGCCCAACTGCTGGGCACATGTGACTCAGACTCTATAAAACACTCTGTCCATGCTCTAAAAGCTTGTAGTTGGCCATGGAGACCATTACCCAGTATCATGCTGTGGTAAGTAACTGCAGGGGTCCTGGGTGATCTCACAAATAAAAACGCTGTTTTCAAGGGAATCCAATCTTCCCTGCGGGTCCTGAAAATTCATTCTCCACATTAGTAAAGAGACTCTGACAGTTATAATACACCAAGCTTCAGGTTACAATAAATGAGTTAGTCTTTAAGGGACCACAAAACTCTTGGTTACTTTTATGAAGAAGACACTAACTAAGCTTTTGCCCCTGTGGAAACCTGCTTTTACTTGTTCTGATTGCTCAGCTGCTTCGGACCCCCTTAATGCTCCAGAGTAAAACAGGCTATACACCTGCTTCTGGTCCACTTGGGCTGACAGCCATCCTTCCCTGGATCCCAGAAGGGAACTGACAAGCCTGGCAAGACTTGACACAGAGACAAGTGGCAAAAACAGACCTCTGAGCTCCTTGTGGGCATCTTTGCCTTGGTAGGTCATTGTGCACTGCTCACTGCAGCAGAAAACTGGGTTGCCATTCTTTGAGTGAGATGCTGGGGGAGAGCGGGGGCAGGGGTCAGAATTACATAGGAAAGTTAATGACATTGCACAAACAAAGCAGAAATCTAGCAAACAGCACTGAAGTGCCATAGTTGGTATAGATTAAAAAGCATCGCCCCTCGGGGCAGGGAGGCAAGGGCAAGTAGTATCAACAGGGTATAAAAATGGGGCCCCTCCATGGGAGAAGGAGAAGGACACACTTCTTAGTCTGCTGGCTAGTATAGAGATGCCTATAAGCCTTAGGGATGAAAAACCTCTTTCAGGCTAAGGACTGAATTCCACTTTGCAAACACAGGGTGGATGGGCCCAGAGGGAAAAGGCACAGGGCCAGAGCTTCTTGAATATTCTATTGTAAAGCTGCAATAGCCAGTTCATCTTTTAGAAATGGGAAGCAATGGTGCAAAAACTTGTTGTTGTTCAGTTGTTCAGTCGTGTCTGACTATAAGCAATCCTATGAGCCAAATCTCACCACACTTTCTGATCCTGTGCCACCTCTTTCAGGTGAACTATGCTCTGGCCCACATCCTCTCTGATGAGTCTTAACCACCTTGCTCTTTGGCCACCTGGTTTTATATCTTTATTATATCTTTTTCTTAAAAAAAACAACTTGGAAACCAAAATGTGGGGGGAAAGTGCTATGGTCATTTGTGGAACCCAAGATCCCTCATCTCTGCTGCACGGCATCATTGGAGTGAGTGAGTGAGTCTGTCTGTCTGTCTGTCTGTCCTCCTGGTGGTCCTGAATCTGATCAAGGGTCTGTGTGATTTCACTGACATCAAGGAAGAGGATAGGATCAGCTACACACTATGCATTTAACAAAGCAAGCAGCTCTTCCCTAAAGGTCTTGAGAGAGATTGCATTTCTGTTCCAGTGCTGGAACATGCATTCCACAGAAGCAGCCTGGTTTCTGATATTAACATGTGATTTGACACAGTAAGCTGGCCTTGCTCTGCTTAAAGAACCCAGCTGACCAATGTTGGGGTCACCACCAAGATGAAGGTGCTTCTGGACTGGTGCAAATTGGGGTAACAGCTGCATAAGGATCCTTTATTAGGATTCCTCATCTGGTGCCGACATGTAGCCACTTTAAGGGCCCCACATTAGCCAAAATGCAGCCGTACTGCAGCCAACCGGTGGCCAAAGCCAGAGGCAGCCTATGAAAAGCTCAGTACTCAGAATTGCCAAGGGATCAGTAGCACTGCTGGTAACCAGGTCAGATTGCCAAAACAGTCACTGCCATGCCACTCCCTTTCGTGTGACCTTTGCGTATTTTCCCCACTTGCAAACTCAATCTGAGAAAAGGCTCTAGGCCGCTGAAGCAAGGAAGGCCTGCTCGCTTGGATGGCGACAGGGTGAGGCTGGGCACAGCATACCTCATCAGACATTACTATCCCAACATTGACCCAAATAGTACGAGGGGGGTGCAGAAGAGGAAACTGTGAGGACATCCTGTGTTGAAATACCCTATCATGGTGTCTCGCAGCTTTTATGTTTTCCCCTCTGCCATTGGGCCTTGTGTGAATCATAGCCTCTCTGCTGTGTCTGCTTTGACTCAAACTATGCCACCCTGAAGGATCCGTCATTAAGGGCTGAGAAGCTGAACCAGGCAGCTCAGCTTTGGAGCATTCACACACTCTGCAGAGGAAGCCTTCTTCTAATATTTTGCCTGCCCCCAGGGTTCAAGTGAAGGGCTCCCACTGTAGTCCTCCAGGCCAGCAAGGGCCTCCAAAAATGAGCGTGCACACTCAAGCTGAGCTCAGAGAGGCCTCATACTCAGCTGAGAAGCATTCATAGCAACTATTACCAGTTTATAGAAAGACCAGATCACCTTAAATCAGGGTGCCAGCGGGACTTGGGTGGGAGAGCCCTACTCTATAACTTATTCTCCATCATAATAATAAAAATAAAAATAATATTTAGCATTTACATCCAAGCTCTGAGCACACTGTCTTTCACATTAAGTGTTTCAGTAAACTTTGCAACAGCCCTGTAATGTGGGGCAGTCATGTCTTCCCTGTACTTCAGAGGGGACCTATGGCTGAGACTCAGTATCATGCGTGATGGCTGACTGGATTGGGAGAAGGAGGATGACTCCGGTTTTGCAATCAAGAAGCTTAACCTTCTAACATAAAAGATAAACCAATGACTAGGAGCTGCTTCCTTTGCGGCTTTCAGCTTCTTTCCAGAATGATTCAATGGATGATGGTGGCAGGAATCTGGCATGCATCTTGTGGGGTGAAATTGGGGCAGGTGACACAGTGATGAGATGATGCTGCCAGGAACCGTGCGTAGCACAACCGTCCGGAAATACTTGCAGACAATAATGACAGGCAAAACACAAAGAAACAAAAGTGAATCACAGATCTGACATGGCAAAGAAAGTACAAAAAGTGCCGACTTCATCAAGAGGAAAACGGGCGGAAGTACTATTTATATCTGAGAAACAGCTGGATTTGTCAGTTTGATGAATCGCCTACCATAATACCACTTTCAAACTCATTCATGGTCTTTGGTCTCCCAGCAGATTGCTGTTTCAGCCAAGAAGAACCCTTTATTCTGTTATAATTATATTTGAAAATTCATGACACCCAGTCATTCCGGAAGGGAACCATGGTTTCTTGCTTCTAATTATAGAACTGATAGGACTGGAAAGGTTCACAAGAAACCATCAACCCTAAACATTGCCAAATGATTGTAAGTCACCTCCAAATCAAGGCTATATTAATTTATTATATTTGTATTGGTCCTTTTCTCTGCTAAGTTCAAGGAGGTGTAGAAATTGTCTGAGACTCTAGGATTGCCAGTTTTTCAATTAACCTCTGACACTGTGCCTTCAAACAAGGGTTTGATGTGCAGGCACCCTTTTTCACAGATAAATGTTATCACATAGTAAATGCTGTTGATCAAGTCACTCACTAGAGCCACAAATAAAGAGGCTGGAAGGAACGTCCACATTCCTAGAGCTTCCCCAAATGTTACATTGGATAAACTTAATTTCATTATCAAGTTACATGTCATAATATTCACATTTTTAAGCAGGTGATGTAGAGCAGCAACTTTATTTTGGAAAGGAAAAAAGAGCCGCCATAGGGCCCTCATCTGCATCAAGGGCACCTTGTCAATTTCCTGTCAAAACTGCCTCCCACTTGCTGCTATTTTCCCCCCTCTCCAGAAGTGTTGCTTGCAGTGAACACTGTTTGGGGAGCAAGCTGGCAGAGGGTGATTTTCACAGGAAACTGGTGCCCTATCTACATTCAGTCCAATGTAGATTGAATGTACATTCCAGATCGGGGCCTCACAGCTATATTTTGCTTCAGAATAAAACCCAGCAGTTCCAGAATCCTTTTAAAGCAGTGTGGCTGATAGAAGGTACAGATTGGCCCTCAGATATAGGAGTAGAAGGGGGCTTGGCTTGGTGGCCAAGGGGCCACCGGTGTGGCGGGATGAGCCTGCCACCACACGGCATCACCTGGGGCATCGTTTCCACAGAAGGAAGCTTTCTGGCGTTTCCATGGGGCTTACTCTCACATAGGAGTATGGGGTGTCTCCCTCCCCTTTTTATTATTAAGAGTAATCTACCTCACAGAGTTGTTTGTAAGGAGGGAAAGTGAGGAGGCAGCAAAGTATGTACACTGTACCCAAACTCCTTGAAAGGAAGGGTGGGGTTAAAAAACAGGAATTTACTATTATTTTTACATTGCATTTATATCCCACCTTTCTTCTTTTGTGAGGAACCCAAGGCAGGATACATAGCTGCATTTTATCCTCACAACAGCATGCCTGGGAGGCAAGCTAGGCTGAGAAGCTGTAACTGAACTAAGGTCACCCTGTGGGTTTCAAGGCTGAGTGGGGGCTAAAACCGAACCCCCCAGATCCCCAGTCCAACACTCTAATGCCCACACTGGCTTTCTGGAATGGTTTTCCATTTGATATATGGCGATTCTGATTTAAGCTACCTTGGGAGACTAATTAATACTTAGCCCTTGTGAATGCTGGTAGTCTTTTAAATATTTTTAATTGTTTGTTGCATTGATGTTTTATTTTTCTAACAATTTTAATAGGTTGTAATATGTTGTTACTTGCAAGCTGCTTAGGAAGGCCTTTGGCAGTTATAGGTGACATATAAATATGTGAACGAATAAACAAACAACAAATAAATCTGTGTCCTCCTTACATGTTTTAAGGTCCTCAGGGGAGAGATTCCAGAAAAGCAAAGCAACAGAGGACTGCTTGCCTGTGCAATACAGAAGGAGGTGCAGAGTGGGAGGCAGGGAGCCTGCATGCCATCCCCGAGGCCAAGGTTTCTGTTTGCAGCTGGTAACTACAGAAGCTTCTCCAACGGGTACCAATGATGAGAAAATGCTTGACAAAGTGAGGATTAACACTTGGGAGTTACAAGCACACAAAGCCCCTGGTTGGCCATGGCTGGCACCTGGAGAGACTATTTCCTAGCTGGAACATAACCTGTGAAAGCTTTTGCTACCATTTGATCAAGAGAAGCCTTGAACAGGTGGGCCACTTATGAATCACCAAAAGAGGAAAAAGGAAGGAAGAGCAGCAAAAGAAGACAGAGATGGGTAGAATGCATACAGCCATAGAATAGTTGGGTCAGAAGGGGCCAGAGGCCACCAGGACCAACCCCCTGCTGTTGCAGGTCACTGATTTACACAACCCCACTCAGATGTCTATGGAATGGGAAATCCCACCACCTTTCTAGGCAGCTGGTTTCACTGTCGCATTGCTCTGACAGTGAGGAAACGTTCCCTGATATCTAGCCTGAATCGGGCTTGTCGCATCATGAGCTGATTATTCTGTGTCCTATACTCTGACATTTGGCATTTTGAAATAATTGTTTTATTTCACCATAGTGCAGACAACTACGACAGGACAAATCGTGTGCCTGCCTGCTGCCCAGTCTGCTGCCTGGCTCTTCACTGGTGACAGTCCATAGTTCTTGGTGTTCTCTTCTGTGCAAGCTGGAATTGGGCAGGACCGTCTGTAGAAAAGGACACTGACTCCCTGGGAAGGCCCCATGGGCACTCTGTGCCTTGGGGAAACAGATGTGGATTTAAAAATTGGGTGTTTCCTCCTGTTTCCTTGCTCAACTTATATATTTGTAACCAGACAGATATTACAGAAGATGTTGCCTCCATTACTGACTCTTTCCACACAGATGCATTTCCCCTCACAGTTACATTTCTATTGCTTAAAGAGGTACAGGAAGGCTGAAACAATACACAGAAAATAGGAACAGGGAAGGAGCAAATGGAGTCATCAGTCCCTCCGGAACAGGCTGTCTGCCTCACGACCACTGCCTTACATCATGGGAGCACCCCTGGGCCTACCCATGCTGCCTCTCTGCCAAGGCAGGTCAATCGCATCCATACTGGAGGTTAATCCAGTCAGTTTAATAGAAAAACAAATGAGACTTCTTAATGTCTCTTTGAGAATTCCTTCTGTTGTTTAATCAGGGAGTTTTCCATGCTATTTTTAATCTCCTCTAAACTTCCTGCAAAGGGCAGTGCTCTCTTCACTTTGCATTTATGCTGGATGATGTCGTCCGGGCAAATCTCCTGTACCATTAATGGGGGAAATGTTGGAACAGTTTTTTTCCTCCTGCCTTGATCTTTCTCTGCTCTCTACCCTTCTGCCTTGCTATTTCCCCCCACTCACATCATCCAGGCTTGCTCCTCTCCCGCCCCCGTCCCCCACACATATTTTGACTAACTGTGCCCCCACGGCAACCATGATGGGGCTAGCCACATCCTCCCACAGCTGTTTTCAAATTCCCAATTATGCCTATGGGGCACAAAGTTCAAGAAGCTCTGAAGATGGCTCAGAATTTTGGAGAAAAGTTGCTGTATTTCCTGAAAACAAAAACAGCATTATCTTTAAGAAATATGTGGCAGAGCCTGAACCTTTAACCCATTAGAACAAAATGCAACAAGCATAAATACCTATATTGATTTAACAGTGAAGGGCAGTCTATAAATACTTTAAATGAAGAATAACATCATATTTAATTAGAGCTTTTTGGAAGGGAAGAACATAAGATGGGGGACAAGTGGCTGGAGAACAGCACTTGTGAAAGGGATCTTGGGGTACTTGAACTAACAGTGTGATGCAGCAGTTAAGAGGGTGAAGGCCACCCTTGGATGTATAGCCAGAGGGGTGGCTTCCAGACCGAGAAGGGTGCTGGTGCCAATCTATAAGACTCTGGTGCACACACAACTAGAGAACCATGTCCAGTTCTGGACTCTACATTACAAGAGGGACATAGCAAAGTCAGAATCAGTTCAGTGCAGGGTCACAAGGATGGTTGCCACACTGGGAGGATGCCATATGAAATGAGATTGAGGGAATTGGGACTTTCTAGGTTGGAGAAGAGGAAACTCTGAGGGGATCTTATAGGAGCACCTCTTCCCTTACATGCCCTCATGCCCCTTAAGATCTGCGGGAGAGGCTCTGCTCCGGGAGCCCTCTTTAAAGGAGATTGAAAGAACAACTCACCAGAGCAGGGTCTTCTCTGCTGTGCCGCCCAGATTATGGAATGCGCTCCCTGGAGAGGTGTGCCTGGCGCCGAGTTTATATTCCTTTCGACGCCAGGTTAAAACCTTTTTATTTAATTGCCATTTTAAAAATTAATAGTTTATTGTTAACAGTTGCTTTTTGTTTTTATATAATTTTATGGAATTTGTTAGTGTTTTATTGTTTTTAATTGTATGTGCTGTGAGCCGTCCCGAGATACCGAGGCATGTGGTGACGGCATAGAAAATTTATAAATAAATAAATAAATAGTGAAAGGGTGTCAAAAGGTAGACAGTCATGATCTGTTCTCTCCTGTGGTGGAGGGAAGGACATGATCCAAATGGGCAATGCTCAAGGAACCAGGCTTTAGGTTGGGTGCCAGGAAGTACTTCCTGACAGTTAGGACCCCTAGGATATGGAATGGGTTCCCATGGGAGGTGGTGGAGGCCCCATCAGTGAGGGTGTTCAAGGAAAGATTGGACACCCACATGTGGGATATTATATGAGCGGAGCTGGCTTGTGCTGGGGGTCACACTTGATGACCCAGCAGCCCCCTTCTGACTTACTAAATGTCTATGTTTCTATAACACGAGTTTTGCAGGATCTTGCCCTGCATTTGGTTTCTAGAGTGATCTGATCTGAGTCCCACGAGAAGCCCATGGGCAGGACAAGACAAGCACACCCATGAGTGTGCAAACATGCTGCCCCAGAGAATGACAGGACTGCTGTGGGAGAAGGGGCAGCAAGGAAGTAGCTGCACACGTATGCACTGAAGCATCAGGGTGGTGGAGTGGGGCATCTGCTTCGTGCTTTGTTTTTGCACATCCAAAATCACTTGGTGCATGGACAGCATGCACAGATAGTTTGACCTGGCATAATGCAGTCCCCTCAGTTCCAGGAGGTGCAGAAGGAGGTGTACATAGCCGTTTGGACAGCCATGGAGAAAGTCATCCCAATGGGCCCCCTCTTGGAACCCACTTTCTCACCCGCTGTTTTTGCTCCTCCTCCTCTTTCCCACCATCACTGGTCCCTGCTTGCTTGACAGGCAGAGAGTTAGTGAGCAAGCCAGTTGCAGCATTGGCTGCTCCAACTTTTTAGCCACCTCTGTAGCTGTGCCAGAGCATGGAGGCGAATAAAGCAGCTGCAACGAAACAGAGGAACTACTCCAGGGGCTCTTGGCAGAGGCTGCAGCTGCAGCATAGATGCCCCCAGATGCCTCCCTTTGCCTGTGGCCCTGCCTGCTTGATTGGCTCCCAGTTCAAGTGGCCTTGACCTCCCACAGGTGTTTTTTCAAAGGTGCATCCCCACTACCGGCAAGAGGACCCATCTGTTTGCTTGGAGAAGAACACAGCCGTCCACGCTGTTCTTTCTTTTGCCTAGTCTTGATAAAGGGCCTATGAGTGTGTGCATATGATGCAGCCCATTCAAAGTACATCTTTGCATGGGAAACCGAATGCACGTGTATTCATAGTGCGAGCACACAGACACGCACAGGCCATGCTTGGTGCACCCCTCTCTCATCAGTGAGGGGCAGAGAGGCATCCTACAAGTGATTCACTCCAGGCCAGATCAGGAAGACTGTGGCCCGCAGCAGCCAAGTGAACCACCACCTCCTGAGCCAGCGTTTTATTTTTCCTCCTCTCATCATTCTTTCCCCAGTTAGGAGGAAGGATGTGGGCAAACAAGCAAATGCATCTGCTAAAACAGTGGATAGTTACAGAGCCCCAGAACTGCTGCCTGGCTAGACATGTGTCAAGAACTGGCATTTTCACAATTACATTCACAGGGTGACCCGCTGCAAGGGAGGGCAGGACTCCTGGGCAGTCAGCCCTGCATGGAAGTTCGGCAGCTGATGCTCTTGGAGGGAAGAAAGAAACTGCATGGCTAAAATGCAGATTTACTTCTATCACACTACCTATGTTAATTGGCTTGTCTTGTGTTACCAGGATACCTGTGCTATCTTAAGCCAAAACTGCTCTGTGAATGACCAAGGTCAATAATGTGTTACTTTCTGGGTTTTTCTTCTGACCTCACTGTGGACCATAGTTCTTATTCACCCCCCTGCACGATGGTTCCATTGTAGAAAACTCCCCATTACACTCCATGCATTTGAAGATATAATACTGTTAATTGGCCTACCAAGTGCCAGGATCTTTGTGTCATCAGAAAAAAGATCTGCACTGTGAATGACCACTGTTGTTGATAGGATCATTATTTTCTTCTTTAATTTCCTTCAGATCTTGCTGTTTTATCTTTCTTTAAGATGCCACAAGACTGCTTACTATTTGGGCTGCAATAGATTAACTCTTCTTCTTCCACTTCTTCTTCCTCTTCTACCATTTGGGGTGTTGAGGGGGATACAGAGTTCTGGCTCTTGCACTTCTGGCCACATCCACCATTGTTATGTGATGAGGTGGTAGTGTGTCTTTGATGTTTCCCTCTATTTTCTTCTGGGCCTGCCTAGTGCTCTTTGGCCTTCCTCTTTTTGTGTATGCCTTGAATGGTATCCCAAGGCATTCTCTCCAGGTGAGCAAACCTCTTTGCTTGCTGTCTTTGTACCGATCAGCATCTCATACAAAGCATTTTCATCCCCACCATATGCTGCCAGTGTCAAACATGCACACTTACAATAAAACATGAACAAAAGTTAGCCACCACAGAATTGAGAAGTTTGAGGAAAGCTACCAGAGTGACCATAAGCGATAAAACCAGGAATGAGAATATAAGGGAAAGAATTGGAATAGAATCAATTCTGAACTACATGCAAAGACAGCAATAGATGAACAAAGGTAACAAAAGGTTATTTGTCACAGAAGAATGACAAGTACCCAAATTCCTGTGTTCTTACTGGAATTTCCCAGGGACCGGACATTGCAGCTAATTAGCAACAGGGACAAGGGCCACCAGAATCAGTAATCAGACACAATGAGATTTCATGGAGAACAGAAGCCAGGGTTGTCAGCAAGATGTACTGGCACTAGAACAGCCTTCCCCAACTTGATGTCCTCCAGAAAAGTTGGACTGCAATTCCCAGCATCCCCTCTTCAGCATGGTTGGGTTTGACATGCTGGGGACTGTAATCCAATACATTGGGCAGACAGCAGTTTGGGAAAGGCTGAACTAGAGCATACATGAACAAATGGCTTAGGCCTGAGGTCCCAGAGTGCTCAGGAAAACTGCTAGACTAGCTCACCCGGAGATGGAGCAGCACCCTCCTCACTTAGCTATAGTAAATACAGATAACATGCCATGCTGATGATGTCTGCTGATAAATAGGAGTCAGGCAGCCAGAAGTATCATGGGCTCAAACAAAGTTACCTAAAGAAACTTAACTTTGGATACAAATAAATCCTCCATCTTCAGAACAGAGGAGGGATTGTGGTGGGCTGAGAAATGACCAGCTGAATGTCCATTTTGTCTCTACCTGTATCAAATGACACATCACTGTGATGCAGGACTGTTTTGAGTTGAAAGTCTAAAAGGGCTAGGAGAGGAACTTCTACGCTTTGAGCAGGGGAGATGCACTTTGTTGTACACAGCAAGAAAGAAAATAATTATTCCCCTGAATCCAAGTGCTCCGTCCCTAAGAGAGCCCGTACCCTGCTGTCTGAGTGAGTCTCTGCCAGGGCTTTCCTCCTTCCACTAAACATTGGGGTCAGGGGCTGTAATCCCCATGCCAGCTCCAGGTTGGAGGGTGCCCTTGGCAAAATGTCCTCTGGTGGGCCCCTCCAACCATTTGCTTGTAGAGACTAGCGGCATCAGCAGTATCTGTCCAGGCTGCCTGCATTTGGAAATGAATGACTTTTAATTTCATGTGCTTGCTTCTTTTCCCATTTAGGGTGTGTTGCCATGGCACTTCGCTTATCATTTTTCTGAGTTCATCAAAGTTGGCTTTCTTGAAGTCCAGGATGCTTGTTTGGGTCCAGTTATCCTTTGTCTCCATTATAATTGAGAAGTCAAATATTGCATGGTCACTTTCCCTCAGAGTTTCCATGGTTGTTATGTCCACCAGGCCATCTCTGTTTGTTAATATTAAATGGAGGACAGCTGATCCTCTTGTACCTTCCTCTACTTTCTGCTGGAGAAAGTTGTTAGCAACACATGTCAGGAATCTCTTAGAGGCGCCATGCTTGGCAGAATTTGTCTCCCAGCATATATCAGGGAAATTGAAGTCCCCTGTGATGACATCATCAGTCTTCTTGGAAAGGCCGACAAGTTGCTTTTCGAAGGTTGCATCCTTGTCCTCTTTTTGACTGGATGGACAGTAACATATGCCAATAACTATGTTTTTTATATTTTTGATCCCTTTAAATTTAGCCAGATGCTTTCAATGGAGCTACTAAGTTCCTCTTCTTGTATTTCTGTGATATATGTCCTACATATAGTGCAACTCCACCTCTCTTTTTGTCCTATTTTTCTTAAACAGGTTGTACTGTGGAGCTCCAGTCATGTGAGTTATCCCACCAAGTTTCAGTTATTCCTATAACCATGCACAACCTATGAAGGGAAACCATTTTTTGTACACCGTGGGTAGGCACAGCTAGTTTCAGACAACATAACCTGACCAACCCATAGTCAACTCATACTCAGCCCTTGAGTGTAAGTTATTTTGTTGTCCAAACCAGTCATGGAGCCAGAAAATTGCTCTATCTAGTCCATTACTGTTGACTGACTGGTAATGCTCTCCATGGCCTCTGGCCAGGTTTCTTCCAGCCCCACCCAGAAATACCAGGTATTGTATCTGAGATGTTTGCTTGTTTCAAGTTTTCATATTGTGCCCTTTACAATGTCTTTGTTCAGTGTACAAAGAACATGCTCCTCCACTGAGCTGCTGCCAGTCAGTGTAACAACACTGGGCTGGGTGAATCCATAGTCAGGCTCCATAGAAAGCAGCTTCTTAAAATCCTATGTTTCCCCAAAGTAACATTGCTCCAGGGGACCCTGTGAGGAGTTAAAATGACAGCTGCTCCTGAAACCCCAGAAAGAGTATTACTTTAAAAGGAGGCTGAGGACAGATACCAAAGCCAGTTCTTATCCCTGGGCTGGGCTCCTGGCACATGTCCCAGGCTGCCATGTGATGATGCCTGACCCAGACAATCCTGCCACGTCTCTGTGCTGTGCATCGGTTGACCATTCAATGACCATTCCATCATTCCTGATGCTGAGATGTTGCAGGGTTCCACATCCCCAGGGAAAGGTGCCAGTTACACTAGTACACGTAACGGCTCTGGGTCAATCCTTGAGTCAGAGTCATGACTAACACAAAGGGATTTAGTATTTGTGTTTATGAAATGGATGTACTAGGAAGGGAATTGATAGATTTATTTGAATTGATGCAATGAAAGAAAAACCTGAAATAAAATTTGGTGAAAGAACCCCCCCGCCCGGAAGAATCCTGCAGGAAGTGGACCGTGCAAATATAGGTAAGCCTTCCTGTTTCATGTTGCAAAAGCAACCCCTTTAGGAGGGGGAGTGTGACTTCAAATGTTTGTGTGGGGATGGTTGGTAGGAAGAAACTGTATGCAGTATCAGTTTGGGAAACAAAGGCTTCCTTGTTTGCTGAAGTTGCAGCTATTCCAGTCAGTTGCTTCTTTGACTTATCAGACACATCCCCGAGATGAGATGTTTCCTGGGATGGGTTAAAGCCAGACCGACCAGATCCTCTTTGCTTTTTGGCATATGCATGGGTTAGTCATGCACTAGTCACCATGGAAACATTCCCAAGACATTCACTCCTTCGCCCCCTGTCACTATGAACACTTTAATGAGTTACAAACTCAATTCTTCACAAATAGTTGCTACCATACACTAATCCCCCCCCACTGCAAAAAAAAAAAAAAAAAAAAAAAAAAGTCAAGGAACTAAGAAGGAGTTGCAGATCATTAACCCTGGTGAACTTACAGCCGGCCCTTCCCACATCTGGAGTTCATAAAGCCTCCAAGAAGAACTGAGGAGGAGAAGGAGGATGCCTTAAGAGGAGAACAAGCTGAGGATGTATTAGCTTGGTGAAATGGGGCTGCTGAACTTTCAGATCTTTCAGAACTTTAACACAGCTTCGCAAATAAGTTCACCAAACCGACTCAGCCACCACAAGCATTTCAACCAGTCCTCCTGCCCACACATACTATTAGTCATGTGTGGGACCTTGGTGGCCTAAAGAGCTGGTGGAAGCCCTTATTTTTCTGATTTACAGAAACATCCCTGCCCAATCACTGGGAGGCACTTCTTAATCAACGCAGGCAGAGTCCCCTGCTATTTGCATGCCTGCCTTTCCTAGGAGACAGCACTGAAGTGCTCTGGCTTGCTGTTACATTCATATGGATGCACACTCCTACCTTCGTTGGAACCAGCCTGTGAGGTCTGCATCCTGACCAGAAGAGGATAATATATTCGTTCCACCTAAAAGAATCTCATGCCTGTGTTCACACAAATGACTTCATGCACCTTCACCCTTGAGTAGGAAAGAAAATTAGTCTCTTCAGGATATAATTTTCATCTTACAGATAAGAATCCTATGTTAGATTAGACCAATGAGGATCATTTCACATACCTCCAGATCACATACAACACTTCACTCCTGTTTACATGCTAAGAGAATTTTTAATTATTCCTATCTCTTAAGATCAGAGAAGGGAGAAATGGGGAGACTAAGACTGCAGTGGAAGCTTCACATACTTAGCACTGTGAGAAGAAGGACCTCTTTCCTTGTCATGGCATTTCTCCTATTCTCCCTCACCTGCCTGCCCCCCTTTGGCAGTCACGCTTTGCATAATCTGAAGGTAGGGGGCTAGGGGGTGTCCTCCCAGCCCTACCACTGTGAAGGCCTTGCGCAGCTATCCGATCTTTTCTTTCTTAATAGATTTGCTGCAGTAAGAGAAGAAACAGAAGTGGTGGGAAACAACACGGGGAGGTTAGAAGAGGGAAAACATCCTCCTCCGGACTGCCTGCACAATTCCATGAATGAATCAGGATGACGGCACCATAAAAGCCTAAGCTGGAAGCACCCTTGGTCACTTCCACAGGAACGGCACGTCCTCATTTTTTAAAAGCTGGCCTAGCCTGTCTGTTTTAGCAGTGTTTGCTGCAAAGCACAGCATCACCAAGGTGTGCTGAGAGCTGGAGGACTTTTTCTCTCTGAAGGTGTGCAAGGTTATATGCTAAAAGTATAGCCAATGTGAGAAGCCAGAGGAAGCAATAATAATCATGATGCTGATGCTAGTAGTAGTAATGATAATACAATGAAGAGATTAACACATGAAGAAGCCATACAATGGAAGGGCTCTGGTGTAGACGGCCACATAAAGAGAGGCATGATAGTGGAGTTGGCAGGGGCTATCTGGGTAGGTTAGGAAGTGGATAGGTAGAGTCAGGGGGAGACTAACAAGAAGGAGGTTTAGGCAGCATCCAAGGATTCGCCTCCCCTTACTCGTTTCCTCTCCACTGTGCTGCCCAATTCAGGGCAGCCTTCCCGTTAGCCGGCATCTCCTCAGTGAGCTGGTTTTGCTAGGCCCTACAGGAAGTGCAAGGACTGAGAGAAGATGGCTTCCCTGCAAGGGAAGGTGTGGGGTCACCAGAAGTCTGGGAATTCCCTCCCCCTCTCAAGGGGCAACCGGCACCTGGAGGCAGCCCCTTCCACCAGCATTGACCCCTCTCACGTTTGTGGGGTGTCTGGTGGGGGCCTCAAGTGAGACGAATGGGGAGGCCTGGGGGCCAAAGTGGTACTGAGCTGGATGGACAGCTGAGGCGTCTGGCACATGAGCTTCCTGGGACTCATCTGCCATGATGGATTCTGAGCCTCTGATTGCTCCCATTCCTCTTTCAGCTGTAAGAACCTGCTAGCAGAATTATCCAGGCTAATGTTAATTTATTTAATTGACAACTTTTGATTTTATTATTGGTTGCAATTGGCTTGTGTCTGAGTACAATTTTGTATCATTTAATCAACCTGTATAACATTTTGTGAATGTTATTGTTTTTACCTATTGTATTGATTGTCATTTTATCTGCTGATTTAGCATTTTGTAAGCCACCTGGAGAAACCTTGGGTTGTGGAGCAGCAAAGAAGTAGAATTAAATACATACATAACAGAAATCACTGGAGGAAAGCAAAATGACAATAAAAACATAGGCAACAAACATAGCAAACAGTGCGGATGTTAGAGAACACACAGCTGGTTTTGCTGGCACCGCTAGAGCAGGCCAGATGTTTTGAGAGAGGGGGGCTTTATTTACACTATGGGGGGGCGGGGTGGAGATGATCACCAGTCTACAGTAAGGAGCCACAGGCCGATGGATGAAAGGCTGTAGCTCATGCTCTGCATGAAGGAAGCCCCAGCTCCAATCCCTGACAGTGCCAGTTAAAGGAGATCTGGTAGCCATGCCAAGAAAAAATTTGCATGGTTCCTGGAAAGCTGCTGCTGCTGGTTGAACTAGACAGCACCAGGCCAGAGAGACTAATAGTTTGGGACCATATAAGGCCACCTTCTGGAACTCGGTGCCCACACCCTGCTCCTGAGTTGGACTACAAATCTCATCATTCCCAATCATGGGAGTTGCACTCCAAGCCACTGGAAGGCTGGTGCACAGAGGAATCCTTTCTCCCTTAGCTAAGTGAAGCCACCCAGCAGCAAGGCATGCCTTGCCCAGCAACTCTCTTAAGCTCCATGCGGCCTGCCTGAGACTATAGAGGAGCTGTAAAGGGACTGGGTGCCAGTGGGGGCGGGGGAAGGAAATCACATCCACATTTCCACTCTGTTTCCAGACTAGCCTTCTTTTACCAGGGGTCTTCACAAGTTCAGTAGTCTACAGCTCCCAGCCTTCCTAGTGATGGGGGCTGCAGTCCAAGGCATCAGAAAGGCACAGGTCGCGGGAGGCTGGCATGAAGCACCTGTACACAGGCCCCCTCCCATAAACCTGGCTTCTCCTAGCCAAATCACATTTGGAAGGGCCAAAGGAGCAACTTGTCCAGGGGAATCACCTGCTCCCTTCTAACTAAGCTACACAGTACAGCCAAAGTCAACACACCCCACTTAGCCTTTATTACTTGAGATACTTGCTTTTAATTTAAGCAATATGCACCAGGGGTTTCACAGAAACTAAATGAGTAAATTAATAAGCCTCTTTAGCATTTCTCATTTCAGAAATTAAAGTGGTAATACAGAAATACGAGGCAACTAGGTGTTTCACAGAGACACTCTTTCCCCATCTTTTTTGTTTTTCCTTGTTATTGTCTGCTTTATTACTTCTTTTCATCATTAGTTTTAAACTTTAAAATATTTTTTCTGAGTTTATATTTTATTGTACTTTTATCATCTGTTTTTATGGATTGTGTGAACTACCCAGAAAGCTTCAGCTGTGGGGTAGTATAGAAATGAAATAAATAAATATTTATAAAAGTAGATGGAAGCTAAGTCTAAAATAAAGGAGCTCCTATGTATTGGAGTTGTTCCAAATTAAACGAGGAAAGAATTGATTTTGATTTATCCATCATATGTGTATCCCCTGCCCTTCTTCCAAGATGCTCAAGCAACATGCACTGGAATTACCTGATTTTATCTTTGCAAAAGCCTGTGAAAGAAGATAAGAAATGTATAATGGCTCAAGGTTACCCAACAAGCTTCACCACTAAACAGAAACTGAACCTAGATAAAGACTGATAATGTTCTATAGACAAATCATTACTGCAAATTTCTAACCACTAAACCACAATGGCTGATTATATCTGCCCATACATTGGATATGAAATAAGGCATGACATAAATCTTTAAATCTTCATGTGCAGATGAAAATGCAGCTAGCATCAGCTAATGAGCCTGATCATTATAGGCATCACAGCAGGCATGGGATATAACCTTTCCCTTCCCTGCTTTGACCCTGAAGCAGATCATTCCTTTGAAGGTGCTGTTTGATTTGGAACGAAATGGGGCATTCCCCCCTCCAAAGCAAATACTTGCTGGCTGGGGATGATAGAATGACAGATGATAGATAGAAGGCATCTGCAGGGCACTGAACTGGGGAAGGCTGGTTTACTTGTTAAGCTAGCCAAGATTTGCAAAACCATGTCTAATGACTGACCATAAATCAAGCACAGACTCCAGTATGCATAAACTCGGGGGATGTTAATGAAGGCCTTTACCAGGGAGAGTAACTGGGCAGTAGTGATCAACCTGATGAAATGGGACTCAGGAGAACTAGGTCCTAGTCCCCTCTCATCTAGGAAGCTCATTGGGTGACTTTGGGTCCATCACAGACTCTCACCATACTCTTAGTGCTGTTGTGAGGATAAAATGGAGAGGGGGAGTCATGTATACCACCTCAGAGGAAAAAACAAGGAGTATAAATACAGTAAATAAATGGACTGAGAATATCAAGCTGCATCTAGACAGAGCTTAGAAGCCCTCTGTGCCAGGTTACAGTTTGCAAATGAATCTCATTTCAAATTAGGTGATATCAGTAAATTAGCACTGAACATTTAGTCAGATCAAAAATCTCCAGATCAAGGGTCAGCCAATTAAAATAAAAAAACACTAGTAATCTTGAACAGTATACAGAATGCATTGTCTCCTCTGGGAGAGATAATGTGAAACCATGCTTTGTCCAAAAAGAACATGCACTCCATGATTTACAATTTACATGTTTAGATGCAGATCTAATATTATGCATACATTTTAAAAGCAGCATGACTAGTCAGCATGACAGTATTATCTGTCCTGACCTATTTATTTCCCAACAGACAGGAAAATGAAAGCTAACCTGGGTGAAAAGAGAAACAAGTCCTTCAGGAGCTCCTGCCCCAGGGTCATCTCAGGCTGGAGATGGAATATTAACAGTGATTATGATGGAAGTGTTGCCCATAGTAGGCTGACTAGCACTCCCCAGTGTGCAGATGTGTTAGACCACAACCCCCAGCATCCCCAGACATGTTTGCTGGAGTTGATGGGAATTGTAGTCCAACAAATTTGTATGGCGCCAGGAGAAGGAAGCCTGCTGTGGTTATTTTGGCTTGCTGTCCTTTGTGGTTGAACTGGTTTCCCAGGGGTTTGATGTGCTACCAAAACCGTTTTGGCCAAGAACAACAGGGAATGACTACATGCTGAAGGCAGTGCTGAGTGCACCGTTCCAGATGCTACACAGTGAAAAGCAGCCATTGTCTCTCCTTTCAGGGAAACACCCGGTTGCAACACCTCTGTGCCAAATACCTGCACAAGAGGCCACACACTGCTTCTCTTCGCACTTGGCTGGCATGTAGCGCATAACAGGACTTAAAGAAGCATAAGGCAAGCTTCTCCCTGGCCAGCTTTGGGACACATCTGGAATGCTATGGGACACATCTGCTCTTCACCAAGGCAGAGACTAGAGGTTTCCTTTTCATTAGGAAGGAGTCCCAGTGCTTCTGTTTCATAACCAAAAAGAGCTTCTTTGGATTACCACCACCACCACCAAAAATTCCTCGGTTCCCCATGCAGTTTGCTCTTCCCATCTGGAAGAAACTTGCTGATTGAAAACAAGCAGTGATTCAAGATGTTCCAATATTATGTAGAGAAAGCTCCTGAATTCCTAGGAGTACACACTTTCCCCACTGGACAATAAAAGCTGGGGAAAGTGCATTAAAATTCAGCACTCCCCATGCCCAGCTGCAAGGGTGGACTGCTAATCACAAATCCCAGCATGCAGCAGGTTGGTGCAAGCCTGATACGTGTGTGACGATACGAGGAGGGAGGGAGCAGAGGAGGATAGATGCGATTAGTGAGGACTTGCCTGCATGTCTCACGCAACTGGAAAGCCTCACTTGCTCTTCCGGCACTGGAAGGAGATGGTGAAGGATCCTTGGGACACTGCTTGACTCAGGCAGAAATGGCTCAGCAGGCAGGGCTGTTCCTACCAGAGCCAATTCCATTCTGTGCATCAGGATTAGATTGGGGAGACCCCACTTCAAATCTCTAGTCATGGAAACGTGTGGCTGGTCACTCTCCCTCAGCCTAGCCTATCTTACCAGCTTTGTTGTGAGGATGAAATCGGCCACAGGAAGAGCCATGCGCGCATGCCGCCCTGGGCTCCTTAGGAGAAAGGCCGGATTCGGAGTGTTGTAGGATGTTCGACATGCAGCCCATGTGAAACACTAGCTGGCAATGTGCCTATTCAGGTTGGCAGTACAGCTGCCAGGTCACCATCAAATCTCAGCTGCCGCAGTAGCAACACAACCGCTTCTCCCAGGCTACATCTCACCTGATCCTACCAGCCTCCCTCTGCTTCTAGCTGGCTTTGAGAAACGTGAATCTCCTTTTCCCTTCAGTAGATGAGAGGAGAGAGCTGGAGTCTGGGATGAGGGAAGAACAGTAGAAGCTGTGGCCACACCTTTCTCTTGCCAAGCTTTCTTCTGTCTGTTGTGGAGCAAAAGTGGAGCCCTAGAAAGAGAAAGTGCAGGTCAAGCAGGGGTGGGGAACCAGCGGCTCTCCACATATTGGACTCCAACTCATATCATCCCCACCATCAGCCCTGCTACTTGAGGCTAAGGAAAGCTGGGGTTCAAAAACTGGAGGAAGAGAGTCCTCTCTTCCTGCAGAAGAGTGGCAGAGCAGGAATGACTGTAGCTGGACACACAAATGCACCCGTTTTAAAGATACAAACACGATGGCAACTGAATTACCAATGGGGAGAGCACTGTCCCAAATGAAGATTTCAGAACAGGGCACTGCTCGCCAACTAAATGGGAAGTCTGTGCCACTTGGGGGCAACAGTTAGCAAACATCCTGTGCGCTGGTGGGGGACCACAGAGAGACTTGTAATAGCAGCACCATGGAAAAAGTGCTTTATTCTCAGCCATGATCTCAGTGACCAGCACTAGCAATGATCCTGGGGAATATGGGAACATCAGCTGCGCTGAAGGATTGGGTGGCAATGCTGTTGGGTGGGAAAAACAGAGTCTGGGATGAGAACTAGGTCAGCTGTACTCTCCAAGCCCATTGCCAGCCTCACTGACCTACAAAGGCAGCTGTAAATCTACTAACTATCTCTGGCATCTCTCCTCTTAAAAAGAACACAACAACAGCTGTGCTGGATCAGACCAATGCTCTGTCCAGTCCTGCGCTCTGTTCACACACTGGCAAACCAGCTGCCCACAGGATCCTTCAAGTAGGATGGGTACAGCATCTCCTTCCTACCCAAGTTCCCTAGCAACTGCTACACAGGGGCACACTTCCATTCCTGGTGGCCATCACTACATCCTAAGACAGTGAATCCCACCATTTAACTATGCACCGTGTAACTACTTCCTTTTCTCTGTCCGGATTTCCCACTTATCAGCTTCATGGGAGGACTTCTTTGGTTTCAGTATTATGGGAGAGGGAGAAAAATGTGTTCTCCACTTTCTTCACACTCTGCTTAATTTGGAACACCTCTGTCAGAAGAGGCAGGCACTTGCAACCTCCATCCATACACACAAATATACATGAACGGGGCTGGGAAGTTGCAAGGTAGCAGTTCCACAACACCAATGACAGAAAACCAGTATTCTGTTATGTCACCCCATCAACAAGACCTTCTTGCACCACCTGCTGGACAAAGATTACAAGGGTGAACTTACACTCCATCTCCTAATGATCCTACTTGCTATCCTGCATCAACTTGATTCCTTGGAAAATTTTGGGTTCTTTATTCTCCCACCATGGTTTGGTTCCAGTCAGTGCCATTGTTTTGCTTTTAAAATATCTGATTACTATTCCTATCTACCCAAATAGAAGCTCTGGAATAACTAAACAGGACCAGCTGTTGGAGTGCTTCAGCTGTTTGCTTAGGACCAGAGATGGGAAAGATTGCACTAACTGCAGTTCAAGATGGCAACATTAATAAGAGCCAGAAAAAAATGAGTTCCATGATTCAGACTGAGCACTTGCTTGGAGGATGCACTTAAGGTTATTATCCAGAGCAGACCGTAAGAGCAGCTCTGCTGGATCATGCCAAAGGTCCATCAAGTCCAATCTCCTGCTTCCTACAGTGGCCAAGTCAATGCCTCCTCTGGGAAGCCCACGGGCAGGGCTTGAAGGGCAAGAACTTTCCCAGCAGCTCCTATCTGGTGGCCTAGGCTGCCTCTGAATATGGAGATTGCACTTACGGCCATCACAGCTGAGAGACCCAACTAGCCTCCATGAATGTACCTGATTCTGATTTATAGGCTTGGGAGGCCTGCTGTCATCACTACATCTTTGAGAACTTAATTCCATGACTAAATGTATTTGGTGAAATGGCTCAGCCCTTTGTCCTGACTGCTTTGCCCATCTGTTTCTTTGTGTGATCCTAGTAAAGCCTTCCCCAGCCTGGTGTCCCCCAGATGTTTTGGACAGCTGCCAGCACTCCTGCTCACTGGCCAAACAGCTGGAGGATGCCAGGTTGGAGCAGATCAGAGCTGCACAGGAGCTGCCCTGTCTCCACTCCCGCCCCCATCTCATAACTATAATCTCATCCTGAGACAGTGAATTCCAGAAATTAGTCACATGTTGTGTGGAAAGCCTTTCTTGCTCAAATCTACTGAGGAACCTTTGGCTTTCCAGGTGTAGCTGGTCTCCAGTTCCCATCAGCCCCAGCTAGCTTCGCCAAAGTTGAGGGAAAAGGGGAATAATTCATCAACAGCTGAAGAGACACAGGTGACTCTTCATTCTAATAATTACAAGAGAAGAAAACTCTCTACTCACCTCCTCCACGCTTAGCCTTAATTTTTAAACTAAGAAGGCCCCCAAACGGTTCATCCTTTCCTTGACAGAAAAGTGCTCCACACCACTGATGGTTTTGGCTCTCTCTTGAGAATCTTTTCCAGCTCTATCACACACTTTTGAAGAACTGCACAAGCTACACCAAGTGTATTGCAGGGAAGGGTAGAGGACAGATCTCCTGATGTTTTGACTTCAGCTCCCAGAAGCCCAGACTAGCATAGCCAAAGGTCCGGAATGTTGGGAGATGAAGTCCAAGACAGTTAGAGGGCTAAATTGTCCAAGCCCTCCAACAGATATTTGTCGCTTTAACCTGTTCCTAAAGACCGCTTGCATGGAGTCTGCCTTTTTTCACAACTACCATACACCAAGAACAAGGACACTGTACTTTCCACCAGCTAATGAAAGGAACATTTATAGAAGTATTCATACCACAGATACGTTTTTTTAAAAAACCATCTTGACCCCAAAAGGCTTATATTCTTGACTCAGAGGTCACTACTGCAATTTTTATTATTGCATCCTTTCTAAAAATGAGGAGGAAGAGAAGGTGGAGCGGCCATTACAGAGAACACGACAGTGTTGAGTATTATACAGGGACAAGGAAAAGATATGGAATACTCCACCCATTCGGGTGCCTCTGAAAGTCAGCCCACTCTGTCAAGTGACATTCCCAGCCACCCACTCCAACAGGGCATGAGGAGGAAGAGACTAGAAAGGGACTTAGGAGGGTGGCAAAGTCATTTTTAGAGTCCTCAGGTATCTAACACATCAATAGCTGCAAGAAATACTTTTAAAAATTCAGACAGCACCCAACGTAAAACAAAATGAAAAGGTACAAAGGAGGAGCCAGAAGACACGATCTCTGTGTGTTGCACAGTTCTCAGAATGTTCCCCAGGGACGGTTTGTTCCTACGCAAGCTATGTCCGGCTGAAATTCCAACCCCTTACAAATCCAATTCCAGGTCCTCGAGTTCCTCTTCCAAAGCTTTCCTTCGAGCCAGCTTATCCAACTGCTCTTTGGTCGGTTGCTTGATCTCCCCAGAGTCAATCCGTGCCTGCAACTCCTCCACTTGCCGCAGTTTCTTTTTCAGGTTTTTGATTTTCTTGTTCTTCTCCAAAGTGGCTGTAGCAGATGTGGCATCGCTGCTGCCTGCAGGGGGCCCTGAGCTGCCATCGGGCACAGCTAGCTTTCCATCCCCGTTGCCACCTGGTATCGCTGACAAACTTGTTTTCTCTAGTGACTGGATCAGGTCATCTGTGTCACGCTCCCCTTTCTCCTGCTGCTGCTTTCTCTTCTCTTTGCGCTTCAGGTTCCTCTTGGCTGTCTTGGAGAGTCCTATTTCACTGCTCTCTGGTCCCTTTGAAGCTTGCTTAGCCTCTGGATTTAGACCTGGAGGGAGCTCTGGTTTGCTTTTGAAGAATTTCACATATTTATTCTCATACCTGCATGGAACAAAAGAGATCAGAACTCTCTTCTCTCAATACCTGAAGCTGGGCAGGGGTAAGGGGAGTGGGGAGAAACAAAGAGAAAGGTGGAGCAATCTTTTCTTCAGCATATCTAAATGAGAATAACAATGGGAAAGCTAACAGTGATTAGAACTGCTCTTTTGGAATTCCACCCGCAGCTCCCTCTCTTCACAAGTAAGGAGCAATAGGGACATAAGCATGGAGCCGTTTGCACTGGCAAATGACTACATATTCAACTACTTAACAATATACTGCTTAGGGTTCAGACCAACCCCAGCAGACTCTATCCCTTTACTACCGATAAACTTCTGCTAGTGCTTGGCCCAGTCTTGCAAAGTAAGGCGAGCCAAGCCAAGAGGGAGTCCATGAATGCTTGCAGAATCCTTCTGTATTTGGAGCAGCAGCACAAAGGCACATGGTGCAGGACGAAGAGGCTGCTAGTGGTCGTTGGGGCTCCATTCTAGGCAATCCTCATGTGAGCGCCGGCAGCATTCCTCTTTCACACCACATGTAGCAGCAGTCTGGGCTGCTGCACCCGACAGGGAAGGACAATGTTTGTGCAGTGTGTGGTGCTTGATTCCTGGAAAGCACCCTGATGAACACTGGACACACTCAGCAGGAACTCCGATTCAGGGCTGCCGCAAAGCAGACAGGAGTCCAGGAAGCTGAACCCAGGGAGTTCAATGGATTCCCACCTTCCAGTAGACTCCTCATACTTCCCTAGTTCAGCTCATCTAAAAGCGACACCCATCATCAATGCAGTAACCTGCTACCTTCTGCCATACTGAGCATGGGGCTAGCAAAGGAGATGCGGCCCATGAGTACTGCCACAAACTACTGGTAGCAAACCTGTGCATGTCTAGCTGCTTTTCCCAGGGTGGAGAGTCATTTTTCCACCCATGTGCAAGTGTCCAGAACCACACAGGCCAATTTGTGGTTCTCAGGTGGATGATGTTCACTGCAATTTGGGGTTATTCCCTTCAGTAATGGCCTTCCCCAGGGACGTTCTGGAGAAGAGAGCATTCCACATCAAAGAAACTCATGTTCTGTGTGATGGCTGGGGAAGTGCAGCACAGGTCAAGGAAGGCAGGAGTGGGTTTGAAATCATGTCTAGATAGGCTTCCTTCAGAGTACTTTTTGTTCCAACATCAAACGTGTCTCTACAGTCAGAGAGATGCAAGCGCTAAAATTGTATCCACATTACCTATGGAACTGAACTTTTATATTTAGTAACCTTAACTTAAAACACATTCCAGCTATTTTAAGAAGAAAAATAAATGAGCTGAATTACCAAGGTAGCATTTGTGGTCATGTGTTTGTTTTAACAGTACTAGAGAAAGCAAAGTATATGTCTAAAACAGAAGACATAACCTACAAGCTGTTTTCAGAGAGATTTACTGGACAAGAACACCTGGACAAGTTCCATTTTAACTATCAAGGCTAATTGCTTGAAAAAGAGCGTTTAAGGAGACTGTAAGAACTGCCAGCACCATTTGATTAAAGAAGACTTTCCCAGACTGGAACATCCAGGTGTGACAGGCTACAACTCCCAGTAAGCGTGGCTGGGGCCTCTGTGACGGGAAGCCAAAAGACCTACTCTATAAACAAGCCCTACAGCAAACCCCCATTCCCCAATGTTTCTGCCTACAACTCCCATGATCCTTTCCTGTTGGGAATGCTTGCTACCCCGATTGGAGCCGAAGGTCAAAATAACTGGAGGGCCAGAAACTGGCCACCCTGCCTAAGGATTTCAGAACACCTAGTAAGAATTTTTACCTTTCCTTATAAGGAACAGACATACAGCCCCAGTCCATGCCAAATCACACCCTGCTTTTGAAAATCTTCACTTCAAATTGGAGAGCTGCTTGAGAAACACAATCCCTTTTGCAGGTGTAGAACTAGCCATGTTGTTTGCTTATTCATTTGTTTATCAAATTATAATTCAAAACAGTGAAAGCACTCTGGATCTGAATCACTTATTTTATTTTTTTATGGAAGTGGGACAAGTGAGTACAAGTCAAGATTGAGTACCATTTCTGCTAAGACCCTTGGCAGATAATCTACAGAAACTCTCTTCAGCTGAGGACTACCAAATTATGAGTTCACACGCTTTATTTATAATACTAGCAGGTATCATTTGATCGATTGAACTGTCTAAGCACAACTGCAATTGGGTTTATCATGAAGTGTTCACATTTTCCATAACAGAGAACTTCCAGTCAACTGCAGGGAGAGAATATTCCTCAAGAACTAATTCTGACAGAATTGGCTTGCCATACCCTCTCTCTCATGTGGATAATTCAGAGCAGCTTTCTGGATCAACATAATGCAAAGCTGAGATTAGCAGGAAAGACTCAAATGGGAAGGCAATTTTATTGCAACTGGGAGCCATAAAAATGGTGGGCTAACAATTCGACAGATCAGACATGATATGGAACTGTTGGGCACCACCCACACTTCCAGGAAGGTGACTGATCTTGTACTTTCTGCTTGCACCAAAGGCAGGCAACATATGGCTCAGCCAGGGTCTCTTCTGCCAAAAAGCCGGATGAGAGTTTGACTTACACAGGCACCTCTTCTTGGGGAACATAGCCTTCTTTCACTCTCCTTTGCTTCCTCCAGGTGCCATCTGGGCGCTGTGTGGAAGCGATGTATTTTCCTGAAACATTTATGAGCAGGTTAGCTGGCAAAATAATATTGCACTCCCCTCTCTGTATGACATGCCTATGTGACCATAATGTTAAGGGCACCTTCCTATGCAGATTTAGACAAAAGCAAAATGAAAAAAAGAAGAGCTATAAATATAACAAAGAAATAATAATAAGTAAAATAATATCCTGCAAAGTTTTGGCCCATACAACTAGAAACAATCAAAATTAAACAAACAAAATTTAATCTTGTTTTATTAGCTGCTTCATATCTTCCCAAATTCCTACCATTTACATGTGGAAGCTAATGTGAAATTATTCATCATTACCCTTGATAACTATAAAAGTGGATTCCTTGTAGGACAACTCCCAGCACAGCTAAAATCTTTCACTTAGGCTGCAATCTTATATATACTTAACTGACTGGGATCTGCAATGAAAATGATGGGGTTATTTCTAGGTAGACATGCCTAGTATTGGCATTTTACTTTCAGTGATCCTTAAGACAACCCTGTAAGATAGTGCAATACTTTTATCCCCGTAATGAATACAAAATACCTAAGCACAAAATAACACACAAGAAATTAATTAACAAGTGTGGCAAAATTCATTAAAACATCATAGTGTAGTGTACACAAGCACCCCCTACACCAAAATTATGCCTCAGAATGTGCAGACTGCACCCATCATTCAGGCTAGTGTGATGCTGCCATTAGTGGTGTTTTAGGACTAGGAAGACCTGGGTTCCAACCTCAAACATGAAGCTCAGTAGGTGACCTTTGGACCAGTTAACAGCCTAACTTCAGATAAATGGAAGAAGCAACCATCATGCATGCTGCCTTGAGCTTTTTAGGGAAAGGTGAGATATAAGTGTATTAAATAAACAAATATAACTGAGCCCATTCATTCATTATACATGCACTAATCAAAATGTCAGAGAAAAAAGCCTAATCTGAACCCTGATTAGTCAAAAGGAAGAAACATCAACAGATCCAGCTATTCTCATTCCTGCAAAAATTCCCATTTTTTCTATAACTACTAAACTTCTTCCTCTGCCTCTAGCCATTTTGGTGTTGGGTGTGGAAGAGGGTAACAGTGTGGTGCAAAGAAAAGAAACCAGCAAGTATCTTCAGCCAAAATCCAGTGCCATGTGGCTTCAAAATGAGCCATGTGCTGGAAAACTGCATTCATTCCCTGAAAACGCACACATGTAGTTCAAATCAGCCAAAGGACCAGACCAGGGAGGGCTGTTACCAACTGACGTATCAGTACATGTATACATTCAGTGCTTTTGTTTTTTACCTTCTATAAAGTGCTTCAGGATTTATCTCAAATGAGAAGCAGATTCTATGCAGGGCTATTAGTGACTGCAATAGGTCAAGATCAAGGCTGCCACCAGAAGCCAGTGCAGAGGAAAGAGAATATATACCGGGATGCACAGCTGCCGATCCCACCTTCTGTCCCAGCACTGGGCTCAATTATGATGACCCGAAGCACCGCACACACGGCCCGGGGGTTCGTCTACCTTCTGCCCGGGCGCGGGGGCGGGTCTCCCGCTGCAAGGGGAGGGGCCACAACGGAAAGTGGAGCCCAGAATAAGCAGCGGGGGGGCATGCTCTAAAGGAGGGGGCGTGGCACAAAATGGGATGGAAGCGAAAGGTGGAGCCTGGCAGGCATAAGGATGGAGGGGGGAGGAGCGCCACCGCGGGAAGACTCGGAGGATGCAGCGGTCGGACACGAGAGTTGGGCGCTTGGCAGAGTTAGAGCGAGCCAGAGTGAGGGGAGGAAAGGAAGCCAAACCCGCGATTCCCTCGCTCCCAGCCCAGCCGCGGCTCCCCCACTCACCGGTTTCATCAGTCACATAGGGAGTCGCCATCTTGGAAACGCGACCTACTTCCGGCTGTATTGCCTCCACCTCCGGATATGGCGCAGAGGGGAGGAGGAGAGAGCGGGCGGCGCGGCCATTTTGTCTCTGAGCTGGGACCTCGCCGCCCCCTGTGGTTCTGGCTGCGTGGGCGGGCGGCTCTCCCGGCATCCTGCGGGCCGTTTCTGGGGTTCCCCGGTGCTGGGGCGTTGCTTGGCGCCACCCGCTGCTGTGTGAGCGTGTTGGAGCTCCAGACGAAGGCCCGTTCTCATTTCTTTCACCCTCGTTATTTGCACATGGTGGTCGTAGTCAGTTTCCGTTCCTCTTGCCAAGCAGAAATGCCCAAAGAATCGAGGTGTTCTCCTTTTTGTCCCGCTCGCTCTATGAATCCTTGCGTGGAGACATTTTAAGTACATAGAGTGTGGGGGCACTGCCAAGTGGAGAAGACCTTTTGCAATGTTATGCAGCGAAATGTAGAGAAAACAAAAATGTAAATAAGGTGCTGTGTACGGGGGAATAAAGTTGAAATCCTAACACATTTGCTGTAAATTTTACAATAAATTTAACATAAAAGTTAAAGTGCAGTCCTATGCAAATTCTGCCTAAACATGGGTAGGTTTGGGCCAGTAAAATGCCAGACTTGTTAAAGACAGCTAATGAAAGTGCTGTCTCAGATGCAATAAAGTTTAGGAGTAGGAGGCCTTGGTGCTGAAAAGATGAATGTTGGTGCTGGATTGGCCATCGTGTGGAGATCATTCCCTAATTGGGGCCACCATTAAGAAATTCCTCTTCCTTGTTAACACTTCTAAGGCATTGTAGGAGGTGGTACTCAGTGGAAGGTCCTCAGATGTTGCCTCTAGTGCCCTTACAAATTTTGTTGGGAGAGGCAGTTGGCCAGGTATTGTGATTCAGAGCCATTTAAGGCTTTTAGGATAAAACCACCTGTGGAAGTTTATCCCACTGACCAGTAGAACTTGCTTCCAGGGAAAGATCAGCAGGACTGAGCAGCAAGTGATTTAGTTTTCAATTCTCTATGTTCTCACGACCCTGGGAGTAAATTCCACTGCACTCAATATTGCTTACTATTTGACATGCACAGGATTATACTGTTTGGCTGCAATCTTGCACCTGCTTACTTTGGAATGATTTCAGTTGAACTGGGTGAGACTTACTTCTGCATAGACATTGGGTAAAATTGTGTTATTAGCCATATGAGTAACCTGGAAGTGATGCCTGCTTTATGCTTAACTGCACTAAATTCTAACCTGTTGAGCCTATGGTGGTCTGCTGTCACTCTCTGCTCATTTCTTTCTGGTCCTCATTGATGTTAAAAGGCTAGCAGCAACAACACAATATGTAGAAAGGCAATTTGAGAACTTTTAAAGAGACTGGCTTTCAAGTTTCTTTAAAAAATGTGTATTTCTAGACTCAAGACACAAGAGAAGTCCAGAAAGCTTTCAGTGTACAGGAAAAAAGGCTCTTAAATGGATTACAATCTCATTATTGTTAGATAATTATCTCTGTGTGGACCATGATGCTTTAAGAGGAACTCATTCATTTACAGATCAAATTAAGTCAAATATGGTGTAGTTAAGCTATTCAGATTTGTTCTTCATAGTGAGAGCTCTACATAGGCTAATTGTGGAAAATCATATGGCATATACTTAAGTCCTGAGTTATTCTTGAAACACGAATACTTGGAGATAAACTGCTGACAACAGCATGATTAAAGAGTTAGGTTTAAAGGAGAGGAGTGGTGCTATTTTTGTGCAGGGAGCTGAAAAGAACTGTGGGATAGAAAGTAGGGACTGGGTGAAAATGTAGTTTCAGTTGGATTTGATAAGAATTTACCAATGTTCACTAAGTTTATCATATTCAGAACAAACAAAAAAGAATGTGGGGAAAATTGAAACTGCCAAATCAGTCTATGGAGGCCCAAGGCTTTGAGTACTTAGCTCTTAGAAGTCCAGCTTTTGGTGTTGAATTAGGAAAATATTTATTTTATATTTTTTCTATTGAAATTTTGCAATGTATGTGAAGACAAAGTTTTACAGCCTATATTACATACTGTTAGAATTTACGAAACAAGACATGAACTGAGAAATTTCTTCTTATCATTTGTATTTAATGAGTCTTAAGTGAGCCACAGCTAATTGAAGTTCCATTCCTTTCAATGGGTCTGCTCTAGCTAGGACTAACATTGGATGCTACCTTTAGAGCTGCCACAATTTTTTCTGCCAGGCTCCTCAGCTTTATTAGCTGTACAGCTTGCAAGTACATAATGGTCCACACCATGCTGGGAATAGCTGTACCTATTTGGCCATTGTAAACGGATGAGAATTTAATTTCAGTTTACTTGTTAAAGAAATTGACCAAAATATGCTGTTTTCATAGTGAGAAAGAATAAAGTTTACATTTAAAAAATACAAATCTGGGAGAAGGTGAGTGAGAGGCCCTATAATACATGGAGTCTAGTGTTCTGTTCTAAGGATTTAAAAATACCTGCAAGCAAAAAAGAGAATTAATGGAGATTCTTTCCTTGTGCAACATTTCAAGTAAGAACTGATAAGTAGTCCTAGTTTGGGCAGCCATCTTCAAAACAGGAATTTGAAAAAGCATTATTTCAGATAATTCCAGCTCAGTCACAGATTGATATATACCCAGTAAGAAAATGTCTGCATGTAAAGTTCTCTGTGGGTTGCAAATAAGAATAGTGCCGATTTTGATCAGGATCAGAAACTGGTAACAGTGGGAAAAGGTTACACAATCCTGAACTCTGAATGCACAGATTCATAGAAGGTAAGGACTTTTTGCAGAATTTCTAAGTACCTATCCAGAGGGCATAATGGTGGTGTTAGAATGACAATGGTAATTCTATCAGTTAATCTATCCCTTGATTCTATCTTCCTTGGAAAGGAGTGAAACACAACAATAAAATAGCTTCTAATCATGTTCCTAAATCTACAAAGGCTCTTTCTGTTACCCACTTAACAATTTTCAAAATTGACCTCCTCCCCACTGCCTTCAGTAGAGTTATGTGGCTTATCAATAGAAAGTGATTAAATAACAATTTATGTCACTTCCTTTAGCAAAGGTCATATTGCTGGGAATGGAAAACCATCTTGTTTTTAAAATATCTTGTTTGTGTGATTCTTAGGCTGTTACATCTGGGGACAAAGGCATTCATTTACCTCAATAATTAGAAAATGTGCAACCTGATTCAAGTCATGTTTTTCCTGAAAATACCATTTTGTTCAATAGAGTTTCTACCAAGCCAGAGCCAAACTTGATGGATACAGATCATAGTCAAGTGTTTGCCTGGTAGAGTTGAGTGTCTGCTTCTGACACAAAAAAAAAAGCATTGTAGTGGAGGGAAATAAAGTACCCTGCTCTATCTTACCTTATTGCTTTAGGATTCTCTTTACTGCCTGAGTCACTTGCAGAATTGGAGCTAGGCTGGGAGAGAGCTGTTTAAAGCACTAGAGTGCAATGAAGATGGCTGGGGAGATGGATGGCATTTACTTCCCCTTTATCTGTACATTTCTCTTTGTGTGAGAAGTACACTTCCCTTACCTTAGATACAAATGGGGTAATTACCTGCTTAGTTATTTCAGGGTTCCATCTTAAAGGCAGCCTAAAAAGAAACACAAGTAAAAGAAGTAAAATATGAACAGAACAATGGCCAGAGGTGAAACGGTTAAGAACACACACATTCAACTGCTCAAGCTCAGAGTTTCCTGAGTGTGGTTTCACTTAGACAAGACAGGGAAAGAAACATGTGACTACATGTCAAGTCTAATTTGAACCTCGGGGATCCTACTGTTACAGTATGCACTAAATACTGTGTGAGGGCTTTCCAACAAGAATTCTATCAAAGAATGTAAAATCCTGGAGCTACAGCACACTCTAACCAGTTTACAAACTAGATATGCAGGGCAACTGCATATTCTCTCTGTAAGTGCTTTTCTATTTGGAAAAATATATAACTCCATATTTTTTCCTCTGCAAAGAGAAAAAGAGCTGGAATAACAGTAAAAAAAAGAGGAAGGATTACTGCTAGTGCTATCTTTCTGCTTTAACTTTCACCCTTTGAGGCTGCTTTTAATTGGGAAATATATCAGGGTGGGGTAGGAATGCACAACTGTGAATCAGATTTAATTTGGGTTCGGGGGATTCTGAAGCAGAGGACTAGACTTTAAGGACATGATGATATTTTCCAATGATAATCCCTGTAGCAGTCACATAATCACAACTGATGTGCCACTGGTGGAATAAAATAGCATTATTTCAAGCAGCAAAGCATTAAAGTTTGAGTTCTGGGATAATTTATATCCCCACCACAAAATGCTTATATCTGAAGAAGGAGCACTTGGATCCAATGTGTCAAGGGAATATTGACTGTGTTCATTGCACCATAAACTAACGGCTGTGACAGGGAAGTGTGCTGAGGTCCCAGAGTGGCGCAGAGATATGTTTATTCTGGGGCTATCTTTTAAATTGCCAGATGGAGTTCAGGTGTTAGGAGTGGAGGGGTCATGTGGTAGACTTTTTTTTTTTTTGGTTTTATTTATTATATTTTTTAGTTTGGCCAATAACCAGAGTTCTCTGAGTAGATTACAAGAAGTTAAAAAGCTAGAATACTATACAACTAACATTCTAAAATAAATAATTGTAAAAAACATATGGGTTATACATGCTTATAATCTATACAATTATAAAAAAATATTACAAATTCTAAAAGAACGAAATGGCATATTGTACAAAACAACAAACAGCACAAGAAACAAAATTGCCATAAAGAAACAGTACTGCAGCTTTGTGTCATCCCTGCACAGCAGCGCTTGTGAACATCCCTTCCTGTCTTGATCCTCTGGTTTGGGAGAACAGCATAAGCAGGCCTGAGAGTGCTATGATGTTCTTTCTGGCTTGACCCTTCCAACCCCTTACTGCTTAACTAAGAGCAACTGTTCCTAGATTAGCCTGAGCAATAGAAAGTTTGGCTTGGCCTGGTTGGTTTGAAGAGGCTAAACATATTTGAAAGGCTAATCTACAGTTTCTGTCCCTACAATGGAGAATTGGCTTTTATTATTTTCTGCTGAATGAAGAATTCTGTGCAAATCAAAAGTTTGCATACTTTTATACTTGCAAAAACTCATCTGTTCAAAGATAACTTCCCACCTAATAACATGGCATCACAACTAAGCTAAACTTTTGTTTAGTCTGACAGAACCATAATAATGTCATAAGCTTCACAGAAATGAATATATGCTCATGGGAAGACCAAAATGGGAACTGGAGGCAGGTTTATCCTACTGAACTCGGATGAGCCTCTTTTTCCTATGAGCAGTGCTGGTGCACAGCAAAAGGTGAAGTGTCTCAAAAGAGTCATAGTTTTAGTTTCACTGTATGGGTGATGATGCATCTTCCCCACCACAGTTGGTAGAGGGTATCATTTGTGACTATAAATACTCAGTGGTTGGACATTGTAGCTACCCTCAGTGTTTCACTGTCATGTTGAACTCCTGCTTATGTGAGCAGATTCTGTGTGCTCAGATTAGAGGGTTATCTGTGAAGCAGTGCTTGGAGGCAAGGATGCTGCTGAGAGCAATGCTAAGCTGTAAGTGCTGGAGAAAGACGGAGCAGGTGTGCCAGCCTAGCTAGTTGAGAAAGCAGCTGCACTGGTGAACTTGCACAGGGGCGGGTGATAGCCCCTTCCTCCAATTTTCCTTTCCATTCTGAGAAGATGGTCCATGCTTGGAATGCATTGCCCAGTAGGTGTCACTCTGGCTTGCTGGTGGTGCGGGATGCTGGACCAAGAGAAGGAGGTCTGGTTTCTTTCTTGAGTCTAGCTTGCAGCTTGGGATGCCCGTGCTTCACTAACGGCCAACCCTATACTGAGCCGTAATTTGGGGCCTGCACTATGTGTCACATACTTTCCTCCGCCCTGCATTTGCACAACACTACTTTCTCCCTCTTATTGTGCTCTCAGGGCCAAACAAGATGATGTATAATTTGCATGCTTAGCATCCATGTCTGGGTTTTTAAAAGTTAAGCACTATGGCTGTTAGAGGGATACATTTTAATGAGGGCCACAGAATGTGGGGAAGAGGGGCTTAACTATTCCCAGCAGAAATCTCCCCCCACCCCCATACAGCAATGAGACTTACGCGCGCGCGCGCGCACACACACACACACACACACACACACACACATCTGTAAGCACCAATGAGATTTTTTCTACATTGCACAGAGTGGGTTGATTTATCTAGATCACATCTGGGGAGGAATGGGTTAAACTTCCCCTCTCCACATGCTGTGATCCTGATGAAATCCCTCCCATTAATGGTATTTAATTTTAAAATACACCAGACATGGTGGCTAACCACACTATTAAAGTAATGTCTGGTTTGGTCCTGTTGGCTGTTCCGCACTTGGGGTCACTTTGCTTTTCATGTTGGTATCCTACCCTTATTTAATTCTCTGCCGCTGCTCCCCCCGTGCTGCCCCCCCCCCCGCTAGTTGGTCAGAGCAGCTTCTATGTTCTGAGCTGTGGAAATGTTAAAGGAGGCCAACATGTGGAACGGAACAGGAACATGTTCCAAACAGAAGCATTTTCTGGTTTCACTGCTGCTGCACATCCTCCATTTATTGCAGAACCTGAACTATGGTATACTTAAACTAGTGCTTAATCCAGTACATACTGGCCCCATTGATTGGGCATTCTCCAAATCTGCTTCACCGCTAGTTCACTGATGACAAGTTCTTATAGCTGTTGTACAGTATCTGCCACATTTGTCTTACAATGCTGCGCACCAGAATGTTTCCCAACCCTAGCACAATCACAGCCCTTTCCTAACCTCTTACATTCTCTGGCACTGTCCCAAGGCCCTTTTCTTGATGTCACCGAGATACCACATTGTGGCTACATCCTGGCAACTGTATTACAAAGACACAAATACTCCAGATTTATTATCACTTCACTGTGTTTTCTGTGGTGAAATGTCTCACCAGCCTATGTGTATCTCTAAATTCTTATGTCCACTCTATATTTCTGGATTTGTTGTTTACCTTTTTACTTGAAGTTTTTTAAAAAAATTCCATTCATCAGTCAAAAAGAGGTTCTTGGAGCACTTAACCACCACAGTCCTGCCTGTGCATGCACATTGTAAACAGACACAACACAAGATACTGTAAAGGGTGCAATATAAAAACTTTAAATAGCAAATAAAATGGGATGGGGAGGGAAGAGGGAAAAATGCAACACTTTCAGAAGAACTGGTGAAATAGCCCTGAATTCTCTCTCATTTCAGTCCAACTAGAGCAGGCCCTAATTTTCCTTTGCCTGTTACTAAGCTCAGGTACTAGCTTTGTTTGTGTGTTCTGTTACATTTCATTATGTCCTTTCTTCAAGGTGATACACATTGCCCTCCTCCCTATTTTATCCTCACATGAATTTTGTGAGGTTTGTTAGGCTGAAAGTTAGTGACTGGCTCAAGGTGACCCAGTGAGCTTCATGACAATGAGAGGATTTGGACTCCAATCCTCCCTCTTATTCCAGCAACTTACAATAAACCAAACTTACACAATCTTTAATGCACCTAACTTACAGGAACAATCTGTAAGTAAATCATTTCAAAAGGCTATACTTTTTTTTAGTATTCAGGAGATTATAGTTTAGTCAGAACTGTGCGTGCACGCACATACACACAGAGGGTTTAATCTCTTAGCAATGTAAAAGAGATGGCAATTATTTCATTATTTCTACTGTCAACAAATTACTTTTGTTCACTTGATCACCACAGAGTACATGGTTTATTTACTTCTTCTTCCAACCACCATGGCAACCCCTGGCCAGGGGTCAAATAATCAAAATGACCACTGGCACACAACACAACCTACCGTAACTTAAATAAAACGTGGTGGACTGCAATGATATTGTGAACTGGTGCACCAGGATGGGAGAAGAGGATCAAAGCAGCAGCAGAAAGGTGGTATGGAAAGGGGAAAATTAAAGTAGGAGTTAAAACAGCCATTTCTTTCCAGTTGCTCCCATATGGGTGTAATATAGCATAACAGCCTTGAAAATAACCCACAAATGTTTTATTTATTTATTTAAAGTTTGTATAGACCATTCTTATAGTATACGCTGTCAGAATGGCTTACAACCCTTTAAAACAACATAGAAGTTGCTTGCTAGCCATGTTTTTATCAGCTTGCTAAAAGGCTAGTAGCCTGTGTTTATGTGCTGGCTGCAGGGGAGAGGAAAGTCCTTCCTATGTGGGCAGCATGGAAACAGAAGTAGTTTTTAACAACCTGGCAAATTATTAAATATTTTTACATACTGGTGAAAATAAATGTGCATTACTGTCTGTTATCACTGGGGGTTTGGGCATATTGTCCTAAGGGGTGTGCCTTGTTGTTATCCATTAGTCCACTGAAACATGATAGATTCAAAACTACTTTGTTGCATATTTTTAGGCCCTTACACATTGTAACTCATTCAGAGGAAATTTTCCACTGTTATTTGAGTTACCAGAGGAAATGAAGCATCACACACTTAACAGTATTAGGGTATTTGTTAAAGTACCTGGTTTTCCCAGCACTACTTGGCTATATTTGTCTTGATGACATTAGTTCAGTTAGCTTCCTGGTCACACCATAGTTTCCAGGACCACTGGGACTGTTTATACTTGGCAATGTAAGTAATATAAAACAGAAGAATGCAACATTAATTTGCTATTTATATTCTTAGAAGGCACTTGGGTAAATATATATATTCTCAAGAACTGCTCTAACAAGACATTCTTTTCAATGCTCTCCAGCTAGTTCTGTTCCAAGGTCCGGTGCTTTATTACAGAGGATGAACAATGAAAGATGACGCATGGCAGTTTCCCCCGTTGTTCTCTCCCATTGCTGTTGAAACCTAGCAGTATCCAAAATTTCCCTTCCCAATACTGTGGGAAGAACAGATTGCTATGAAACTTGATGCTTTACAGATGCCTGTCCATCACAGTCACCAAAACTCTCAAATCTGGAGTTCACATTCCATTTCAACTGGATTATTTGTATCTGTGCTAAGAATGAGTGGTGGAGGCCCATATCAACTTCATGCAGCAAAGATGTGGTGAATCCCCTCCTTACACATCAGTTGTGGAAGGGTGCTGAATGATTTGGAGGGTGATGTGGTGAACTTTTCCCCAATCTTATTGAGCCCCAGTGTCCCTCAGTTGTAAGAAGAGATTTATGACTTACTGGGGTTGTTATGTGTATATACATACATACTATGTGATGGGATGGCATAAAAATGCATTAAATAAATACATAGACAGGAAAATCCCTATTTTTATATGTGAAATGTTGGAAGACACTGGATCCTAATCCAGTCAAGCACATCTCACTGCTTGGCACTCCTTGCATGCCATGCAGAGAAGAACAGTATTAGCTGAGATTCCAAAGCAAAAGTCCCTCCCACTTGTGGTTCAGGAAAAATGCTGGCTTACTCAGTCACACCTTCTTTGGCCAGCCCTGGCAGAAAAAGGAAAGCCGCACACCTAATGTTTCTTCCTCATAATGTCATTGTGTGATTGACTTAGGCCTCTGTATTTGCACTTCTATGGATTATGTGCACAGCTCATCATTTGCACAGCTGTGCATTCAGACACTTTCCTGCTCTCTGTTACTTGGCGAGTTCTGCCTCTTGTTCTTACTCAAACGTGAGTGATGTGGCTCTTGAGAGAAAAACTACAGGCTAGTGCTCTGTGCGTGTGTGGTAGGAGAGCTGTGACTCATCCTTTGCAAAGAATATGTTTTCTTCTTTGGTACCAGCCTGTTCTGAACTACATCTCTAACTTCCTCTGTGTGTTGCCACCTGCTTTCAAGAGGCCTGAAACTGAATGGGCCAATTAGCTCACGCAGAACATCAAATGTTCCTCGTGTTGTTGCACAACAAGCCTATTTCAGCTGCTGGGTTATTATACAGAACAGAGGACATTTTCAAAAGACGATGGGAGTTCTTTTGTCCCCTCTTTATTTTCTTGTAAATGGGTTACTTAGCACTGTTCAGAATTACATTTTTCAAACATGGACAGCATCAAGGAAATATTACACAAGCTGCATGCTGATCATTGTGTGTGATCTCATTCTCATATAAGTACATTTTTACTGTTTGTGTGCATAGTGGGCAGTCATGATTGGCTGTGACTTCCCGCTGCGTGCTTCATTCACGAATATTTGCATGTGTATATTTTGCATCTCATTCCTCTTCAAAGCATCCAGTTCTGTAAGATTCACCATCTGAACACATTAGGCAGGTATATGCATGTCAGTTACCTTGTATAGCTTTGTCTGATTCCAGAGTTTAGCAGTCTTCCAAGCACTGCATTCCATGGCTCAGCTTCTTAACCTTTTCTTACACATCCTGAAATGTTGAGATTGAGCATGCTAGCAATCAAAATAGATTAATAAATATTGTGTATATTCCATTTTGCTGCTTCACATTGTGCCAGTTTGCACAACACAGCATGGCCATCAGGGGTTCTTTAGCCCACAATTAATAGTAAGCTTATGCAAGTTTTGTCTGACCCTCAAACAACAGTGATGGAGTCTGCATGACTCACAAAACCCACACCAAGTGGGGCTGCACATTTGAAATGGAGGCCATATGGCAGCATCTCATCCGGTGTTATTTAAGCCGTGCTAACTTGCCACACTGTATGAACCAGGGCATCAGATCATAAGGGTTGGAAAGTAGCAAAAGTAGTCCCCCAAGAGCAACTTTCCACCAAAATGAAAGATATTACAAGGTCAACCCTCCACAGATCTGTGAATCAGAGAGCTGAGACAAAGTGCACCATGCTAAGCTACCTGCCAGCAAGCGTACGAACCAGTGTGCCGAGCTTCAATGGGAGGAAATAGTAAAAATACTAGCTGATCTGGCACTGAGGAAAAATAGCATACTGAGATGGCGGAGAACACAGCAAAGGGCAGGAAACTATGGTGAGGAGAAGGGAGAGGAAACTAAGTGTATGCATAAGTTGATGATCATCTGTGATTTGGGGGTTTTGCCTCTACTCTTTATCTGACTTCTCAAAAGACAATTCAAGAAATTTCCAAACTGCTGTTCTTGATTGCCATTGCGTCCCTCAAGCCATTGGCCTATTTTCCAATCTCCTTTCTTAAACATTCCCTTCAGTAGAGAGCTCTAGGTTACTATCTAGCCTCCAAATCTTTGGCTGACATTTATTTCAGATATTTTTGCAATCATTTCTGTGTGGTACCTAAGATAACATCTGGAAAAAAATAAATTGTCAGCAATGACTTCTTTATATGTACATACAGCACTGCTCTTTGCTCCTAGATCCAAGCCCCACTGAAACTGCATCATTGTGAGTTGCTAGGTGCTTAATCACCCACCTCCCCACATCCCAAATAAGGTCGCCCAGAGAGTACAATAGGAATGAATTCTGCCGGTACCTTATCTTTTCAATAAGTACTTTTACACAGAATTATTCAAATAGGTCCCAAATTCATTTTTGAGGATGATACCCTTGCAAGTGACTTTGGGGTTACTTTAGTGCTGTGTCCTACCCACACTGAATACATCATGAGGGATACTCCTAGTGGAGCTTCCTAGTCATACCATTTCTTCCAGGACTAGTGGGCAGTGGGGGCAGGTGGCTCCAATATCAGCAAGGCTGTGTATCAGCTCTGGATTCCCACCTGTACATTTCGGAAGCTCTTTGTGGTGCTGAATTCTCTCCCACCCACCCCCCTCCTGCCCCCAGTTTGGCACCATAGATAGCTCCTTTAAAAGTTTGGTATAAGATACAGGGTGGAAATACAGTCCCACTGACATCAGAACCACCAATCTTCACCACAGTGGGGATGGCTTTCTGCTACAGAGACATGCCGTTATCCATCCACTTCTGAGTGTATATTCAGCCACATATTCACCCTTGTACAGGAGTCCTTAGCAGCTTTCATTACCACTGGATATGGTATTCTCCTGGAACATTTTTTATTTTGCTAAAAAAAAAGAATATAAACATCCTGGACAATCATGAACAGCCCCTCCAAAGTGCCATTGGAGTATTTTGAAAATAGTAATAGCTGACTTCCCTAATCTCAAGGGGGGGAAGAGAGAAAAATGATCACATGCGGCAAACCCGGCAATCATGGGACAGGGGGATGAATCATCCCTCCTGGGGTTTCTCCAGGATACCTGTGGGGGCACCAAGTAGGGAGGGGGGCGACAACCCACGGGCGTTTGTCTCTTGGTTTCACTGTGGGTGTGACACACAACCCACCTTCTGTGGCTCATTGCCAGGGTAGGTTAGCACGCTATGCAGAGGTACTCGGTGCTCTATTTTCACCCTTGTTGCTTTCAATTCACGGGATTGTAACTAGGTTACATTAAGTGTTAATCACTGATCTAATGGCTAATGGCAAAACAGGGACACAAACCAGGGTGCTTAATGAGCATGCCTACCTCTGGTTGCAGTGATTAGATTTTCAGAGAATTTGAAGCATTTTTGACAAAGCTGGGTTGCAATGGGGGGCAAGCAGGTAGAGAGGCGAGGGTTACAGACTGTATGATGAGAAAGGAGGGTTAAGGTGCAATCCAGTGCATGCACAGACTGAAAAAAGGGTTGCAGCTCCTATTCCTTTTTCTGCAATTTGCAGAGGATTACACCCTTAATGTATACCCCGTGTTCTCAACAGAAGAGACCAGTGCAGAACCACAGTCCCTTGTGAGTCTTCTTTCCTCCTTTTCCCAGCTTTAATAGTCAGGCTATTAAAAGGACTCCTTTTTCTGTTTTGTACCAGGCTGTCTGAATTTTTGAGTATCCTGACTTCATGTCAGATCAATGAAGGAAAATCTGAGGTTCCCAGGTGCACTAGGATTTTGAGGCTGATGTTTAAGATGCTGAAATATTTATTCAGTTGTGAACCTAAACATTTGGTGCTGGAAGGATGTTATATTTTTTCAGTTGTATCTGTGATATTTTTCTCCCTGTGGAGAAATTGGGGTGAAAACTCACAAAAATCTGGTATGTAAAGATAAAGCAGTAACAGCTGCTCTTCCACTTACTTTCATACATTAGACATGTTTCCAGTCGCCTTCCTCTGGTTACTCCTTTTGGCCCAACTGAATGGCCTTGGTGTACCCACTCCATTTGGTACCGAACATTTTCTTATGACTGAGCATCTGATCCTTCCTCCTGCTGAAGCAGCTCCTCTGCAGTGTGTCAACTGCCAGCCACCTCTGAATTAATCAGGTTCTGCAGTGATAGACCATAACAACCTTGTCATCAGGGTTGTGTTGATTCATCTGAACTGTTTATACATTACAATTTTCTTTCCTTTTTTGCATGAGAAATAATAATTTTCTGAGCTGCCCCCTCACCCAGTTACCATGGCATCTGAGAGCCTTAAATCTGTTACAAATCATTGCACATAATGATTGCCTCTTCTCCGTGCAGCTTATCACAGTGAAATGTGCAGAATGAAACCAGGTTCTCACTCTCTGGATCTTAAAATTGCAACCCTAAACTGAAGAGATCACTTATGGAGCACAAAGAAAGTGTTTCCAGGGAGAACCATATGAAATGTTTCACCTAAAGGAAGCAAGAAAAGCTGAGCTGAGAAAAGGAGTCACTGTAGCATGGCAGCCAGAATAGAATCAGTGAAACAGATAAATGGGCAAAGCTTATCAACGCTGCATCACTAAGCTTCTGCAAGCTTCTAGGGGCAGCCTCTTATATGGTCAGTTGTTTTGAGAGGAAAGGACAAGGGAGATTGGAGTTTTTGCAATGCATGTTCTTTTGCAGAGTAGAGGCACGCATTCATTCAGACACAAACACAGCATCCATGGTTTCCCCCAAAAGTGAGCAAAATGCCCTTGGAATCAATGTATGGCTAGAGCAAACCTTTTGATTCAGAGGCAGCGTACCTCAGGTTTTGAATTCCATTGCCGGGAAGCAACAGTGGGAGAGGGTTATTGCCCCGAAGCCCTGCTTGTGGAGTCCAGTGGCCACTGTGGGGAGCAAGGTGTTGGACGCTTCTTTAGACTGACCTAGCAGGGCAATGTTTGTGAACCTTCCCCAGGTTGTTCCTGCTAGCTAGCTGACAACAATATTAGCTGTCATGTGCTAAACTTTGCTCTCCCTGTTTTGTGATTGGCTACAGTCAAGTTTCCCCAACCAGTTCTTTCAGTCTTGACCCAAGCAGTAGGCCATGGCTGCTTGGCAAGCATATTTAGCTGCCCAATGACACAGAAGCCTGGATAAAGGAGATCGTGCCACACATTCCAAGTCTACCCAGAGACAAATTGTTTCTGTAGTCCCATGGAAAGTGAGGTTTTTGTGGGTTCAACCATTTTTTATATTTTTGCTCATATCAGTGACTTCTTGGTCTTCTCAGAGGTCTTGCAGTCACAAAACATAAGCAGCATTTTGACTACACCATCAAATAAACTGCAAATCAGCCCTGAACATTTTGATTCTTTGGTGTGAGTATAGAAGCAGTCCTAGATCTCTAAGGTAGATAGCAGCTGTGCATTTTATCTCTTTTGTGTGTGCTATTTTTGACAACAGGCTCAAGTTTCTGCAGCTCTGTTTGTCTGGAGGTGGTTAGCAGGTGAAGAGAGGACAGCTCCAGTTTTTGCCAGGATAGTAAACATCTGTTGACAAACCAGCATAAAGGGTCTCCTATCTGGTAGTCATAATGTGTGAGCTGATAGGTAGTAAAAGCTAACTTGAGAAAAATAACCGCAGGACACAGGGTAGACACATGCCCTCTTGTAATTTTTCATAACTTTACATCATTGGTACAAATAGCTAAGAGAAGTGCCAGCCCGGTGACTGGAGGGACATGGTTCATTATTCTCTGACTACAACAACCTTTAACAATTATATATGCTTTCATTTCCCTTGAAAATGATTAAATATGATGCCTCCAAAACTTCAAAAACCAGTTGAAGACCCCCCCCCCCAAAAAGCACAGCATTTATATCCTGCCTTTTTTCTTTTTGTGGGAAACCCACAAGGTGGTTTACATAGTGCTCTTCCACTTGATTTTTATCCTCACAACAACTCTGAAGTGGGTGTGGCTGGCCCAGTAAGTGACTGGCCCAAAGTCACCCAGTGACTTTCGTGGGCAAGTAGGAACTAAATTTTGAATCTTCTATGTCTCCAGTCCAACACCCTAACCACACTGTTGATGTTTTATACCATCCTCAAGAATGTTTGAGGGCTTCATGTTTTAAGAGTAAAATGAAATCTTGTTATTGTCCCAAGTTTTTCTGCAATGCCCACTGTCAATAATTAACAGTGGCCACAAAAAGTTTCTCTGCTGCTTTACTGAGGCTTAACTTTTCCCTTTCCATGCATTTTTCCTTCCTCCAAAGTTCGCATTTCTCTTCCTTTCTATATATTTGATCAACCAGTCACAGTACTTACACTGTAGCATAGTTGCAGTATAGCAGATTTGAGACTTTTTATGAGGCTTTTGTTCCATTTGAATTTTAAAGCCAGATTTCCCTTGCTCTAAAAATCGCATGAAAATAGGTGGCCAATCCCGGAGAGGCTCTGGAGGATGACAACACTGTGAAAAGGCCCCACAACCTTCTGTAAGTAAGGGATCATGTACAGAGGAAATGCCTTGTGTAGAGAAGCCCTGAGTCTTGAGCTCAGGACTAATTGCATGGAGTTTTAAAATATGCTGCAGTAAAACTGTTAAAACCTGAGACCTGCTTTCTCCCAAACAAACCTACTCACTTAGTAAGTTGTTCTGCTGAAACCCTTTCCAAGCTGCTCCTGCTATCTTGACTCTGGTTTAAGCAATGAGCAAAGCACAGATTTTAGAGGCAAGGAGCCTGGAAATTCTTGGAGTCCTGAGTTGCTGTGGCACAGGCTATGGGGGTGCCAGGCACAGATCCATAAACTACTTTGGGACTTACTCAGCCAAAGCCCCCAAGCTGCTTCACTTGCTCCACATCTCCTAAACATGGTAAAAACTAGTAAGTCCTGCTAAACATATTTGAGCTGCAGTGAAGTACAAGTCTCCAGGCACACGGTTTGTCCCTTGAAACATCTGCATGCTTGCTGAGCTGGGGGCAGTGCCTAAAATAGGTGACCAGGCAAGGAGGGCTTTGATGGTGTCAGGCTTAGCTGGAACAAGTTGTCAACAGAAAGCTAGTTCGCCCCTCCTTGCTACCTCAGTAGTGTCTTTCTGACTGCCCACAGGTGGGGCTGTCCCCACTTCTCAACTGCCTCTTGCCCCATGAGCTCCCAGTTTGGCCAGGTTGCTGCCCTTTTGTCCACATACCGCAGATCCCACTGCTTCACGCTTGCACTGTGAACACCAGGTCACGGCAGGTGCTGGTAACAATGGCCAATGCCTTTCTGGAGTGGCACCCGGAATCTGGAACTCTTCCCAAGGTGGCTCACTTGCCACCTGCTTTGATTAGCCTCAAGCGCCAGGGCCAGCCTCTCTTGATTGTTCAGGGTTTTTAAGGTACAATAATCCTGTTTCAGTAGAATCGGTTTTATGGCTTCTTGTTGTTATTACTGCTTGTGCTACTGTTTTATTTGGTTTTTTTTCCTTTCGGAATTTTATTTTTATTGTCATTTTAACATTGTAGTAAACTGCCTTGTAAATTGCAAACTGAAAGCTGGAATATGGTTTTTAAAAAATGAAGTATACAATTGTTCAGTGGCTTCACAAACTGACTTAAGAGAGGGCATTGAAACAATTACAGCTCTTTTTTCAGAACATCAAAAGCTAGATTTGAGATCCATGTGCCCCTGGCAACTGAGGGAATCTGGAAATGGTTGAGTTTTACGTTACATTTCCCAAACTTGTGGCACAAAGTATACCCCAACATCACAGCAGCAGAAAGTAAGAGAAGCCACTTATGATGGCATGCAATTGTTTGGGAGTTTCCCTTTGCCTCTTTATTGAGTAACCCTCTCTTGGAGAGGAAGGACTTCCAGTGGCGGCCTGGAATATATCTCCGCTTCTAGCACATAAGCTGTATCTGCCACTGTTTAATGGCATCATTATCTTCAAGAAGGCTAAGAAGAGTTATATGTTTCAAGTTAAATGCACAACATAAAAGATCAAGACGTTTCAAAGATGTCGTTAATTAAACAACTACTCAGACTGCATGACCAAATACCTATCCACTGCTTGCAGAATGTTCTGATGCACAAGTGCGGTGGACTGCATAGTAGGCAGATCATACACGGAGGATCCTTCAGCACATGTTCTGACTGGTTTAATGTGATGGGTAAGCAGGGAAAGTTCCTTTGCATTCCTAGATGCCAACCTTCGTTTCTTAGGAATCAACCTCAATGTGAGTGAAGTGTTTATATTCCGAGAAGAAACCATTGTGTTCCTTTAAAGTATGAGTGAAAAACTGACCACGATTCTTCCAGAGTGAATTACAGTGTGATTGTCTGCAAACTCCCATTAAGATCAATGGGACTTTCTGTTTGGTAAGGTGATACTGGCCTGCAGCCTTAACATAGCATAACTGTGAAGAGGGTGGTGACGGGCATAGTCATAGTTTCCAAGGGTGCCATCCTATGATGGAAATTGTAGGACTGTTTTCTGCCTAAGCATGCATAGAATTGCACTTTAAAAAGGCTTCCCTACCATGGTACCCTCCAGATGCATTGAACTACAAGCTGCCTCATTTCCAGTCAGTATGGCCAGTGGCTTGATCTAACACCTGCCTTAGAGTCTGCTCTAAAGTAAAACTGTTTCATGGTCAAGAACTTTACGGATTAAAGCCAGTGTTTTGAATGGCTTCAGAAGACTGGGGGAAACCACCGGGCCTTAAGAGAGCCCCAGACATGAAGAGCTGAGCTGTGCTTTCTGCACCAGCTGCATCTCCTGAACAGGTTACATGGACAGGTTTATGTTTGTTCAATCAAAAATGTAAATTTCTTATCTGCCTCATTTCAAGACCTTAGGATGAAGGGAAGGGCAATTTCTTTTTATTTTAGCATATATCCATCCAGAATATTATAGGTTTATAAGCCTTTGAGGTTATGAAAGAGTAATTCTTTTGTTGGGTCTGAGGCGATGAGAAATGTTGCATTCTCCCCCACCCCAAATAGAAATGTCAGAAATCTCTCCTGGCCATCACTGTGCAATAATTACAACAGGATCATATCCACAAATGCCAGTAGAGTAGCTCTGTCAGAGTGATGCTGCAAAATTGCCAGATTCCTGTGGTTTCTCGGAATTAACCTAGCGATGGTGGCATGAATGTCCTCAGCCTACAGGCATACTTCATCCACAGGTTGCTATCAGGTTGCTATCTATAATTAAAGCTCATGCCACAATAAATTTGCTAACCTTTAAGGTGCCATGTGGGTCATTATTGTGTCATTAAATCTGTGTCAGTCTGGGAGAGCAGACTAGAGACGCTTGCATTGTTTTGGTGGCGTGTTTTCCTGAGTGTTTACGGTGCATTCTTGGGGGAGGCACATTGCATTACAAATCTGTTTATGGAACAAGAGGGTGCAGAAAGGGGGTTGATGCACGTTGAAGAGTGTGGAGAGGTCCTTTGCTGTGTTGTAAGTTCAATTTGCACGCGTTCATACTTTGTAGGAATGTAGCCATGGGCCAGTCTGAACAGAGGAGATAAAGACAACTCATGGCACTGCACCAGCCTACTTTTGTGACTGCTACTGTTGCTTGGAAATTTGGGCAGGCTTCCAGTTCTGTACCAATCGAGGGGGGACCCAAAAAAACCCATAAATTATCTCCTGGAGAGCGGGCCCCTTGCAGTGCAGGCTCCCCCAGCTAGGTGGTGTTCTAGGAACCCATCTGCATCTGTGTACCCAGCTGGGTTATTGTGAGGGTGTGTTTGGCTTCAAATGAGGTTTTTCTGGGGACTCTTTCAATACATTTGCCTATTTAGTGATGGCTGATTTACACAATTATGTGCGGCAGTGAAATTTTGTTTTGAGTGTTCAGCAGTTTTTGACCAAAAATGGCATGACCCTTGTGCCCCACCCTCCCTATTCACCCGATCTTGTCCCATGCAACTTGTTTCCCTGGATGAAAAAAGTCCTCAAAGGGGACTGTTTTGCCAATGTGGAAGAGGTGATTCAAAAAACAGCAGAAGCACTAAAAGGCATCAAAATCAACAAGTTCAAAACCTGTTCTGAGCGGTGGAAAAACCATCTCAGTAGAGGCATTGCATGAAATGGAGAGTACTTTGAAGGTGAGTGAAGTTTGAACATGTAAAAATTAATACATAATTTTTAAATAAATACATTTATGGGTTCTTTGGGTCTTCCTCGTACATAGTTTAGTAGTAAAATATTTTTAAGAAGGCTCCATAGCATGCTGGGACCATTTTGATCAAAGTGGTGAAGAATCCTTGGTGGTTTTATATGTTCTGAAGTGATGACATTAAGGATTTTTGGCTAAACAACACTTGCAGTTTGATGGGGAGAATACAGTCACGCCCACCATGCCATCCCCTATGGCCAAGGTATGCATTTGGTAAGCATGACAACAGGCCCCTACACGCATACTGATGAGCTCTAAGCCAGATCAGCTTCTGGACCTATCAGTATCCCCCCACCCCAAAGCTTTTGAAGAGATTGATGCACATCCAATAGTACAAGGTGGCAAAGAGGGGGATAGCCCTTCCGCACGTTCCTCTAACGGTTAGTGGCATTCAGAGCCTAACCCATGAACTGGTTTGTCTGAATGCCGCTATTCTTGACAGCATTTCATAGCTAGCTTCCAGAACCTCTGTGCTACGGGTCATTCCCACCTAAGGCGACAGCATGTGCCTCTTTGTCCACCACCTTTGCCCTTTCAGCAAAACCAACCGTAATTACAGCATGATAAATGAAGATTTAGCAACCGCCAGCAAAGGAGTCTTTGCACCATTTTTTAAATTTATGAGCTCCCTTAAGCAGGAGGACAGAGGCAGGAAGCATCTCTGTCTCAATCTTCTTTCCGTTGCTCTGCTTGCAAGAGCACTCATCCCTGCACTTGGAGTTCGCTTCCTTCCTTCCTAGTGAGGCCCCTGGGTTTTGAGTAGTCTCACTTAATCTGTACAATGAGCTAAATTAGACAGGGAGGCTGGAACTTGGTCTTCAGGCCCCACAGGAGGCTGCACAGTTTAACAGGTACATGTGTCTCACCCACATCCAAACACCCCCTTCTGCTCACTGCACCTGGTGTTTTCATAGCAGTTGAGCCATCTAATTCTTTATTGCGTTTGCTTTATGGCCTGGGGTGGGGCTTTCTTTGGAGGGGAGACGAAGAGGGTGACATTTTCTTGCCACTGACATATGGGGCTGGAAGAACTAATTAGCTAATGATAGTAATTTGATCTAGAAATGTGACTGCTGTGTGGGCTGAGAGTGTGTGGCTGTGTGACTGCAGAAACCGCAGCCCCAAACACCTCCCGCCCACGCACACTTAACTGGCAGAAAAAACATCTGCAACCTTGAAAGGGGAAATTCCAGCTGCAGCATTTATGACTTAGTGAAAGGGAGAAGAAAGGTCCCCCTCTCATCCAACTGCCCCCTGTCCTGGCTCAAGCACTTGCAGATTCTGTGCCCCAAACAACAAATTTGCATCAGCTGCACTGAAGGAATCCCTTCCTGGTTTGGGGGAAATGACAAGTGTGGCCTCAGTATCACATATTCAGACGGAAGATGAGCAGAGTTGTCACCGGCAGTCTGTGGCCTCTGGAGGCAGCTAGAATTACATAAGCAGAGCCCCAAAAGATCTTTAACTACAAGCCAGTTGGTACAGACAGATAACACCCAGCCAACCCTACTCCTCTATGGCGGAAGCATCAGAAGCACCAACTTGATGTGTTAACCCTGGGGAGGGCCAGTGCAGGTTTCACTGCAGATGGGAAGCAAGGCAATGCCCACCTCCCATCCTTCACCCTCGCTTGGCCTCCTGGCTGCATAGATATTATGTATGAAACATGATTCTTTTCAATTGGGTGCACTTTCCCTTGGTCTTAGAAGGAACCTAGAGACTTGCTTATTTGGTTATAGGTGTCCTCCTACCCAAAGTTGTAGGTGTAACATGGTGTCCTGCAACAGCAGGGGTTGGACTCGATGTCCTTCATGGCCTCTTCCAACTCTACTATTCTATGATTCTATGAAAGTCTCTACCTCACAATGGATTGCAGTTACAATACTCAAATACTTACCAGGAACAAATTATGACACGAAAAAGTCTATGTCATGTAATAGGACGCAAAACTCCTCTGTGGCTGTTCATCTTCTCCTATAAGCTTGTTTATTTTCTGTGCCCTACATGTTCAAGCTGTTGTAGGGAACATCTGTTCTCTTTGCTGGTAGGAAACCAGAAGGGAACAGTAAGGATTGGATTGTCACATTCCCTGGAGTTCTAGCCCAGGCCTTTCACCATCCCCTTGAGCATCAGCTGACTAAGACTCTAAGATGAAATCTGAAAAGACACTTGGAACCCAATCTTATGCCTATTTACTCTGAAGCAAGCCCCACTAAATTAAGTAGAGCTCCCTTCTAAGTAAGTGTGCAAAGGATTTCAGCAACACAGGAACACCTTCCTGATGGAGGTTAGTGGCTGACAGTGCAAAGCCCCTGCACATCCACTCAAAGTAAGTCCACTGTTTTCAGTGGAACTTACTCCCTGATAAGTATTTATGGGAGTCCAGTCTGAGTGGTGTAAAATTTGCACTCACTTGCTTTTGCCCTCTAAACATAATTGAGGAAGTTGCCTTTGATCTGTGGAGCTCCTATTAGCTTGGACATGCAGAACCACAAAACTTTTCCAGACATTCCTTCAGATTCATGTAATATAGTGCTATTAGTGCAGAACCAAAGCGCTCACAAGTATATTTTTATCTACCCAATAACCAACATTCTTGGGGGGTGGGGAAGTAAAATGTCATCAAAACTGTTAACATATAAAATACAAGGGAAATATTTAAAGGAAGGAGCAGCTAAGGCAGACATAAAAACTAGAACTTAGAACTAGTAGATCTCTAAAATACAGAGCGTGCAAAGACAGATTTCTTGCTTGGTGTGAAAAAGATAACAACACAGGCACTCGGCTATGAAAACCGTCTCTCTCATAGCCACCCACCTAGCTCTTTTCAGCAAGAGCACCTGGAGGAGGGCCAAAGATAATCTAAGGGTCTGAGCAGGTATGTACGAGAGAAGATGTTCCTTTAGATATTCTGCTCCTGAGCTATTTAGGGCTTCAAAAGTCAACACAAACACTTTGAATTGGGCTCTGCCTGGAAGCCAGTGCTGCCCACAAAGGACTGGTGTCATATTATCAGATTGGTCCAGCCCAGCTAGTAACCTAGCAACTGTTTTGAATTAACTGAGTTTCCAAACTGTAGCGCAGCAATTCTTTTTAATCCATGTTTTTGTGACCTGAAGGAATAATTTCAAAACCACTCTGATGTCTCTGTTGTCTCTTCACGGTAGTGATGGAAATTACTACTAATCAACAAGGAGCTCAGAATTATGTACAGAGCGTTTCCAGACAGTTTTGCACCTGCTCAGGCAGACTTCCAGCAAAACTGAGGCTGCAGTTCTAGACAGGCGTCTCTGAGAGAAAGGACCATTCCGATGAATGCATTTATTTTTGAGTGGTGAGGCCAGCCCGAGAAACTTTGCTGACTGAGGACAAGGTGGCTGCCACCACATAATGTACCAAAACCACCCAGCTGGAAGCTGGATCTTCCTTCACTGCCTCTGCCACCTTGGGGGGCAGCAGGCTATGCGACACGCATACTTGGCCACCATGTGTGTGGTGTGTCCTCTGAGGCAGAAGCTCCGGGTGGCTTAGTGGCAGTGCCAGCCCTGTGGAGTAGATACGCGCAGGCTTTCCGAGTACACTGGGTTGCTTCAAGCAGTACTTTCATCTATAAGCCACACAGTTGTGGAAAGGAGGGGTTTTGATGGCTCTGTGGTTTGAACTCAGGAATTCCGAGGGAGCTGCTTCTCCCATGGGGAACTCTTTCGTCATGAAAGGATGAGAAAGAAGGCCCCCATACAAATGTTTGCCTGAGAAGTTATATCCTCTGGGATATGTAGCAGGAGTGCTCTTCCCAGTGGGGTGCATTAGAGCATAATCCTTGCAGTAGAAGGCCAGGTACTTCATTTCAGGGTAGAGTGACATCTGGGATATGAGTATTTTAAGAAAACGATTCTGATGTTAAGGTAGGATTGGTAACCTGTAACCTTCCAGTTGTTGGACTACAATGCCTGCCAACCCTAGCTAGCCTATCCAATGGCGGGGATGATGGGATCTGCATTTCAAGAACATCTGGAGGGCTACAAGTTGCCTGCCCCAGTGTTAAGGTTATTATCACTGGTGGGGTGGGAAGTACTTTTATGCATTATGCTTTTATTCCTCTGTAAGCTGTCTAAAGTTGGGCATTTTATAGTGAAACTTAGGAGGAGGGATGTTGGCTTAATGTCTAGAACTGCTCTTCTACATAAGCGGTATGAAGGTTTCTATAGTTTGAGTACTTTTTGGAAACAATAATGACATATGATGGATGTTGGTTTGTTTGCTGTTATGCTTTCTTTCTTTTATAGCTGTAGATGGCATGTATTTTGGAGGGCAAGTTTTATAATTTATATAATCATTCTTAAATGTTCTATACTGCCCCTTTATCACTACCAAGAGTGACTCAAGGGCAATGTACATAAAATAATAAAAACAAAATAATAATAAAACTGGAGTAATAAATCCATAAAACCAGCAGACACACACAGGGTATCATTCTAAAGTAAATTTAGATTTCATTACATTTACAATGCTGACATTTCAAAATTCTCCATAAGATCGCTGGGCAAACAGGAACATTTTAATTTGGCACAGAAAAGCACCAGCTGTATCATCAATAGGTGCCACCACAGAGAAGGCCCTCTCTTTTGTAGATGCGTAATGCTCTCCTTTCATTGACGGAACAAGACAAAACACCTTCAGTGGGCTCCTCTCTTAATGAATCTCCTTCTCATTGCTAGCAGTGCCACCAGCTATTACTCCTCATGCACTTTCTCTCTGTCAAGCAAGCAGGCACTTGCATCCGCGTTTCCTCTTTCTGGCCACCCCCCGTGCTCTGTGCCACAGTGGAACATGCAGGATGCAATAGAGGAGAGGACCTGCTCCTCCAGGGGGGTTCTTCACTGGGGTGTGGGCCTTTGACAAGTGCCTGACCAAGCCCATCCTTGACACTAGTCCTGCACATGCTATTGTTGAAACTTTCTCTCATCCTAACAGGGCAAGGTAAATGGGTTAACATTCTGCAAATAGCGCAGAAATCAATCAATGAGAACTACCTTCTCAGCTGCAGCTTGGCATGCACATGAAACAGATCCGCCTACATGAATGGATTGATTCATGTGCACCACATTTATCCAAAGACACACAAGCGCACTGAGTCATCAGTGCATGCATCAACACCCACTCATTCCTACACAGAAGAGCCGTTCTAGATGCTGACACCCCCGTATAGCACACAGTTGGATCAACAGATTAAATACAGAGGCAAGCTGAGCACAAAGAAAGGAGAATTTAGAATTCATATAGAATCTTAGCCATATAGACATGTAATACACACAATTGAGAACTATAGTACTGATAACAGTTGCCAACAGTGTTGTCGCTCATAGAACTCCCACCTGTAAGCAACTCTTATTTGAATGTGCTAATCTACATTTAAATAGATTGTAAATGTCAGTGTTTGCATGTAACATTGACAACTGGCTAAAAACAAACAATCTACTTTATCGTTTTTACGACTAGTCTAATAGGAATTCTAATAAAGAAGCATATATTCGTACATATATATTACAGCCAAGATGTGCTGCTCAGGGTCAATTCTACGGCTCACCTGCCTTTGTGCATAAGTTTTTCTCCCTCTATAGCAACAGGCAGATGCTGGTAATCAAGCAGTCCTGCCCTGGCTCTGGGCTTAGACTTCTGCCAAGAAGGAAAACCCTGTTGAGGAAATAAACAAATAACAGTGATGGGTGTAACTTTTGCCTAAGCCAAGGAATGAGCAGGGGCATGTGGAATGCATTTGTTTAGCCCTTTGTGGGTCAGACTTTCAGAAGCACCCAATTCCAAGCTTCCACTTAGCCCTTATCCATGCCTATATTATGCCCTACATATAAATGGGTAAAACGTCTGTTGGGGGAAAAGGGAGCCAAGTTCTTGGACAGCCAGCCTGTGTGTATAATGCCTGAGGCCCACAGACCTGCACTGACATACACATGAACTATGCCATTGCATAATATGCAAGACTGAGATCTGTGCATTTAAAGCTAGAGAAACTGAGTTATCTTCTTGCAGGCAATAAGGCATAAATGTATCTGGAAGAAAATGCTGTGTATAAGATCACAGTCTATAGTTGTGCTGAACTACAAATTTAGCTACTTTGCTGTAAGCTCTAAAAAAGCAAATGGCCTCTAATGGCTATGATCTAGATTCACTAAGGAGTCATGCTTTAAGTCAAAGGGCCACAGGCATTAAAGATGATGTAAATTAGCCTTGTTTTTTTAAGTACAACCACTGCTTAATATGGTGGCAACCTTGCTGACAAACTAGCTCTCATAACCTTTCACTGTGGATTAACTGAAAATTGATTGATTTATATGAAAATAAATTGCTTCAGTTTGAACCAGGAACCCAAATAGATTCCTTGAATCAGTTTTAGCAGCCTGGCAAACTTCAGTATGTTGAAAGGAAGGAATTAGAAAGAAAATAGTGAGAAGGAAAGTTTTTAGTTGTGCTGTTCAAGAAAGGCTGCTGTTTAAATCACGAAGGTACAGAATAATTGACTGAATTCAATGGGTTAGGTATGGGTTGAGGGTGGGCTGTTGCTGAGCCATGGATCGTCATGTTTTGGAGGGCGCTGCACTCCCACTACAAGACAGTGTACACAGCTTAGGAGTACTCCTTGACCCTGAGCTATCCCTGGAATTACAGGTGGCATCTGCGGCAAGGAGTGCTTTCCTTCAGCTGAGACTGGTACATCAGCTGTGTCCTTACCTGGACAGACAGGCCCTAGCAACAGCAACCCATGCACTGGTAACCACCTTCTTGGACTATTGTAATGAGCTCTGTGTGGGGCAACCCTTGAAGATAACCCTATCTGGACATTGCAATTGGTTCAGAATAGAGCTGCCAGACTGCTGACAGGGACCGATGGATGAGAACACATCACACCGGTCCTATATAAGCTACACTGGCTACCAATTGAAGTCCGGGCTCGATTTAAGGTATTAACAATAACATATAAAGACCTAAATGGTTTAGGGCCTGGTTGCCTAAGGGAACATCTCCTTCTGTATGAACCTGCCCGGACCTTAAGATCATTCACAGAGGGCCTCTGAGAGCCCTCCTAGAGAGAGGTGAGGAGAGGCTTCTCTGCAGTAGCGCCCTGATTATGGAACTTGCTTCCCAGAGAGGTCCACCTGGTGTTGATGCTTCATTTCAGCACCAGGCCAAAGCCTTTTTATTCTCCCTGTGCTTTTAATCAATAATGTATTTGAATGCGTTGTAGCAAGTGTGGCCAATTGCTACAACACATAGCAAGGAGTTTTTAACTATGTTATGTATTATATGTAAGATGTTTTCATTTAAATTTGTATATTTGTCTTTTTTAATGTAAACCACCTTGCGTTTTTATAATAATCTGATGGTATATAAGAAATTGAAATAAATAAATAAAATGTCTGATCCCAGCTGACATAATGAACTCTGGTGAACAACCCACAGTTTACCACCCAAGAAACTGTGAGCTCTCTTCAAGGGCTGTTTGTGGTTAAAAAGCCATGGCAGTGCAAACGAAAACGCATGCCTCAACAACAACCCATGGTTTAATGACAGTGAACTCAACTCATATGGAACCCTTCAGTGGGGCTATCATGTTGCCTGACCCAGTGTGTGGCACGTTAGGTCTTGCTAATAGACAAGTGGGACCTGCAACAAAATGTTGCAGTGTGGTACTTTCTTGTTTACTGTTCCAGCTAGTCTGGCTAGCCTTTTTTCAGATCATGGCATTCCATCCTCCCTCCCCACATGCAACATACAACTGTCATGCTGAACTTCCACACACACTTTGCAAACACGGCCATCATAACTCAGAACTGAGTTATGTTCATGTGTTGTAAAGTTTGATCAAACTGGAATCGACCTACAAAATCCATCTGTTAATCTGACCAGTGCTAAGGTTTGGTAGTCTGTACAGATTTATGTATTTATGGCAAGGAGCTTTCCAACTGTTCCAGGGAACTCGGCCTTCCTTGAAGGCTTATTATTGCTTCTTCCTTTGATAACACGGATTTGTAAGGCCTACCTCAATGAACACGTCGTAATGGCAGGCAAGGTTTCTTGGAAGGCACATTGGCCTCCACCAGTGATTTCAGCCCCTTCAGTCTACAACGTCCTGGAATTGCAGAGCATGTTCTAAGGTGTATTTCTATTCATTTAGAGGGACTGCAAGGCTCATGTGCCCCATCTGGACTTAATGTATACCCTAAAACGTGTGGAATTCCTTGCAATGGAACGTGGAAGAACATGGCAAACAAATGTCTGAAAACCTTGTCTTAAGAGAATCTTTGATGAGTGCTTCCATACTTTCTTAAAACTCCTCCACGAATGTTGTAACTTAATTTCCTCACCAGCTTTGCCCCCTGCTCCTAGTTCTTCCCTTCTCTTGGCAAACAAAAACACAAATCGGCGAGTAAACGCTTGGGCTGGAAAAGCCGGAGAGGTGGAAAGTCGAGGAAACCGAGGGGGCAACCAGGCTTCCAAACAGGGCCCGCATCTCCACAGCCGCTCCTTAAGGCGAGAGGTGTGCTTTTTAAAATCGTGGTGCTAATTTGAGTTCAAGTCCCACCCCCTCCGTCCCGCGATGGGGAGCCCGTTCTCTTCTGAGGAAGCCGCCGTCTCGGTAGCTGTCCCTGCCCCTCCGATGGGGGTGTGCGCGTGTGTTTAATGTATACAATGAAAGAAAGAAGTCGAGGGAGAGCTTCCTTGTGCTGATGTCAGGAAGTAGGGCTGGCTCAGAGCTGGGTGTGATTGAGTTTGGCTGCGCTTCAGACAGCCCTCTGTCCTCTGTTTCGAAGTTCCAGAGTGCCGAGACGGGCTGCCGAGCAAGGTACCGCCGCGCCCCTCCCGGCCCGCTTCTGCCTTTGCCGCCCGAGGTGTGCGGGGACGCGCGCCGCGAAGGAATCCGGCGGGAACGGGCTGGGTGGGTGGGTGGGTGGCGGGATGCGAGGTGTGGTCAGCGGCGGGGCCAACGTGGATGAGCTGCTTCGGCGGCGGGCGAGGGACGGGAAGCGGATTTCCACGCCACGGAAACCCGGGTGTCTCAAAGCAGTTAGGGCGGAGGAGGTGGATGTGTGTCCAAACGGGGTAGAATCCGAATTGCCGGTCCCCTCCCTCCTTCCCGTGTGTGTGTGTGTGTGTGAGAGAGAGAGAGAGAGAGAGTTTTGCTTGAAAGAGCTGTAACCCAGGAAGGGGCAAAAATAGGTTTCTTTAAAAGGGTTGAAGGGCTTCTTATTTTAGCAGCAACTAGGGAAGAAAGGAGAAGTGTGTGTGCTTTGGGGTTGAGAGAAAAAGAGGATAGGGAAACTTAGGCGTCTCGGGTGATTCATCTCCCTGCCTTGCAGAAATGTGGCACGTTGTTGCACCAAGGAACAACGCAAGCCGCAAACTTTCTTTTGTGTTCAACCGTCCCCGTCGTCTCCCCACGCCCCCCCCCCGCGTAACCTAAGAGGAAGAAAAACCGTTCCCAGTCCGGCTTGTTGGGGAGAGTGCGTTTATTGTCACTTTAAACTTGAATGCTGCTTTCAGTTACGTCCTTCATTGAAGGCTCTTTGGCTTTATCTGACCCTGGGGAAGGCTTCCTTGGCCTCATTTCCTGTGAATAAGAGGGCGTTGATTCTTCTGGTTTTCTCTGGATAGCATGATATTGCATGCCTCGCTTTAGTGGCATGAGCCTATAACCCCCCCCCCCCCCCGGTAACTCTGACTGTGGTGCTAGCTCTATCTCTGCAATGCAGGAAACAGTTGCTCCTAATTAACGGTGGCATGCCGGCTGGATGTTTTGGGGCTCCCCTGGAAAAGATCTGACACGATTGGATCCAGCATTTGATGAATATCTCAAACCGGTATTCTAATAGGATAGTGCTAACCTATATGGCTGCAGGATGCAAAGAGCCTCCCTTTGTTAGCAGCAGGACTTCTTTTAAAGGCAGATACATTTACAGGATCTCAGGGTTTTTCCCGGGTTGCTTCTATCCAGAGATCCCTTAAAGCTTAAGGCTGAAACAGAGACGGAAATAATAGATCCTTATTTTTCCCCTATTACTCCCATGAACTACAGGCACCCTGTTTGTGGTGCAGCATCCATCTTGGCCTAGTGGGTGAGGGTTTGATTACACTAATAACCCTCGTTCACTTTGAAATCTCTGTTGAAAAAGGCATTGTATATAAGCATGCACACATTTGTTGTATTAGACTGCACAAGGCAATTCCATAGTGAATATAGAGTGCAGGGGTCCACTAATGGATTGTTCACCTGTCTCTGGCTTTAATGGGAATCATTCTAATGGTTGAAAGATGGGGGTTACTGGGATATATTGATAATGGGTTCTTCCAGAAATGTTTGTTATGCAAACACATTGTCTCATTCACGGATTTTTCCGGAAGTTCTAGATGATGTTTTCCGTATATAACTATTCAGTGTTTTCCACTCCTTCCATCTTTATTCCCTTCTGAAAGAAAATCTGTTAAGGCAGGAAAGATGGAAAAGTTGCACAATGTCATTTGACTGTTAGTGCAACCAAAGAGGTGGATCACTTGTAGACTTAACTCCTGCAGATAAAGTGCAGTCGCTTGTGATTGTGGGACAGTTGGTATCAAAGTTCCCTTTAGGCAGGCAAGAACCTAAGGTTCAGATTCAGATGGCCTTGAGCAATTAACTTTCACTTAGTGTAAACACTGGATGTCAAAGCCACCAGGTTTAACTCTTGGCATCTCCGGATAGGGTTAGGAAATGCTAACCCGAATTCCATCATAGCCAGTCAGTGTTGACAACACTGGGCTAGATGGACTTCTGATCTAACTTAGTATGAGGTAGCTTAAGCTTCCTATGCTTAGAGCTCCAAAAAGAATAAATTTGTCTGGACATTGAAAAGTGCCTAAAACGATGAGAGAGAGAGAGAGAGAGAGAGAGAGAGAGAGAGGGAGGGAGGGAGGGAGGGAGGGAGGGAGAATGTGTGTGTGTGTGTGTTTGACAGGTCTTAAACCATTTTATATCTAAGGAGAACTAACTCCTGAGACTCTGGGGCAAGACTGTTTTGCCTCTAGTGATCATGTGAAGGCCTACGGAATTAGAGGTGTTATAATCCTGAAGCTACTAAAAGAAGAAGAAGGAGAAGAAGAAGAAGAAGAAATCTTTCTTCTAATCTCTACAGACACATTCCTCGCTAATTTTCTTCCCAGCAGCCTTAAAATAAGACTAGTTGTTTCTGGTTGGTCTTTACTGTTTTATGGCTTAGAGTGTTGTGATCTTGGAGAAACCTCCCATGTGTTTTTGGATAGCTGAAGAAGTCTTGAAAACCTGAATACAGTGAACCTTGAAACATAACACACAATAATAGAAGTTGCATGAGCATAAGTAAGCTCATAAGTTTTAAGTACATCTTCTGACCTTGCAGTGACATGGATCTAGTCTGTCATTGGATGTTTGGTTGAGCAGATCCAGTAAAAAATCCAAAGTGAAAATAGAAGCAGAGGCTCACTGAACAACTGACTTTGTAAATGTTGATGCTGAGCTTTTTCTATTTTGTAAAGACACGCATTTCTTGGGAAAGCAATATGGAAAACTGTACTTTTTAGACCCAGGGTTCATTTTCAAAGAAAAAAAAGTGTAATTTACTCAAGCACTTTCCTCCCTCCCTCCTCCCTCCCTCCCTCCGTGTTTGTGTGTGTGTAGAGAGAGAGAGAGGGGTTGGGTGGAGTGCAAAGGAGATGGGCAAGTGATGACTCAAAGTGACATTTATCCTCTTGTTTCATTGTTGTGCTGCTTAAAAATTCCTCTCTTGTGCTAGCCAAGTACTTGATTTTCCAGCTATTAACACATCAGGGTTCTGCCAAGAATAATATCTAGTTTGCTATAGAATGTTACTGCTGCATTGCTCTGAGAATGCGGAGCACTTAAAGTGAGTGAGGCAGTCCCTTTTATTGAACTAATAGTGAGGTGGTTAACCATGCAATCTTAAGCATGTCCACTGAGAAGCAAGCCCTATTAAATTCAGTGGGACTTCCTTCTAGGTGAATATGTATAGGATTGCAGTCTTAAAATTTATTTCTTTACTCAGCAGTAAACCCTCACCTGCATGGTGGGGTAACTGGTATCTCTGAAACTCACATTCTGCACTGTAATTGCCACATAGGTAGTACTACTGACTTGTTCTTCTAGGACATAGTGAAAAAAAACAAACCCTAGTTTAAAAATTCCCCGAATTTCAGCCTTCTGCCTTGTATTTTTTTGAACACGTTCAGAGCCTAAAATGTACCCCAAAGGTCCACAAGAATAGTGCTATGGGGTACTTCTGTATCCCAAACAGTAGGTCCAAACAAGGGAACAAAAGAAGGTTCAAAACAGACTATCTTAGTCTCTTTTGAAAGCCAAGAGTCTGAGTGAAAACCTCCAACAAACAAAATTGAAATCCATTTAGGGAAGCATATATGCTGGTTTAAATTTGTAGACCAAAGTATTGTTATGTAAGAAAAAAGTTTATCATTGCTATGCAGATGTTACTGCCATACATAATCTCAGAAAAGCTTAAATCTTAAATAACTTGTACTTTGCTGAGAGTGGAAAGCCATTCTTGTGCTGACTAAAACCTCTAGAGGAAAAAAATCAGCCAGAACAAAGGCCTCTCAGGCATTTTGCTTGCCTGAGGCACTTTTGTTTGGGGTAATTCTGTGAACCCAATCGTCTGTAGTGCTAGTTGATAAGATTCAGCTTGCCATATTTGCAGTTTTTCAAATTGCTTCCCAGGTTTAGGGAAGCTATTTCCTTTCTACAGATGGAAAAAGGCTCCAGCCAATTGCTGGAGCCATTTCAAGTATTCAGAATTTTAAAAGAATCTTTTTAAAAAGGTGTGAATATATGTGACTTCTTCTCTAGCCCTTTTTTCTGCAGCACCCAGATGATGGTCAGCTCTTTGAAACCAGTATTTTTTTCTTTTGCTCTTTTGTGTTTGTTGTTCTCAAGATATGTAGCAATTTTGGGGGTCTGCTGGGGTGAGAAAATGCAGCAATGCCCACCATTGACAGACACGGGGTTCTTGAAGTTTTTGAGGGCTCCCTTGTTTCTATTTTTATTTTTTGTTTAATTTTTGATTTAATTATTTCATACACTGCCTTCATTGCCAAAGGATTCCCAGCGTAATGCACATAAAATTATAAAAACTAGGTAAAATAACGAAAACATCTCACAGATATGAAAACCATAAAATCTGCAAATAAAGATCTCAGCTAAAATGTTTTTATTTACAAAGTGTGTGTGTGTGTGTGTGTGTGTGTAAGGATTTCCAAGTAGATCAGCGCAGATGGTATTTTAAAATTAGGCCTGGACAAACAGAATTCTTAGTTCAAAATGTCAAGGCAAAGAGAAATGTTTTGATTTGGTATAGAAGAGGATTCAGTGTTAGTGTCAATTCCGTTTCCTTGGGAGGGTATTCCAAAGTTAGGGTGTTAGCACAGGGAAGGCCCCCCTGCCGGAGATACATAATACACTTCTCCTAAAATGGAGAAGTACTTCATTCAGCCTTCTTTTATTGCTTCCTGAGGGCTTGAGCAAGGAATTAGTGGCAAAGTCTTCTTTGCTCACTTCTGTTTTCACAGGACAGTGGGTATCACTAATTACTGATTTCTTCTTGCTATTTCTTGTCTTTTAAACTAATAATTTATGTATATGATTACAAGCTACCTTTTGAAAGGACCTATGACAGCCTACATGAGCCTCCTTTTCTCCACTCTATTTACACGACTGTGAGGTCTGCTAGGCTAAGAGTTGAGAAATGACTCAGAGATATCCTGGGAGCTTCATGGTCAAATGGGGACAAGAACTCTACTCTCTTGTGTCCCAGTCCCACACTCAAAGCATTATGCCACGCTGGCTCTCTTCATAGGTGTTTCACTGTAAAAACTGAACAAAAAACATGAGATAAATCAGAAATCAGTAAGTTGACCTTCTCAACAACAAAAAAAAACAAAAAACCAGCAAGTGGGAATTAATAGTGTAAAAGACTGTTCATTATTAATTATCACCCCCCCCCTCGCCCATCTACATCAGGAAGCAACAAAACTGGAAGGATTTACAAGAAGGATTTGGTGAATTAATGTTGGGAATTTGTTGAATGGGGCTTTCTTGTGAGTATGCATTCATTGGAGGGTCTTAACCATGGGGAAGGATATTGCTGCATACTATAGTACTATAATTAGGGTTCATGCAAAACTGTTGTTTCAATTCCACTTCCAGTTAATTTCAGAAAATCAATACAAAAAACAGTTACCTCTCCCGCTTGAGCGCATAAACTAATCTCACTCCCTGCCCAAAAGTTAGGCTAAAACCAGGAGTTTTAACTAAACCTTCCTTTAGTTCAGCAGGTCAGGGCGGTCATAGCATTACCCTACTAAGGGGCGTGAGATGGCAGGCAATGGCTGGGATGCATAGTATAATTGCAACAGTGTGTAGCCATTTTCACTAAAAGCTAGGTTGTAGGTCCCCCGATTCATATTTCGGCAAAGGCCGGCTCTGACTGCCTTTGAATTAGTTGGACATGTTTATACATGAGGTTAGACATTACAAAAGTTGGGAACTGAACAAATCTGACCTTATACTTACTTCCTATATCTAGTTCCTTAATTATAGCATAACATAAAATAAATGTATACTAGTAGTAGCATTGCCCGACTTGAAAAAAAAATCTCTGTAGCAGCATGGGTTACAAATCTGAGATCCTTGAGAGTCCAATGCGAATGCAGTAGATGCCGAAAAACCCATCAAGTGTTACATGTTGTATATTATACCTTGCTTCACCAGACTGTATTCCCTTCCCCAAAGTGGGCTGAAAGCATCTAGATGTCATGGTTCTCTTCTCTGTGGTTCAAATAAATTTCCTTGATTTGTTTACAGTGAAGCAATTAGTATTCCATTTTGATTAGACAAAGTGTTCCAGGAAAATCAGCAGAAACCATTATTGAAAATAGTGTACTGGCTGGTACGTATCACTGCCTTCCCAAACTGGACAAGATACCAGGGTATTTGTGATCGGATGTCCTGTGGTGGCTTGCTGGTTTATTTAGATCACCCAGGAAGTGGAGGAGAAGCAGTGCTTGAGTGGGAATTGTTTAAATACATAATTCACATGTTTTTGAAATTGCCCTGCTGAAGATATTTGCTCAGCAGGAGACCACATGTAGATGCTTTACAAATATCAGTATGTTTTCTCCCTGCCTTCCACCATGTAATAGCTTCATGGGAACAACAATGGGATTAAGAAAATGCCATGGCTAAAAGGATTTAACACCCTGTCTTCCCTGCATTGTTCTTACAGTTTGATTTGGGGGAGGGTACGATGGTTGGTTGAACCAGAAACAAAGCAAAACATAACATACAAAAAAAATCCCAAAAAACAGCTATGGGTGATCCAGTCACAGATCTGTCAGCAACTTAATCTTGTTTGGTCGGACAGCATCTGTATATTTTCTTTTATTTGAGGGCCTAGCTACAGCACACTCAGATCTTCACATGCCAAAGTACACATTTACTCAAGAGATCAGGGCCCAGTTCTTGAGCAAATATCATATAACTTTGTAACCTTCTGATGGAGTTATTTTTAATTTAGGAAAATAAAAGAATTTCCTGTCCAGAAATTAACTAGAAAGAACACTAGAATTAACTAGAAAGAAATCAGGCACTAATCTGCAAGAAAGGATGGTTGCAAAGGAAATGGGAGATGCAGCAAGACTGCCTATCTTTTGTAAGTCCTTGAACTTGCCGCATCTCCATGGCATCTGCCACAGCCACTGTGCTGTTGGAGGGCAGCCCATCATGGCTCAGACATCAAAGTGCATGGGAACAGAATGGCTAGCCAATCTGTGACAAAAGAGGAAATTACTAATCAGGCAAATATAAAAAGGGCAGCTGTGTGTCTTTAACACAAAGGCCTTAAAATGTTAGCTTCGGAAATGGATGGTTCCCATACAAATATCTTGAGGATCTTAGCATGTGTGCACTTATTTTAAAATTGGTGAATGAATTCTTGGAAATGTATTCCTTACCTTCTGGCCTCTCCATTCCTAAGTAGCATTCCTTGCTTTGCCAATGCGGAGTTATAAAATCACATCCCAGAAAGGTAGACTTAGGTCAGCCTTCCTCACCTGGTGCCTGGATGGCCATGCTAGCTGGTCATCATGGGAAACATAGTACAATAAGTCAAGAGGCTACTAGGCTGGGGAAGGCTGCCATTTGATGTCCTTTGACAGCTTAACTCTTAGACTCTGATAAAACTATCAAAATGAATGCAAATACGCATGTTTTATGGTAACAACAGAACGTGTGTGTCCTTTGCTCACTTGAGGCCCTGCTTTTATACTCCACAGCAGGGAGAAGCGGTTGTAGCAGGCATATAAACGAAGGTTTGTTCTCTCTTTTAAAATTGTACAAAGTCCATGTAGGGCCCTGTGAAGGAAGCAGGCATATTTGCTTTAGCATTACGACGGATCCTGGAAGCATGCTTACACCTGGGGTAACAGATGCTGCAGTTGCTGACTTTCCTTATGGAAAGTGTTGATGTGACTGCTGCTTGTCACCTGTCAGCTCAGGAACATTATTAACTTATATAGACACTGTGTCATATTTAATAGTGGCATTTCCTAATATGAGGCAAGTTGGTGTCTGAGCGTGTATGAGTGGGAAAGCAAAAGCAAGCAGCCGTGGGAGGAGGCAGAGAGGAAATTGCAGCTGCTTGAGCTTCTTGCAGAACCACAAAACTCAATGAAAATACAGGGCAAAACAACTGGAGAAATACAAGGTAGAAATGAGTGTGTTTTACACAGCTTCAGTTTTCCATTCCTAGGTTTTATATGCGAGGGATAAATAGTTCATGGCTTTGGAAACTGTTGTCTTAAATGAACTCTGTTCAGGTTTCTTTTAAATGCCATTTTGTCTCAAATGGTCTAGGGCAGAAATGCAGCTTACAGCTTGCTCATAGCTGTCACCCTACTGAGCCAGAAAATGTCCCCATCACTTCACTATCCCCACCCCACCTGACCTATTGCAGCCATGTAGCTTGAGTTAAATCATAGCCAAGTGTCTCTCATTTGGAAGTGAAACAGAGCCACCCAAAAATAGGGTAGTGGTTTCCTCATATTCGGGGGATCTCCCTAAGTACACAGAAATTCATAAGTTTGTAAACAAACATCATTTAATTTTAAAAAACACAATGTCCTTTTTAACAATTTTAGAATGTTATTGAAAAAACAAAACTCATAGTATATATAAATATAAGATAATACAAATAATATAATAATGATAAAATAATTAATAATAACAGTGCTACCTTCTGTCAGGACCATACATGCTACTTAATGTAAAATCATTTATTCAGGTTTCCCCACTTCTAATCCCATTCCAGAACTGCATTGAATCGTGATGGCTTACACCCCTTTCTCTTTATTAAAACTTATTCAATAAACAGTCTCCAAATATCTTCAAAATTATTTTTACTTATCAAACCTTTTTCCCCTTAGTATCATAAGTTAACTTATCATTAATAGCTATATTCCAAACTTCTTTATACCAATAGTTCATTTGATAATCACTTTTTACTTTCCAGTTCCTTGCTGCTAGTAATCTTACTGCTGTTAGTACATTTGTCATCAAATCTTTAATATTTTGTCCTACTTGTTCTCTAAATAGTGACAATAATGCTAGTCCAGGGTCTACTTCAATATTTAGAGTCATTTTTTTCTAATTTCTTTGAAAAGCATTTCCCAAAACATTTATGTGTTTACACTCCTACCATGTATGGAAATATGTACACGCTTCCTGGTTACATCTCCAACATACATTGGTATATTTATAATTCATGCAGCTCAAATTAACTGGAGTTAAGTACCTTTGCCAAACTAATTCATAAAAGTTTTCTTAAGTACTTATCAGCAAGCATTTTAAAATTTTCTTATCCCACATATCATTCCATTATTCATTACTAATATTCTTAACTCTGTATCCCAAGGCTCTTTAAGAGGATTGTATTGGTATTGGCCCTTAAAAGGTCTTGTGAGCTTGCAGGATGTGTGGAATGCTTGGGTGTCTGATGGGGGCAGAGGATATGGGAGGTGGTAGGAGAAAGAAGTGGGATTTGGATTATTCAAGCTCTTAATTGTTTTTAGGAGGTATCCCAGAAGAAGAAAATTAGGCTTGGAGTTAAAATATATGAAGTTAACAACATGCTTCAGTGAGAAGGATAGAAAAACAGTCTCCATCACCCTTCTTCCCTCCACCCAGTCTCTGCCGCTGTGTTATTTCAGAAACTGGCATAGCTTGGTGGTGGTGGTGTTTTCTTGGCTGCAAACAGCAGCGCAAGCCTATCCTGAGATCTTATATAATAGGACGGCATACAAAAGCTTTTAATAAATAAATAAATAAATGGATGGATGGATGGATATGGAGAAGGAAGATGTGCAATGCAGGCTGTAGAAAAAGTAGAGATGGGGAGGCAAAATTACGCTGGAGATGGAGGATTTTTTCCCCAGAGACTCCAAAAACTGGCTTTTCAAAAGAGGGATTGATGATCATTCTGTGCGTACTCATCCAGCCTGAGATTAGCAGGTTATTGTGTTGATCCATTTGATCAGAAGTAATCTGAGGGACAAGAGAAATATGGGAAGTGGTGCCTCTTTCAAACCTCACTCAAACAATGGTGTGTGTCCAGCCTTTGTGTGGCTGTGCTAATAAAGCAACCTATAGGGGTAAAGCTAAGAGGTAAATAACAGCACAGACTGCGAGAGGCTTCTGTTGTGCAAAATATGAAAACTGCACTGCGATTTTAGCCCACTTTTAGCCTGTTGACGTTTCAAGCCCTGAGTGGTAGCAGTTGGCTCTCAAAGCAGGCACAGCATCGCAAATTATAGCCACTAAGCCCCACTTAGTGTCCCTGCTGCAAACCCAGAGGCCTACTGTGTGAGGTGCAAATGATAAAATCCTTTAACTCAAGGTGTGTGCTAATAACTCAAGGCTTGGATTGCCAAGGGAATGCCAGGTGGTAGCCTGACAAAAGAAACGCACTGAAAAGAAATCCTGGTGGAGTTCCTTGTCTTTTTATGTGTTTTGATGACTGATCACAGGGCCTGTTACGTGCTGCACGAGAATGAAGGATCCTGTGTGATATGAAGAGGCTTGGGAGATGAAAATTGGACCTAGGTGTGGTGTGCAATGTTGGGGAAAATAACTCTGCTTGATGCCTTAATAAGTTGAAACAGAGGGTATAAGTTTTTGCAAAACAAGTACTTTACCCAACTTCACCTTTCTTTTTGCTCATAGAATCCCTGTCATTTCAGAGCCTGGAATAAAATCTAGGAAGCCTTAATTGCCTCTGATACTACAAGATTGATACCTTTATAGAAATTTACCATTCTCTGTCTTGCTTCTTGCCTGGCTGCCAATGACAGGGTGAAGATGCACATTAAACAGTGTAAATTTATATGTATTACTGAACAGCTAATAATTAAAACAAATAAACATTCCACATTTCACAGCCCTACATGGTTTCATTGAGCATAGCTATCAGGAGTAAAAATAGAACAGTTGTATTTGCTCTTGGGATTTTTGCCCTGCCCTGTCTCAGAAAGTTCAGGGCAGCTAAAAACATGCAAAGATAAGTACACAGTCTTAAATATAAAACACTTTCCTAAAAATCTGCTTCTAAAAGAACTCCTTGTTCATCTTCAATTGAAAAATGAAAGCAGCTACTGATATTGTTGCACTGTGGAGCCTTATTATTCGGTTAAGATGGTATTTCATAATAAAGCTCTTCAAGGGCCATTGCAATGAATTGAGGGAACAAGACTATTGCTAAATTATATTAAATCTTAGATGTGGGTTTTAAGTTTGAAGTCACTCAAGATGTGAAAGGGCTGTAATCATGCGCCTCAGGACACTGTTTTGGCTGGCGGTTGGGTATTTACAGTTTGGTTTCCCAGACTGAATGCAGATCCTGCATTAAAACTATTGCTATGCCACTAAAGATAGCAATACTGGAATTGTATTGATTAGTAATGCAAGCAAATACACAGTATAATTGAAATAATGGAGGCTGGTTTAGCATTAGTGCACAAATGAGCCAAGGACTCACTGGCCAATTATTTTGCTTTCAGAACAAAGGTAATACATGCTTATCATGGATTAATCCATGGTAGCTATTTTATTGTATCTCAGTGGCAGTTTTTTGGCTCCTTAAGATGTGTGTCTTGTTCTTTTTTCATGGATTTATCTAGGATATGTGGATGCTTGAGAAGTGTAATTATGTATCATCACACTGTTTTGATATGCCATTTGAACACGCTGTTAAAAATGTGTGTGGGTAGAAGACTTACTGCAAATTGGATGTAGTAACAGTTCTCTAAGAACAATTTATTAAGTATATTTTTTGTCATCCTTTCTCAAAAACAAGGGACTGAAGTAGTCTTAAATAAAATACCAATAAAACATAAAACAAACAAACAAAAAAACCACATCAAAGAGCATATCATGAATTTGAATGCCTGATGAAAAAGAAAGTTCTTCACTCTTCTTTGGAAAGTAATTGAGGATTGAATGTTGTAAGTATCAGGGGAGAAAGTCTTGCATTGTAGCATCAAGGTTCAGGCTACAGTAGCTACTGACATAATCACTGGAACTTTTGGAGCATGGACTTGCGTATTGCTAGATCAGGCTTCCCTGATTTGATGCCGTCCAGATGTTTTAGACTTCAGTGCCTCTTAGCTCCAGCCAATGTGATAAACAGTCAGGAACCTTTGGAGTTGTCCAAAACTTCTTGAAGGTGTCAGGTTGAGGAAGTCTGCTCTAAATGATTCTAGGGTCCACTGATGTCCATATGGGAATAAGCATGTTTCCATAACTAAGCAGAGTTCAGATAATTTCTGCTTCAAGGATATCATCACCTTGAATTGAACCTGGAAACAAAATGTTATGAAGATTGTAGTCTTGGGAAAGATAATTTCATATCCTTTGTCCTACTTACTATTCATTTACCTTTTGCAGTTATGGTTTTCTGGTACTGCATGCACAGTATCACAACTGTTAACAATTTCAGGAGAAAGTCTGCCTTGGAGTGTGACAGATGAACCAGTTATGGTGATGCATCCTTGGGGATGGCTCACATAATTCTGCTTGTGGAAACACGGGCTGGGGAGGAGAGAAGTTGTGAAGTGGAAAGAACAAACCATAAGATGTAGTGTGAGATGAAATATTGTGAGATAGACCTGCTGCAGTTAATTGAACTTCAAGCAACTGGCTCTCACCCCAACAAGTTGCTTGTGGTACCTCCAGTTTCTTTAGGCCCATCAAAAGGAAATGTAGCCACCACACAAACCACAGACAAACATAAATAATAATTTCAGAATTATTTGTCTTGCCTCTGTCTCTAGTTGAATTTAAGAATCATGCAGTCATTGAAGGTGGAAAAATGCAGGAGATGCCTTGTACTTGCAACACTGGAGAGGAGTTCCAAGAGTGCAGTAGCTGCTCTGGAAGGAAGCTGGTGGGGGTGAAACTGGCACCTGAACTGGGGCAGATGGGGCAAGGCCAGGAACAGCCCCGCAGCCTCCCACCAGTTGAACTGAAAGCTGGTGCTTGTAATTGGGGTTTGATGGATGCTGGCTACAGGTAATGGGAGAAATTGCTGCATATGGCCCTGAACGGGCTTTCCCAATGTGGCACGCTTCAGATGTTTTGCGCTACAGTTATCACCTCCAGCCATTAAGTAGGGGATGATGGGAGTTGTTGTACAGTTGCAGTAAAAAGACTTAATTCTTCTTTAGGCATTATTAGGAGAGGAACGAAAAATCAGGCTACCAAGATCATGCTTCCTTGTATAAATCTGTGGTGTGGCACACTTAGACTGTACAATTCTGGTCTCTGCACCTAAAAAAGAATATTGTAGAACTGGAAAAATGCAATTCAACTGATCAAGGGGTATATGCAATGAGAGGATATAACATTTGGGATTGTTTAGCTAAGAAAAGAATAAGGGAGACATGATAGAGGTGTACAAAATTATAAATGGATAAGGAAAGTGGATAGGGATTTTTTTTCTCTCTTCCTCCTAATAATAGAATCATGAAGTGGATTGGTGGGAGATTCAGGATGGATAAAAGGAAATACTTCTTCACACTTAAGGCTGTGGAATACACTTCAGGATGGCCACCAATTTGGACGGCTGTAAAAGAAGGCTAGGCAAATTCATGGAGGAGAGGGCTATCAGTGGCTACTAGCCCTGATGGCCATATGCTATTTCCCTATCTGTTAGCCTACATATACCACTTGCTGGAGAACTTGGGTAGGAAGGTGCTGTTGCACACGTGTCCTGGTTGTAAGATCTTGTGAGCAGCTGATTGGACCAGGCAGCCCTTTAGTTCCAGGGTGACTTTTCTTAGGTTCTTCCAATTTGCAGTCCGATGACTGCTTTGGGGGATGCAAACATTGTTTCAGAGTTACTTTCCTTCTTTCCTATCACCTTTCCACTAATTGGCTTGGACCCAAAATCTGTTTACCTTGAGGGGCTACAAGGAGGGTTTCTACCGACCTGGAACTTCCCTTTTGGTGCTGCTGAGAATGACTTTCTCTAACCATTGTCAGCCTGCTGTGCACATATAAGAGGTTTAAGCATTCATGAAGAAAGACTGGGAGGGGAGATGCAAAACTGGAGCCAGGAAGACGCAAGCACACGAGGAATGTCTGCATCACTGAGTGAAGAATTCAGTGGATGCATGGGTGAGGCAGCAGCTATTCAGAATACAGAGCTTACAGAGAAAGATGGGGTGCAGAGTGGCAGGGACTGCTCTGGAATCCTGTTTGTCATTCTGACAAATCCAGGATTGGACATCTTGTGACAGTTTGCTGGCCTAGATTCTCCAGAAGGGAAGGATATTCTGCGTAAGAAGCCCAGGGATGGTTTGAGCCAGCCTTGTGTACATTTCTTCCTAATTGCAATGTACAGAAGAATGCCACATGGGGTTAAAGCTCTTACTTCCAAATAAATAGTTACTAAATAAGGGGAAATGCTTAAAGACAGCAATCCTCCAGAGGCTTAATGGGGAACCCAGGCAAGAAAACAATCTTATAAATCTTTAGCACAGAGAGACCTTCGCCGTACACAAATAAGCATTCCCTCTCCGCTGCCGGGTGTTTATGGGACTGGGACAGAGGAAAGGCACGGCTGTTGGCTCAGGCTTTGGTTATGCTGCCAAAGTCTACTGATCTCCCATTCAGCAGTTTAGGAAGTCTTGCCTTGGAATTCAGAAGAGCACTCTGTGCCTGAGTACATTTTGCTCAAGTAACCCATCATCAGGAGCAGAAACTATGGATTCCAGTTTCTTTTTGTCTAGCCACTTTGTTGGCTTTTGAGTGCCTCCAGCATCCTGTGGTTGTATATAACCTGCCTTTTAGAAGTGTTTGAGTCACATCGACCTTTATAATGGCATCTTCCAAGCATTGCTGTGATGAGGAACCTCAGACTTGGCAGGGGCATAGTAGACCCTCCAGGGATCCCAGTCCAGCTCTCTGGAGATCCCCGGTAGGCCATGCTCCTTTTCCTAGCCCCATCCCTTCTCCCAACCACAAAATCTTTGGTAATTTCCTGGCTGTTATGCATTGTTCCCATTCAAAAAGGTCAGAATGCCTCCCTTAGGGCTGTTTTTGGCAATGAGATCTTTAAGCTATCACATGTTGGTACTTTTGGAGGTTTGGCCCTGCCCAGTTTGCCTTTGGACCACCAAAACATCTGCACCCCTGATGTATATGTGCAGAAATGGAGAGGCTAGTATCTGCATGTGCACATTCTCTGTTCTAGGTCTGTGGGGTAACTATTTGTCCCTTTTTCCTTCTGAAGTATGTGTTACAATTTGTGTTCACTGTCCCCTAAAAAAAAAAAAAGCAAAGCCTTTATTACGGATAGCCACATCAGTGTGCATGGCAATTGAGAGAATAAGGAGGATGGTTCCCAGTCCCCAAAGAGCTTAAAATTTAAACTTTGATGAGGTTAAACAAAAGAAGAGGTTGAGGTGGCAAGGTAAACAGGATACAGTTGTTTCCATTACATGTGCTTTGAATGAGTTACATTAGGGTACAGGAACCTGGAGTTTCTACCCAAGTCTTCATGGAAAAAATGGCTTTTGGGGAAGATTTTAAAGGAGGCAAGAAAGGTGGCATTATGGAGATGTTCTGGAAGGCCAGCTCCAAACATACAGAGCAGCAAGAGGGGAAGAGCAGAGTATTATATTAATATTATGCAGTGTATCTGCCAATACATTAGAGTGTTTTCTTCATATTTTAAAAGGGAACTTGGGAATTAGTGTCATCTAGTTGCAGAATAAATGTTCTGTGTGAACCAGACAGAAATTTAGGGCTGGCTTTCTGGCTAATATGTGGCGCAATACAGCCTAGATGGTCCTGTACCATAAAATCAGTCATCTGCTGAGTGCAGCCATGCTGTTCTTGAATGTGGATGGAGAATCCCCCTTTTTAGGGCAAGAGATTGAAAAGTAGTGGCTTGCCAATACTACTGCTGCCAGACTTTTAATTTTAAACACACTGGGTGCTCTCCAAGATTGTCCACGCACCAGCAGGACCACACACACATCCGCCCTAACTAGTGCTTCCCAAATCATCCCGAAACAAGTCAAAATGCTAATTTCCTGAACAGGACAGCGTAGAAGAGCTCACAGAGAGAAGCTGAGCTGACTTGCCCCACTTTGGAAATGAGCATTTCTGTTCATGTTCGGAGTTGCTTTAGAAAGCGCTGGCTTCCTGTTGTGCCAGTGCTTGGTTCTATGCACTGTAAAAAAATGAGCAGTGTTGCATAGCCTGCCGTCTACAATTGGCTCCAGTTGCTGCTGGCATGTGGGGTGTCGCACAAGACACATCCCATTTCCCCATCACTCCCCAATGGTACTGGGTGCACTTTGAGCAGATGCTGCTTTAACTTTCCAAGGATGGAGTCCTCCCCTGAGCTTGACTGTAAGAACACCTGAGGTTTTCCCTCCTATAGCCTGATGTCCAAGGGAAGCTGGGGCATTGATCTCTGGCTGCTTTTCTTTCAGCATCTGGTTTGTATTGTGTGCTCCTGGCCCCTGAAGCCGAGGGCATCTGCCGCAAAGCTAAAATTAGATCAGGATGTTGATCTAGTTAGCTGGGTTTGGTAACTCCAAGCTCCTGGTCTGAGTCCAGAGATGAGTCAGTTCTCCTGCCCAACCCTCCTGCATAGACCTCTCTATTTGTACTTGATCAGATTCAGGTTTTATGCAGCAGCGTACTCTTGGGCTACTTTCTTTAGTCCACCATGTGCACCATCCATTGCTAGCTGTGGCAGTTCTGGAGGAAAGCCTTTTTTCCTGCTGCTGGTCTACCTGCTGCTGCAAGCTGCCCTGTTCTGCTTGGCCTGCTGGGAGCAGGACCATGCAGCAAAACGGGCTGCTTCCTTGCTCTGCTCCACTTGTCGGCACATGCCTCGCAACTGGCAAAGCCAAGGTGCTCATGCAAGGCAGGATTTTTGTAGCCTCATGCAGTTGAACTCAAGCAGGAGGAGGGAGAAACTTAGTCATTCTGATGTGGCACATGGCTGAGGCAACATGTGCTTAGAGCAAGTGTGGGCAGAAAGTGGATCTCTAGATTTTGGACTTCAGCCCCCAGCATTCCTGACCATTGGCCATGCTAGTGGTGATTTCTGGAAGTTGAAATACTCGGAGATCTATCATCTGCCCACGTTTGTCTTAAAGTTCATCTTAGCTGAGGGAATGGCAGTCCCTGGGCCCTGGAAGGCTGGATCAAGGCTGAGAACTTTCTTACGACCCCAGTCAGTAGGCTCATAAAGCAACTTGCCTTTTCTCAGTTTGAAGAAAGGATGGATCCAGATTTCTCCCACCCCCTAGCTAGATGGGGGACATTTATCAGCTAAATAAAAATTTGTAAGCAAAGGTATACACAAGTGATACAGCATTGCAAACAGTTCAGCTGTTGTGGGGACCCAAAGAGCAGGAACATGGCATTGAATATGGGTTCATTTTGCAAGAATGTGCAAACATAGATGCAACAGCTTCTACACCAGCCTGACTCAGCTTTGACCTTCCTGTTCTTCCAAGAAGCCTCTATGCTGCCCTTCTCACCTCAGCATCCCTCTGTTCTTTTATTTATGAGATCCTTGCTTGATCACCCACCCTTCATGGCTCCCCTTTCTGGATATGGTAGAGAAAGAACAGCAAGGGCAGGCGTACATAGACCCAGACACTTGCATGTTGGGGAAGGTTATTCCTGCTGTGCTGGCTCAATGTTTAGAACATAAATACGATATATTTATTTGAACGACTCTCCACTTCCACTTTGTGGGCAAGAATGTGATTTACTTTGCTAATCTCTGCTTTTTTACCTGCAGTGCAAGCTTGCAAGCTCCTGTCTCTTACATGTCAGCACCAACTCAACGTACTGTTTCGGTTCTTTGCTTGGCCCATAGAGCTGCTGAGATCTGTGGTTCATCTATGTAGTTGGGAATCTGATTTTACAAATTGTAAACTCCAGGATACATAATTTGAATAGTTTGGAATTTTGATGTTCTTTTATTGGATAAACTCATATTGCTCATAAGTTACAAACTTTTGGATCCACGGGATCTGGACTTCCCCTATTTTCCTCTAATGTAAACTTGCACATAACCACCTCGTATGTGTAATGTGTAATCAATTCTGGACCATGTGCCATTGTTCAGTTGAGAGATGAACATCCTCACTGGTCAGAGCCATACGTACTAAAGCAGGGGAAGTAAGTTTCAACAGGCATGCCTTATCTGAAGGAGTCTGAACTCCTTTAGACTCTTTGGTAAACCATTGCCATTGTACTTGAGATGGATCAAAGCCATAATCTAGTCAACATAGTTTAGCTTAATAGTGGAGAATTGTAGTTTAATTGTGTAATGGAAAAAAGGATTGAAGATGTATGGCAGTTCAGTGAGGAGCATTTTAACTTTAATTTAGAAGAGTGTGTTGTTGGATCTGAAAATGTCTTCAAAGTAAAAGCAACATTTTAAAAAAGAAAGATGTATGTGCACTTTGTCATCATTCCAAGTAGCAAATTATGACTTAGTCTTGACACATAAATTACTTACTTAAAATTAAAAAGTAGCAAATGCTGAACTTTCATTTTCAAAACCCAAACTTACCGAAAAGCACCAAGAAGACAAAGCATGGGAGAGGCTTGTTGACAATGAAGGAATCAGTAAAAAGCAAATTTATAATTTGGGCTAGTTGCTGCCCAAGATGGCTGCTCTTACACTGAAAGTTGATTATTGTTTCTGAACTTTACATTGTACTGAAAAGCTGGATCATTTTTTTTCAGTTCTAAGGAATTTAACTTTCTGCAGAAGGTTTCAGTCACGCCATATGTTGCCAAAAAGCGGAGTGCAGATTTAAATGCATATACCACAGCCAGTCCCTCTTTCTTTGGGTTAGGGACAGCCCAAGACATCCTGGGATCCTAGTCAAAGAATCAGAATGGTGACTACTGTTGGTGATAAATATACAATAACAATCTGAATAATTAACAGCCTGCTGCCCATGAATGACACCCCGTCTGAAAAAGGCCTCCTTTTCATGCCTAATGCAATGGGTAGCTGCAATGTGGTTCTACAGTTTTCCTTTCCATTCCAGGGACTTAAACCTATACTAAGGAACTGCAAGCAGACACTAAAGGATGTGAAAATGTTTTTGAGGAACATAGCTTTTAATAATATTAAAACCAACAATAAAAATATTTAAATACATCTGAAGCTAGGAGATCATCAGAGAACAAGGACACTAAAGTAACAATAAAGACGGATAGAGATACTGCAGTGAATAAATGTTTACATCTGTCTTAACAGAAAATGTAGGGTAGATACTTGCATCTGAACTTAAATTTTCAAGAAGGGAGTCTGAGGAACTGAAGCAAATAATGCTTCTAGACCTTACTGAAATTGAATACAAAATCACTGGTTCCAGATGGTATCTGTCCAAGAGTTCTTGAAGAATATGAAGTGCCGATCTCCTAACAAAAATACGTAAAATGTTTTTAAGATCAGTCTTTGTACTGAAGAATTGGTAAGGGGCCTAGATGACACTGATTTTTAAAAAGAGATCCAGAAAATTGCCAGGCAGTAAGCCTTACACTTATTGAAAGTAAATTTAGTGCAAAGCTATATTAAAGATAAAATTAACAAACATATCTTGCTGGAGCAGAATTAGTTCTTTAGAGGTAAACCCTGTCTCGTTAGTTTTTTTTAAGTTCTTTGAGATAAAGTTAGGAAGCACCTGGATAATCAGGGGTGATAGAAAGTGTTTACTTGAGCATCTGAACAGCTTTTGACAAAGGTTGCTTCTAGATAAAGGGCTCCTAGCACTGCCAAGTGAAAGGCATAGTGCCACTTTTCCATATGGGAAGCGGTGGGTTGTGATAGACAGCGTGAGAAAAGCAGCGACCCAATGTGTGGCTGCTGTGAAAAGCCAAATTCCATGTTAGGCATAATTAAAAAGACACGGGCTGCAGATCTACAGTGCAACCATACTTAGAATCCCATTGGCACTTCTAGCCAGGTCCTTTAAAAATGCTATTGTTGAGCTGGAAAGGGTGCAAGCAACAGGGCATCCAAGAGGATTAAGGGGTTGAGAAAATGTTGCAACGTTTAGCTTGCCCTGACGGGAAGAGGCAAGTTTACTACCACAAGATGATGCATGCTTGCCAGCCTGAATAGCTTTAATTAGATACATTTATGGAGGAAAAAGTTATCAGTGGCTACTTGTCCTGATGCCTATCTACTGCATCCGTTATTGAAAGCAGTGCACTTCTAAAAAAATCAACTGCTGAGAAACATGAATGGTGGATGCTATTTATTTTTTGTTCATTTATTTAGTTCTGCTTCTAGTCTGCTCTTCATAAAAACGGTAAAAGAGAACACTACTAAGGAGAATGATGTAATCCGGTTTGAGTTTGTAAGGAAAGAAAAGCAGGATATAAATCTTATAAATAAGTAAATCAATTACAAGGAAAAACACAAATAAACCCAGTCAACAGAGAGAACAAATAATCAACTGTAGACTCAGTCCCTGATGCGTCTGTCCTGTTTGTGGGCTTTCCTGTAAACATCTGAGAGCGGAAATCTGGAACGAAGAGGTGGTGATCCAGCAGGGCTCCTCTGATGTTCCCTCTTACCGGAGTTCCCTCACTCCAGTAAGGTCTTCATGTGCTCTCCGGGGATGTGCTTTACAGCCTCTCCTAAGGCCTCCCACTCACTCTACCTGCTGCGGCTCTGACACTCCCTGTGCCTCCCCTCCCGCCCACGCTGTCACTCTGCCTGTTTGTTTCTTTGTTTGTCTGGGTGCGAGAAGCAATGCGTCAGTCCCAACTAGCCGCATGGGCGGGGGCATTAGCCAGCCTGCACGGACCATGGAGCATTTGAGGGGTTCAGCACATGCCTCATGGACTGTTGGGGGTGGATTCGTCCTTGGAGAGGCTGGCAGGGGTTCTCGGGATCCTCCTGAGCTGAGAAAGGCTGGGCCTCTGGTTGAGGATGAGCCTTCGCCAATTAACTCTGCTCCCACAATGCAGCGGGCTATCCTGTGTGTGGCACTGTTGCTTTAGTGGGAACCATGTTCTTGTTTCCAGCAGTAAAACGGCTGCCTACAATAACCTTGGCAGATGTTGTTGCGGTTGCCAGGGAAACGTTTCCTTTGTTGTAGCCCACGAACTACTGCATTAAATTTATTGTTTTATTTACTTTTTAGTTGTGAAAAGCAGGTTGTGGTTGTGCTGGGGAGGATAAAATTGTAGCCTGAAAAGGAGGAATCGTGGATAAAACAGTTGCAAATGGGACATGCAATGGCTTGGGCTGGCCCAGTTTACATCTACCTAAAGCCCTGGGCTTTGGCCAGCTTTATGTCCCTCAGTCCCAAAGTGCAACTCTCTTCCTAGCCTAATTCACAGAATCAGAAGTGCTTTGCTAAAAATCCATAATTTGGCAACTCTGAACCATGGTTGTGCTAGGAAAGCAAAATCATACATATGTATGCTTTTCCTCCCTTTGGCATTCAGCCCACACAGTTGCATAATTTGATAGTTTTTAAACATTATTTTAATATTCTGCTTTGTTTCCTTTTTTGTCAGTGTATGGAAATAATTGGCAGGACTATGGTATACAGAAGAATACTTAAAATTACATAGTAATGAGGGAAAGGGTTTCTTTCCCTCTGTTGCCTGCCTATTGGTGATACAGTCATAAGTGCCTACTGGGTACTGTTCATGCAAATCAAGTACCACATCCTTGCCATACAATACATATACCCAGAACACTTTTTAATGTAGAACTGTTTTCAAAGACTTTAAAAAAATACCAATATTTAGGATGTGAAAGATGGGGTGCATATCCACTTAGACCCTTATATTATCCTTTTAAGAAAGTGTGTGTGGTTCAAAGGTTTTCTTAGGAGCAGAATTTTCTTAAGACTATCAATTACTTGTGAGCTAGTCTAGAGAAATATCCTCTGAATCCTTTAGGATCAGAGAAAAGAGAACAGCTACTAGATAAGAATTATTCCCTTGATAGAGCAAAGTGAGAAGTCCCTCTTGCTGTTCTACATAAATGATTGTCTAAACAAGTGGTTCCCAGATCAAGTCAAGCCAGAGCTTTCCCTAGAAGCAAAAATGACAAAACTGAGCTTGGACACTTCATGAGAAGGCAGGACTCAGTGAATAAGACAATCGTGTTGGGGAAAGTTGAAGACAGAAGACAAAAGGGAGGACCAAATATGAGATGGACTAAATCCATAAAGGAAACCACAGCCTTGAACTTGGAGTTGCTGAGTGCAACTGTCATGGACTGGACAATTTGGAGGGCTTTCATTCATAGAGTTGCCATAAGTCAGAGACAACTTGACAGCCCATAACACACACATCTCCATGGCTTACACTGGGGCTACAGAGCCTCAGGCCTGGGGACAAATCCAGCCCATCCAGGGTCCTCAACTGATTTTCTGGGATCCCTCAAAAGGCCATACGGCTTCCCTCCAACCTCCAATAAACTGGTGGCTTCCCAGCTTTTAGGCAGATTTCTCCACATCCTTTAGTTGCTAGTAATAAAATTAAAACATGCTGGATTTTTACATGTTTTCACCCATTTTCCACCCATTTTCCTTTGGTCCCACACAGCACTGTAACACCCCATGTACACACGTAGCCACTTCCAAGAGTATCTTTGAAATTGAATTTGGCTCTTTGGCCGCAAAAGGTACCTATAGCTTAGTAGTCATTCCTTAATCCAAGGCAATGTTACAACTAGTTCCAGCTTCTCCACATTTTTATTTTTGTAAGCCGTCCTGAGGCTGCTGCAAACGGCAGCATATAAATGTTTAAATTAAATTAAATTAACTGTGGATTTTCCTAAAACCCCAAGCTGGGACCACAGGTGGGGCCTAACCTTCTTGGCACTGAGGCTAGTGGGGGGGGCATCCATGTTGCTAACAGTTTGTTGGGCCCTGAAGCCTACTCTGATATGATCCTGATTTGGACTTTCTGTGCGGACTGTTGAATTGGTTTGTTTATGAAACTGGTTGGAACTTAGATACCATATATCTTCACCGCTCTTTCCTGCAAAGAAAAGTTGACCTGCAGTGAACAAGGCACCAAAGGACTGTGAATTGGCACTTTGGTTAGCGGGCTCGGTATGAGTGGGGACTGTTGCTCCTTTAAGGGCTGTGTTCATAGGGGAAGCTGCAGGGGCCAGCCTTCTCCTTGCCACACTCCCACCTGTTATTCCAGAGCCCCATCCTGTTCTCCCTGTGCTGTCTGATGATCATAAGGAAACGGAGGGCACTTAAATTGGGTTGGGTTGAAAAGACTAGGATGGAAATAGGAAACGGATATCTGAGAGGGACTGGAAAAGCTGCGGCAGGGGAATGTAGGGGTGGGAGGGGCAGGCTCAGGGTGACAAGAGGGAAGCTGGGGATTTGCTCAGGTCTTAAAATGCCTATTAAGAGTTGGAATGAGCCCTTCCTGTCCCATTCTTAACTGTGCTAATTGCAATTTGTCCTATTAGCATTAATGGGTCTGAGTGAAGGGTTTTTCTCTCCATAACAAGCAGAGAGAGAGAGAAAGGGAGAAAGGAACACTTGGTGCATTTTTTCAGCTCTGCAAAGTAAAGGAGGGATCAGTCTGAACATGAATTAATGATACTTGTGGGAGCTTCCTGCCTGCAGGGTGGTAAATAGCAGACATACGGGAATGAAATGGAAAAATCTGACACCAGAAGGCGTTGGCTTTCGTTTTAACCAGGAGCTTAGATCATGAAGTGGGGAAACTGAGGTATAGAGAAGGGCATTCCTTTGACAAATTAGAAAATGGCATCCCTAAATGCCAGCTTTCAGTGTGGCTTCCCCTAGAGCCTACCTCTTTCTTTCCCTCCTGTGGATCATGAGTGGTTCCAGAAATCTGTACTTGTGTATTCCTGAGGGAGAGCTGGAGGTCTCCAGAGCAGTCCCTGGCATCCGCAGACAAGACAGGAGGAAGCAACCCTGCCTGGAACCTTTCAAGGTCTTTTCCAGTTGCTGTAGGTAGTGCTAAGTTAGTTGGAGCAATGGGTTTGACTCTGTGTAAGGGAGCTTCATGTCGCTGTCTCCCACTGGACTGCCACTGCCCCATTCTCATAGTTGGTGTAGAGTCCAGGCGTCTTCAATGCTTTTTCCCTTTTCTGGAGTGGCTGTGAAACTGGAAAAGGATGCTTTGGTGTTAATCTCAAATGGCTGGACTTACTAGGAGTGCTAAGACAGGGAAACAGTGATTTGATTCTCTCTTCTGCTCACATCAGCGTCCTTATTATGATGTCTGCTATGCTAAACCATTCAAATCACTATGCATTAGTGCTGCAGTGCTTACAACAGCCCTGTAAGTTAGGTCAGTACTGGCATCCTCTTATTGCAGATCAGAAGCTGAGAGGGAGTGGCTTGCCAGTCAGTTAATGGCAGAAGCATGATTTAAACTGGGGGACTTCCTGGGTCACTGCTCAGAGCCTTTGCCAGTATGTTATGCTAGAAAATCTAGATGTCTGTACTTGGATCAGATTTTTCTGTAGAGCCTTTGGCATAACTCAGAGTTCCTAAGCTGAAGTGTATATATATAACTGAACTATATATATGTATAGCTCCCCCTGTTCCTTCATCTCCATTTCATCTCCTCCTCCTCGTATTTACTCATACATTCATTTTATACCTTTTATTACTCACTTCATAAAATAATCTCAAAGCAGGGCTTAAAACCAATATATCGCAATAGCACTGTACAGGAACAACAGATAGAACAGTAAAATAGAGAAGAACAGAAATAAATTCAAATTGCAAGGTGTAACAACACAGATATAATCAAAAGCCTGCTGAACAAGTGGATATTTTGCAGGTGTCAGAAGCTCGTAAGACCAGGCATCAGCCATACATGAAAGGGGAAGGAGTGCCTCAGTTAGAGTGCCTGTACTGTGAAAGATGTATTGAGCCCAGACAAATCCTTCTAGATCATAATATTCAGGCAAGGGGAAAAAAATGCTCCACCACAGATCCACATCCTAAGCCAGGTAATGATTGACATATTAGCACAAGCAGCTTGAACATGGCCTGGCAGTTTGCTGGCAGGCAGTGCAACACTTTGTAATGTGTTCAGCTCAGCAGCCAAGCTGCAGCATTTTGTTCTAGTTCTGGGGTAGGCTCAAAGACAATCACATTTAAAACACACTGCAGTTGTCCATCCTTGGGTTTACTTGTATATGGAGCCCTGTGGCCAGGCTCTGTCCCTTATCTTGTTACATAAATTGTAATCCGCCTGGGATAGGGACCTGTTCTCTCATACATATACATAGATGAAACATGGCTGGCGATTATAGATTTAAATGCACTTATTTAATTTACATAATGTGGTTTGCACTGTTCTGGATTGGTTCTCATTGTACCTGTCTATTTCCCATTTTTCTGGCTATGTAGTAGAAGCTGTAGATGTATTCAGATAGGAACTTATAATAAAATGTTATAAATTGCATAAATGCATATCTGCACACAGTTAGGTCAATGTAAACCTGGAATAGTGATCAGTTCTTCCCACTATGATAGATGAATATGAAAGAAGCATGATAGATCTAGGTAGAAAATCAAAAGAACTTATTTTGCTCATAAGAGAGATGGTTGAAAAGGGTTACAGTGGTAGGAAAGCATAAAATCACACATAGGTAGATTTTTAAAAAAAACTTTAATCCTAGTGATCACCCCTAAAATAAACAGCTCTTTCTTTCCCTTTCCTTTCCTTTCCTTTCCTTTCCTTTCCTTTCCTTTCCTTTCCTTTCCTTTCCTTTCCTTTCCTTTCTGTGCAGCATATTGATCTGTAGAACTCTCACTGTACTGGGATTTGGGGAAGACAGGATATAAATAAGCTTTTGAAAATGAGAACTAGTGAGGATAAAAGTATCTACTAGGGTGGTCAGGGAGGGCAGCTTCCTGCTCAGATCTTCTCCGAACACTGTTGCTAGAAGTTGTGACTGTTGAACAAAGACTGGAATGCACTTATTGTCTTGCTAGGCACATCCTGTAAAGCGTCCTGAAGTGGCGTTGTTGGGGTTGTGAGGCTAGGCTACATGGGTTTTTCCTCTGGCCCAATAAGGCATGTTCCTTACTGATAATCTTTCTAGCATTGCTCTCGGTTTCCATAACTTTGCTCGATGCTGTGAGCAGCTACAGAGTGCCAGCCCTGTTGACTCCCTGCAAAGTCCCACCCTCTCACTAACTGTCAAGACTGCATCTCTGCAAGATGTGTGGCGCTTCCGGCAATAACTCGGAACCTCAGCCTGGTGACTGTTCCCCATTAAAAATTGATGGGACTGGGGCTGGCACCATCTGCTGCAAAAGGGTATAAATGGCCGAGCTGCTTCTACCCCCCAGCCCCCAGTTTGCTTCTTCCTCCACCTTGATTTTTGAGGTTCTTGCCATCAGCCCATTGCCTTGCCTTTGGCAGCTCCTCTGCAGCCTTTTCTAGCCCCGCGGAGGGTCTGTGACGATGGGCTCGTTCTGGGGCAAGAGGTGCAACACTTGCTCTCCCAGCTGCTCGCCTGCTTATGCCGGTAATTGGGGACTGCCCCTTTAAGAGGCGGAATGTGTGAGCATGCTGGGGACTGAAGGGCCGCTGTGCAAGGTGTTCTCCACTTTGACGCTGACCTGGCCACCCTCTTATTTCTCTGCTCCAGTCAGGACTGAGTCTGCCTGGGTGCAGGAGCAAAGGCGTTTCAATAGCTGTGTTCCTCCAGGAGTTAAACCTGTACTTCCCTCTCCCTCCCTGAGCCCGTGCAGCTGGACTATTGCCTGTTCTGTGGCTGTGTGTGCTGTGGCGAAATTCCCAGTTGCTGCTCTGGAAACCCATTGTGCCAGTGAAGAATGTGCCGGCTCAGCGAATCAGTCAGGAGAGTGTGAGGGGACGAGCGAGAGCACTCCCTCTAATCTGTTTCATCTCCATCCCTTGCTGCCTAACCGGATCTCTCGGATTCTTCCTCTCCCTCGCAGGCATCAAGTGGAGCAAGGACAGTACCATGACTGACAGCAGGGAGTGGGCCACACTCAGCCCAGAGGAGTTCACTCAGCTGCAGAAGTACCTTGACTGTAAGTCCTTTTTCCTTCTCCCATCACCTTTCTAGGCTGGTCCCGCTGCTGCAGAGGGACCGGGGAATGGTGTTCCCTGTGCCAGTGACTGTTACAGTGGGAAAGGTCTGAGATGCAGAAGGGGCTCCCTGTCCCGTTCCTGTGGGACAGTTTGACTTGCCAGGATTTGGGTGCCATTGAATTAAGGCACTGAGCAGGAGAGGCAGAAGGGTGTGTGTGTCCGTGTATCCCGTGGTCAGTTGGTCGGTCAGTGGAGGGGAATTGCCTTTCCCATGCAAATTTAGGCAAGGTTCATAGAAAAATTGAATGTACTCGTTGCGCTGCTCCTCGGTCCATCTTTCTCTCACTGCCCCATGATATCAGCTTGGTGTCTCATGTCAGAGATGATCATTGAGCATACACAGAAAATATGAGGAAGGGCAGTCCGTTCTCTTAAGGGGGGTTGCGTGTTCTCTGTCCCCTGGACTGAAATTCTTGGCCCGTGCATCCCAAACAAAGCATGTAGTAGAAATGAATTTGAGCATCAAATTACATCATATATCAGGTTCCAAACCATCCAAAGCCAACTGGGGCCAGATTTGGTGCCCTGCTGCAACTTGCTGCTTCCTGCACCATTTTAGACGTAGGACCATGTCCTAGAGTTAGGATTTCTAGTTGAACCAAGTGTTCTACCTACCACATCATCTAAGACTCCCGAAATGTACATATTTGTTTCCTCGTTTTTTTCCACCCTACAGACAGCAGCAAGAAAGTACAGGATGTATTGCAGGAATTTTACGGAGAAGGGACGTTGTCCCAGCACCTGCAAGGAGATGTGAGTACAGCCTCTTCCTCTTCCCATCCTACACCCACCACTTTATTTCTTGACTTGCCAGGTTGTACATTTTTGGGTCTTGCTTATTCCAGAGAATGAATCTGCCCCAGATGTCTGTGCAGGCAAGGTGACCTTGCAAAGCATTCTGCCTTTCCTTCCAACTCCTGGGCACCACTTCCCATGCTAGGCACAGCCTTCCCATTGCTCCGTCCCTTGCTTGCAGAACCGTAGAATTGGAGGGGGTCATTAGGCCAACCAGGCCAACCTCTGCTCAGTGCAGCACATCCAGAACAGGAGCTTCAGCCTCCCCCAGTGACCAGTCCTGTTGCTGACCTGTTCTTACTGCTAAGAAGCTTCTTTTAATGTTCAGCAGAAGTCTACCCTCCTGTAACTTATATCAAGTCCTGCTTCCTGCGATGGCAGAGACAGTGGTGCAGCTAGGTAATTTGGACCCTGATTATTACTTCAGTTGTAAAACACGTAACTAACATTTCTCTTCCTCTCCATTCCATGCATTACTGTGTGATAATTTAAAACTGCTCCCATTGAATGGATATGTTAGAACACCTACAAAACTGTTTGATAGCCCTGATTTCAAAATCAACACTACCACCATTCTGACCACACACCATTTTGCATTTTAGACTTAATTAAATCGTAACACCATTATGACTACAGTAATAAAATAAAGTTAGCTTCTGTACCTGTACAAGTAATTTGGAGTGGGGTGAGGGCTGTGTTTGAGGCCTAGGGCTTTGGAATCCAGATCTAGTCCTAGCTGCATTCCCAGGCAGGGGACAAGTCTGTGCTCTCCTGTGTGACTGCTTTCAGGTATTTGGGAGAGGGCTATTATGCCCCATATCCATCGTCTCTTCTCCAAGTTAAATATACCCAGTTCTTTCAACCCTTTCCCACAGGATTTGCTTTCCATACTCCTGACTGTCCTTCTATGAACCCATTTGAATCTATATTGCTCTTAAGGTGTGACACTGAGAACTGGACACAGTGCTCCCGATGCCATTGGACTAGCACAGAATAAAGCTGAACTAATACTTCTCTCGACTTGGAAATAACGGTGCTACAGCCTAAAATCGCCTTAGCTTTTTTTGCAGCCATATCATCGTGCTGACTCATGCTCAGCTTCTAATGGGCTACAATATTGAGGGTTTTCTTCACATGTACTGCTGCAAAGCCTGCTATCCCATGTCCCTTGCCAGTGTTTTTTGTGGGTGGGCAGCTACCCGTACGCAGACGCTTTCATTAGTTTTTGTTGTATTTACTTTAGTTAGTTTCAGCCCAGTTTTTCATTCTTTCAAGGTCATTTTTAAGGTTGTTCTTTTTCTTCCGAGATGTTAGCTGTCTCTTCCAATTCGTTATCTCCAAGTGTGATGAAAATGCCACCCGCCTCTTCCTCTAAGTCATTGAAAAAATGTTGAAAAATTGTTGAACAGTCTGCATCTAGGACTGGGCACTGTGCGCACTGTGCGCACCATTCAAAACCACCTCCTGGTTTGTGGCAGAACCATTGAAAGGCATTCTTTGAGCGTAGCTTTCAAACTAGCTGTGAAGCCATCTGTCCATAGTGTCAGCTAGCCTGTTTAAACTGTTTTCTAGCCAAAACATCATAGGTGTCTATGATACTTTGATAAATCAAGAGGAAGGTCAAGATTAATTACATCCACAGTATTTCCAGTCCACTAAGTCACTGATCTGCTGAGTCTCTGCTACTGCCTCCCTCCCTTTATCCTGACAGTCCAGAATTCTTCCGTGTCTCATCTTGGGTCTGCTCTGCGCTCCCCAGGTGTTTCCTACTCATCCTGTGATACGAGGTCTCTCCTTCCTGTATCCATGAATCCTATAATGAATCCAATAGCCATTAAGCAACAGGGAGGAGAGTGGTTCGCTGTTATCATCACACTGAGAAGGGAAAGAGAAAGGTTTTCCTTTCTTTCCACCCACTCTGCAGTAGATCTATCATGAAGAGACCAAGTATAGTCAAGATTCATGCTGTACTTAGTGTCCCGACTGAAGAATGCGCCAGTAGTGGTACTGACTCATATCCTTGCTTGCTTGCTTGCTCATGCTGTTCCTTTGCTGATGTCTTTGGCAGTCAATAGACTTTGAGGGCTTCAAGCTCTTCTTGAAAACCTACCTGGAAGCAGAGGAGATCCCAGATGAACTGTGCCGCCACCTCTTCATGTCTTTTCAGACCACAGCAGGACAGGCTACGACAGAGCCAGGTATGCAGCCTAGAGGGGGGCATTCAGCAGAGCTACACATACTTCGTTTATCCTGAAGAGTTGGGGAGAGAGGTCTTCTGGTTAAACGGGAGTGAGTGCTTAGGAACTGGGGAAGAGTGGTGTGCTACCTTCTCTTTGGGTGAGGGTTGGGCTTGGCATCTGAAATAACCAACTGCCCCTAGAATGAAGAACTACTGACACATCTCACCCCCTACGCCCCCTCTGCATTTCAGCCAGTGGTTTTGTTTGCGTCAATGATGTCTCTTGTTACTTCTCACTGCTGGAAGGTGGAAGGCCAGAAGACAAGCTGGAATGTGAGTACCGCAGAGGATCAAGAGAGAAAGGGGCAGCCAAGGGCCATGGTTGAGATTCTAATTTTTAGGGTGTGTGGCTAGGGGTGGGCAGATCTGTGCTCCAGGTCAGAAATGCCCTCATTCTCATCTTGCTGCCACTGGGACCTCATCAGCCTTTCCCTCCCTCCCTCCCTCCCTCCCTCCCTCTGCTTCACATGCATGAACCATTTCAGCGTCTCATCGTTACTCCCAAAATGTATGTAGGTATGTGTGTTTATTTTGATCAATTTCTCACCCACTTTCCTGCACAAGTATTCAGAGTGGCTTGACATTCGTGATGGTGGTCCTCTTTGCCTTGCCTGGGAAGATCGGGTCCATCCGGCACAAGAGATACCTGCCCTCCCCTTGCAGCACCCCTCATTCCTCTGCGCAGTTCTGTCAGCACAGGGCGCCTTGGGCATTCAAGATTTCTTGAGCCCCTTTCGTCCATGACTCTGCCTCTTGTGGATGTTGCCATTTTAAATCTTTGGGGGCTGGTACAGGGCAGGACATGGGGAAATAAACCTCCGGCTGCAAAGTGGTGGGGGTGACTACTTTAACCATGTGCTTTTCCTCTGTAATTTAAGAGGGGCCAGATGAAAGGGATCCATTGCAGAGGGTGCCTGGAGCAGGAGAGGGATGGAGAAGTTGCATGTCCTTGGTGATCTCTTACCCAGACGTTTCTCCTTCTGATCTTTTCTTTCTTCCCACAGTCACCTTCAAGCTCTACGACAAAGATGGGAATGGCCTTCTTGACAGCTCGGTAAGTAGTGCGAGGAGCGAATAGGTTGACTCTCTGCAGTTGGATCCCATCGCCCCATTCCTTTCCTATTCCAGCACTGCTACTCTCCGTTTCAAACAAAAGAACGGGCTCATTCTGTACCACAACCGCACATGTGCACACACATCCCCTCCACGTGACTTTTGGCATTGTAGCTTTTTTGGGGCCCAGGTCGGCCTGAGCCGAGTTGTGACTGAGGAAGAAGATTTAGATGGTATGCCCCTCTCTCTCATGTCTGTGTGAATGTGCATGCGCTCAGTGCATATACGTGTGTGCGCGCACACAGAGGCATGCGGCAGCCAACTTCCACAGGTAGCCTCTGCTCAAGCTTTTGTTCTACAGGACTTGCATGGGAGAAAATTATACCCTACAGCTAGTTTCTTTGGTTCTTCTGCTTTTAATGGCACCCAGATCTACCTTCTTCAATCGTTTTTGTGTTCATGTGCTTTCCACACTTTGAGGACATCCCCGTCTTGCGACCTAGACACCAAACGTTGCTGCTTGTTTTCCAGTTTTCCTCCCTTTTCCACTTTGTGTGAGTGGCCACCATGCTATCAAGTATGCAGTCTGGAAGCAATTCTTCAGTTTTTGTTAGGATTCCAGACTTTTTTGCTCTGGCCATTTCACTGGTGCTGTATTTGGAAGAGGAATGTGACACATAGGGTGAAACGTATCTTTCCATGTTTCCTTTACAGAGTCGGGGGTGGGTGTCAGTTCAGCTCTTGTTAAAGACCCAGTCCACCCCTGCCCTTGTCTGCTGCACAAGATTGCCACTTTTTTTCCTGAAAGGGCTCTTGTACCTTCCTGTGTGATAGGAAGGAAATTGGCAGCTACATCTCCTGCCAGAAAAAGATAGTCACCCTATTTTGAGCTGACTGGGATACTGTAGTATCTTTGGCTTCTGCTTTGCTGCCTGGTTTCTCCTTACTCTTTGCTAAGAAGACACCTATTACAACAAAAGGCGCCTGTTAGGGTTAGGGTGAGACTATGACTCCTCAATTTCTTTTTCTAGATACTTATGTGGCTGGCCAGTTTTATGTGCTTTAAACTATGTTTCTCTTCAGGAGGTGGATCGTATAATTACACAGATGATGCGGGTGGCTGAATATCTTGACTGGGATGTCACTGAACTTAAACCTGTAAGTGCAGAATACGCATGCCCTGTTCTTGCTGGGCATGCTTCACCACCGTACCCATACATAAAGACCTTCCTGGGAAATACTGGCTGTGGAATGTGGGTACCTGCCTCATAGGCTCTGGGGCTGACCAGCTGGCCGGAGTATGCAGGAAATGTGATCAAGGCGATGTCTTGGGCATTAAAATGTCACACCAACACAGCAACACAGCAAGGATCCAAGATTATGTGTGCTTGTGAAGGAAGAAGGGACGGAACCGGAGATAGTTGAGTGTGCACCATTTTGTTTGTTCTTAGTTGGTGGGATTACCCTCACACGGTTGACCTCCCCCTTTTCTGCCTGGGCTGAGGTTGGGGGCTGCGGCTGAGGGTGCAAGTGCCTGTGTATGTACCCTTGTATGTAGACAAGGGTTGTCTCCATGCTTCTGTGGCTCAGATGCCTCCCGCAAGACAGTGGAAGACACTAGGCTGGCATAAGGCAAGGGTGACCGCTTGTGGCCCTCCTGATGTTTTGTCCTACAACTTCCATGAGCTGCAGCCAGAAAAGGAGAGGGATGGTGGGAGCTGCAGGCCAAATGAAGGGTGGAATCTGCTGTATGCTGCAAATAATTTGACCTGTGTTTTGGGGAGAACACCTTGGTCCTCTAAGAGTTCTTCTCTTCAAATGGTTGGGAAATCGGACATGATGGGTACAGTGACGTAGGGTCAAATGGACTTGAGCAGATCCCCCAGTGACATGTGCTTCCCCACTGTCCCTTTAACCCAGATCCTGCAGGAGATGATGCGAGAGATTGACTATGATGGCAGCGGCACCGTGTCTCTGTCCGAGTGGCTCCGTGGGGGCGCCACCACCGTCCCCCTCCTCGTGCTGCTCGGGCTGGAAGCTGTAAGTGCTTGAGGGGCAAGGGGAAGGGATGGAGAGAGGCGGAGAGGCCTGCCCTAAGAGGACTGGCAGGCACCCCGCTGATCCCTGTCAGTGTACATTACTGTGCTTTAGGGATGGGGGACGTTGCCTGTTCTTGGGCCTAGGGAGACACAGGGGTTGAGTCCAGCCTCAGGTGCCCTATCAGTTTTACCTAACGCATCCTTGGAAATGAGGGTCAGTCTGTCCCCACTGAATGGATAACAGCACCATCTTGAGGGTGAGTGGGGGAACAGCACAACAGCAGATCTGTTGCCTCTGCTGATGTCCTGCTTGATGGTGCAAAGCTGGTGATTCACTGAGCATTTCAGTCCTTTATAACAAATTCCCCTCCCCTGCCCCAAGAGCAATGAGGGGGAAATGCCGCAAGCTGGCGTAGCTGTCTAGGGCACTCTGGAGCAGCTTGGGATCCAGTGGATTGAAACATACGGATAACAAGGTTTAATTTAAAATTACAAAAGCTAAGGAACTAAAATGGCTGGGAGAAGAAAGCCGTCAGCTGGTGCTGAAAAGACCTCAACATGTAGGCCCCAGGTGAGCCTCTCTGGAGAGGGCAGGGCACAACTGGGGTGCCACTGCTAAGAAGGCCCTCTCCTTAGTAGCCATCCGCTTCTCTTAATTTGGCATTTATTCCTGTAGCATTTCATTCCAATAGGCTAAAGGTATAGTCTGTGATAAAAGCTTTTTCAAGGTAATGTATTTTTGTTCTCACAAAACAAGGCACCCTTCCTGCAAACACCTGACCCACCTTGGGCGCCTTCTCACCTTTCAGCAAACCTGGTTATCCCCCTTCCCTCCAGCCAACCAGATGCCCACACCGGTGCCCCCCTTAACTGCTGGCTTTCTCCATTTCTTCAGACCATGAAGGACGATGGGCAGCACCTCTGGCGCCTGAAGCACTTTAACCGCCCGGTTTATTGCAACGTGTGTGAGACGCTGCTGTTGGGCCTGCGCAAGCAGGGGCTGCGCTGCACCTGTGAGTGAGGCCCTGTCTCCTTGGGAGGCAGGTGGGGGGAGGCACCCGCGGCACCCACCAGGCCCCTGCCCTCCTCTCCTGCTTTTTATTTCTGGAGGAGGAGGAGGAGGCTGGCCTGCTGCAATGTGAAGGGCTGCCCCTCTAGCACCATCTTCATTTGGTGTAAAAATAGCAGGCCTCGGAGCTCAGACTCCACTTTGCCCCTGTACATACATTCTTGGGCAAGTGGCTTTCCTTTTAGTCTCAGCCAGCTGTCTTTTGGGATATGAGTGTTCTCTAACTGCTGTGCCCCCCACCCCCCCACCAAGGCAACTACTTTATGCGAGTGCACACAGCACCCTCTCAAAACTCCCAATGTGCTCACCAACCCAAAAGGCTTGAACTGACTAAAGGCTACCAAGTTCCATGATTATTCAGAAAGTATGTTGCAGAGCGGGAGCTGTGACCAGTGAAAAGAATGGATAGCCATTTTTATGCTCTTTTAAAAAATCTAGTGTAAGAAGAAGCCCTTCAGGCACAATCTCCTGCATGTTCAGGTTGAAAAGGATCCTGCAACTCACCAGCTGGGGTGCTGTGAGTTGTTGAGGTTGTTTTGTCAAACAGGCGGAGGACTGTGCCTTTAACCTCCCCTAGCTCCTTTCTCCAGGAAGGTCTCTCTGTGGCTGCAAGAAGCTGACAGAGATGCAGAGTAGAAGAAAGGGGAGGCCAGAAGAAGCGTATGGGCTGGTGATCGGGAAAGTACCAGCGGGAAGGTGTGGCCAGGGGTGTGCGTTTGGTCCCCCGTGCCTGGCATGCCAGTGGAGCCGCCCTTTTGTTCCTCTGCCTGCAGTCTGCAAGTACACGGTACACGAGCGTTGTGCCCGCAAGGCCCCGCCCAGCTGCATCAGCACCTATGCCAAGAACCGCCGTGACACCAGTGTGAGTGATGGGGGCAAGGAAGGGGGTGGTGCCCGGGAGCAGTGGGGCAGGGGAGAGCTGAAGTGCTCCTCCTAGCAATCACAGGAGCACAGGGGGCTGCCCTACACAGAATCAGACCGTGGTTCCATTTAGCCCAGTGCTGGCATCTGCTTTCCAGGCCTTTATTCTCTGGCTCTGTCTGGAGATGCTAGAGACCTTCTGCTGGCAAGGCACATTCTCTGCCCCAGAGCTCCTGTCCGTCCTGCAGCCGTGCCCCAAGGCAGAGTCCAGCAATTTGGGCACCTGTGTCAGGCAACCTATATTAGTTTTCATCTCTGCCAAGAGATAATGCACAGCCCAGCCAGCCTAAAATACTTTACAAGGCAACAGGGGACAATCGTTTGTTGCTGCAAAAACTCATTTTGTCCTCAGCTATTGGGAGAATGGCAGCTAAGCTTAGAAGAAACAAGACATTCTGAGTGGGTTGGCAGATGATTGGCGCACCTGCTAATAAAAAAGTGCCAGCGCTACCCCCCTGCAAGCGTTGGCCTCACTACCCCACTGGGACTGTTTGCACAACATGAGAATCCACTTATTTAGCCAGGCTGTGGGTTATTTGAGGCCACCGTTTGAAATCAACAGCTCCTGCTTACCCCTGTTTGTCTGCTTTAGGAAGATGCAAGGTGGTTAAACCATGCAGCTCATTATGGATTAAGTAGCCCATGATAAACCTTGTTTCTGTCCATCTGTCTTCAGTGTCTGGGGTTTCTGGCAAGCTCACTCTCTGTTTCTGCTGCCACCACTCCTTCCCCAACCTCCATCCCATCTATCCCAGTGTTTCCTGTCAAACCAGAGAAAAGCCTGTCACATCCTCAGGACTCTTCCATTCCATTAAGAAGTGTGGGTGGGACTGCTCCTCTCTTCCCTTTCCCAGGATATGGGATTGTCATTGTTGTCATTGTTTACATTTCCTGCCATTAACCTATCCCTTCACGCCTCTAATCAACTATTGCCCCCATATCTCTGTGGCCCCAGGATCCACTTCATAGTAACTTCTTGGCCTCCCCTTGTGAAGTGATTGGCCCAGCTGGTCAAGAGGGACCGGCTCATTCTGCACCTCAGTCCTTGCTCCTGGGCAATTGTCCATATAGATTTTCTTAACTGTTAGGAAATGGCATGTAAGAGCTGGCAGGAGATGCCCCACAGGCATCCTGGGCAAAGCTCCCAGGGGTCTTGGCTCCCACTTGCCCCTCCCTGCTCCCACCTCTTAGGACCCACGTCTATAGGAGGCAGGGATGCAGCTCGCGAGTGGGCCTTGGTGGGTTCAGTTCTGCTTCCTCCGTCCATGCAGGCACAAGCCCATGTCTGGGTAAGGGGTGGTTGTGATGGCAGTAAGTGTGACCGGTGTCAGAAGAAGATCAAGAGCTTCCAGAGCCTGACAGGCATGCACTGTGCCTGGTGCCATCAAAAGGTGAGTCTGCCCTCCACTGCTCACGGGGACACTGGCGTCGGGAGCCCCGGGCAGTTCTTCCCCGTTGTTCATGTTCTGCAGGTTATAAGCAAACTTCCTCTCCTCCCTCTCATGGCTGGGACAGAGGGAACGTGTGCCTGCTCAGTCGGAAGCCTGTGCGGGTGAAATGGCCCCTGCTCTCTTGGGTACCGGGGGCTCCCTGAACCCTCGCTGCCTGGTTACTTGCGGCCAAAGCAGGCTAAAACACACATTAAAAGGGTGTGTCTGGCAGCTACGTTTTGTGTTCATTTTTATTCTAAAATAGTTTCAGGAAGACCTATTATGAGGGGTAGGGGGCCTTCCAAGATCTTGATTGGGGGGTGCACCTACTCTAGAATAAAAATAAGATGTGGCTGCTAGACACAAATTTATAGTCATGCCTGTTTTGGCCTCTTCAGCCTTCTCTTTCTCTGTCTCTGTCTCTGTGTGTGTGGGTTGGCGGGGAGTAAAGCAACTTGCCTGAAGGCAGCTGAGATGCTCTGATACCAAAGTCATTATGAGAGGTGAGGCTTCAGCTGAGCCTAGAACGGCTAGTTCCTGTAACCCACCGTCTTGGGGAGGGAGAACCCGGTGGCCCTCTGGCCTGCTGCGCATGCTCAGATGTGACAGACTCATCAAAGCGCACAATGGAGTCAGTGGGGCAGAAAATAGGAGGAGGCGGACGGACGGGAATTGCGAGATGGCGCTGGGGAAATGCAGGTGTGGAGGAGCAATTTTATTCCACTCCCAGGAAACTCAGGGGTTGGGTGGTAATGGAACAGGAAAAACATAAGGATGGTGTTCATAATAGAGTTTCAAGAATACCAGACTTCTACTGGGGAAGCTGATTATTTCTGCCAGAGTTTCTTATCTCTCTCTGCTGCTAATGTGGAGGGTCAATTAACTACTCAGCAGAGGTGTTCCTTCAGTGGGTGGGTGTATTGAGCTCAAAAATGCAGCACCATGGCAAGACTTCCTGGCAGGTACAATCCTTGTAAATTTAGCGTTGTTTCAGACACTACCCTTTGCTCATTTATAAAACTAAAAAAAATAAAAAATGAGTAAAACTTAGTAAAATTTCTAAGCACATTTTACTGGATTATAGTTCTGAAATGAGCTAAATAGTTTAGGGCCACCCAGCCTGTCACAAATCCTGCATAGGCTCTGTCATGCCTTCAGCACAATCCTACATGACTCTACTCCGAAATAAGTCTAGCAGTGAGTGCAAACAGAACTTAAGCCCTGATAAACATCATTCCCTACAAAAGAATGCCTTCATTGAGGAAAATCCCTTCCATCACCTCCTGAAATGTGGCCAAGGTTCAGTCTTCTGTCCTTGAGTGGAAGAACATTGCTGAACTGAGGAATTTACTTACGTACTTCGCTAAAGCAGCCACTATTCCGAGGGCTGATGCATGTGTGGAGAGCAGCGTTCTGTGTCACAAGCACCCCTGAGAGAAGCATGGAAGCAGACTGCGCCCCATTGCAGTCTCAGTGAGAAGCAGCCTGCCCAACCTTGCCATGTGTGGCAAGTTTTGCCCTCCCTGCAAGAATCTCCCGAGGTCTTTTAGAGGGAGCCCCACAGAGGGGCTCCGAGAGACATCGTCGGCAGGGAGCCTAAACCTGGCGGTCCTGCCCACTGAGAACTGGACTTGTTCCTCCTGAACAGCTGTGCCCAGTGCTCCTTTCCACAGTCATGCTGCCGTGTATCTAAAGCCAGTTCCTAAAAGTGTATCTGCATATTAGGTAGAACCGCCATCTCAGGGACAAGGCAAATGATACGCAAAACCAGTGACGGCACTTGGTGTACCTAGTTTCTCTTTCTCAAAGAAAGCCAGCTCTTGTAAGGGGTTGAGCAGGACCTGTGCTGCGGTGCATTTTTATTTATTTATTTTATTTATTAAAACATTTTTATGCCGCCCCATTCGCCGAAGCCTCGGGGCGGCCCACATTTGACAGTAACCCCCCCCCACCACCACCACAACCCATGGTCCTGATTTTAAAAATTGTCCCCCACCCAAAAGCTGGTATCGACTCCAGTGAGGAAGTTGCCATTCACAATGCTGGCAGCAGATGTGGGGCACTATTTTCGCTGGGACTGCAATACGAATTGAAGATTTAATGCTCTGCATGCCACGATCCCAGTTCTGATCGAGCTCCACTGCACTTAGCATTGATTTTTTTAAAATAAGACATACTCAGTATAATATATAAAGTAATATATAAAGTATATACTCAGTGTGTGTGTGTGTGTATAAGGTATAACTGCCTTTCTTACATTGTCTGGTCTGCTCCTCAGTTGATCCATGATGGCTCTCTCTCTTCCTTGCCCCTGCCCTGCGCTAATATAATTTTTTATTTTGCTTCCCAATGCATACATGAGTAACAGCTATCTTCTGCAGAATGAAATTTCAGTCTTTCAGAAAATTCATTTTACCAGTTAAATGTGATGGCTAGGTTTGTCTTGCTTCATAGTGCAGGGGGCAAAATTGTAAGCCGCCATCCCAAAGGGAAGGGATGAGGTTGTGTTTTCCATGTGTGATGGTTCCTCTCTCCCGTGTTGGTCTTTTGGGGGCCTAATGTGGCTCCGGAAGAGCTCTGCCTGACTCTTGCTGTGCCTCTTGCTCTCCTCCCCAGATCCATGATGAGTGCCTGCCCCTCATGCCCTCCACCTGCGATTGTGGGATCCTCAAAGACCATATCTTGCCACCTTCCGCAATCTACCCTGTTGTGTTGGTGAGAACAAGGAACTCATTGGGACATGTTGCCCGTGCCAAGATAGGTGTGCATGTATGTGTGTGTGAGTGTGTGTATGCACAGGCACACTGGACGCAAAGGACAGGCCTGAGAGTGGTGCTCGAAGCACCCGTGCACACCGGCTGTGCACTGGCAATCTTTTCCAGGCAGTATTTAGAGCAGTCTTTGCCCATTGTGTACATGTCAGCTTATTATGTTCTATCACAATATCTGCACAAGCAGTTTTGAATGTTCTCATTTCGCTGTAACCTGGATAAGCAAAGCTCAGCCTTCGACAGGCAGTCGGCGCTGCTGCTGCTGCTCCTCCCCCTCCTCCACATGTTTGGATGCAACCCTCCTTTTGGAGAACGCCCATGGTGTGTATCACGATTCTCTTTCCACCCCCACGCTCCAGGTAATTTTGGCACTGCAATTACTAAAGTTTTTAAAGCGGCATTTCCGTTCAGCGGGTCTGTGGAAGGGTGCAGCCTGAGCAGGTGTGGAGAGCATGCATTTCCCTCAGGACTGAAACTGGCCAGACCAGATGCTGCTTGTGATCTTGGGTGCACCCAGGCAGATGGCGAAGGGACATGTATCACATTTCTGGCAAATGGGTACATTTCAGGATCAGGAGGAATCCGTTGTTTTTTTTCCTGGTTTGCACAGCAGAGTTGCACTGGTTGGTGGGTTCCTGCATCAAGTCATGAAGCAGCTTCCCCCCTCTTCTCAGAGCAGGGCTGTGAAGTGCACAGGTTGACTTGCCCACAGTGTCACCTTTTCTCCTCGCCTTTGAAAAAGGAGTTAAAAATACTTCAAGAACATAAAATGCTGAACAATTTTTTAGAGTGCTTCCAGGTAAGACTTCTATGGTGCCAGCACTCAGCCACATTCGCAGAATTTTGCAGGGGTTTCAGAAGTTGCTATCTTCTGCTTGTAACCTGCTTTGTTTTTCCCCTGCTCCTTTGGCCTCTCCTTTTTTGTATTGCAGAATATCCACCAAAGAAGAGGGGATAGGACTATTAGCACCCCTCTGTCTGAAAGCACCTCTGTCAGGTAGTCGGACAGGTGCTTGGGGAGAAATGACCTACATACCAAAGTACATGGCCTGCCTGAAGCATGGGAGGAGAGGCAACCATCAGGTTTTGCTCAGGAAAAGGGCATGTTTGTCTTGTTACAGGCAGATAAACAAGTTCCTTGAGAGCTTACTGAGTACACGCCAAAGGAGAAGCAGGAGCAGGCTGCCAGTCCTGGAAACACAGCCACCAAGAGTGCATGTATGCGCACGTGTGTGTTTGGTGTGTGTGTGGGGGGCTTTGTTTGGTGTGTGTGTAGGGGGCTTTGCAAAGCTGATCTCAGTCATTTGCATCTGAGGGTTTCCATCCAAGTAACAACCTTCCCTTTGGCGTCATTTCCCCCACTGATCCTTGTCCCTTTTGTCTTCCAGGAGCGGCAGAACAGTCAGAAGAATGGCATCTGTGGGACCCCTTCCGAAGAGCCCGCTCAGCCCTTTACCACCCCCGAGGGACAGGCATTGCGGGTGAGCTGGGCACAGCAGGGAGGGTGTTGCCAGGCCCCGGCCTCCTCCTGCCAGCGTGCTGTTGGCACTGAGGACCCGTGTGGCCTGAGCGCCACATGCTCTTCAGTGCAAATACGGGGAGCTCAGCGAGTTGGTCAAGGAATAGCTGAAGCTTCCCTTGCTCTCAGAACTGTTTTCTCATGTGGGAACCAGAAGCATTTTGGGGTTCCCCTTCTGCACAGCTGCTTTTCCACGCCACTCCCCACCTCTGGGGAAAAAGGTGACGGGTTCCTTTCCTCCCTCTACAGATGGAGAAGCAGCTTTGGATATGGCAATTCTGAAGGCAAAAATGTCCAGCATGGAAGGGGTGAAGCAGCCCTTCATCCTGCTGTTTGCTTACGTCAGGGATGGGGAACACATTTTGGACTGTAACCCCCATCATCCCTCACCATCGGTTATGCTGGCTAGGGCTGATGGGAATTGCAGTGCAGCAATATCTGGAGGGTCGTGCCTGGCTTGATCCCACAGCCTTTTCTTTTGTTGTGTGAAACCCCTCTGAGGAGTGCTCCAGTCTCAGCAGCACATAACGGGCCTGTTTGCATAAGCACAGAAGGGGAAGTCAGCCACCCCGGCTTCTTCCCCCTATCTTGCCCCAGCTATGTGTGCCGGGAAGATTCGCCTAACGCAGCTTGCCTTGCCAAGCAAGCATGGCTGCTTGCTGCGGTTAACAAGCCACTTGGAACCCTAAAACAGCCCCTGCAATATGGGTGGCTTGCTAGCCATGGCCACAGACCACCCTCACTAGGCTCCCATGACGTGGCAACCTGCACTGGCACGGGTGGCCAGTCCTGTTGGCACATGCCGCTGTGGCTTCCGTCCTGCTGCGTGCTGGTGCAAGGCTAGTCACTGTCTAGTCTGACATCCTATCAGGGGCCTCGATTTTAACCCTCATCTGCCTTCTCCTTTGGAAAATTCCTCTTCTAGGGAGTTTCTGAAATGTAACAGATCCTTTAGTGATCGGTAGGTGGCAAAACAGCCACTCAGTCAGACCCTCAACAGCTGCTGCCTGCTGGAGAGTAGCAGATTTGTTGGGCAAGGGGGATCAAGTGCACCAGAACCCTCTGGGGTGAATGGTTTTTGTCATTTTGCTGCAAAATGAAAGTGAAGGATCCCTGGTTATTTTCTGTATTCAGATTCCCCAAAACCTTGGCATTTTCCTGCAGAAGGCTGTTAATCTGCTTTATCTGCTTTTAGTTTTGTCACAAAGCCGAGATCTAATGAAAAGCATTTCCTTTCCAGCTTTTCCCCTGCATAACCTCGAGGTTGCACTATGGTATAGCAGAATAGGAAATACACAAGTAGAAATGCTGGGGGGGGGGGTTGCTTCTTGGAATACCACCTTTTCCCAGCTCTAAAACATAAGTATAAGCAGATGGTTACACCTCCTCTAGGACTTCCTCCTTTAAGATCTGGGTAGGAGGTCCTTCTGAAGGAGCTGTCCTTCAAGAAGGAGGTGAAAGGGACAGCGAATAGAAGAAGGCCTTTTCAGTGACTGTCACTCATTTATGGAATAGTCTCCCCAAAGAAATCAGCCTAGCACCATCATTCTCTTTGTTTCCGCACCAGGCAAAGATGTTTCTCTTTTCTCAGTATTTTAACTATTGATTTGAATTAGATCTGTTACCCTTTTGTGCCATCTTGTTGTCCTGCTTACCTTATGTAATTTTAATGTTTAATGATTATGTTGTTATGGGTTTTATATATAGTTGGTTTTATTATTGTTACGGTTTTAGTATTTGTAATGTTGACTCTATTGTAAGCTGCCTAGAGAATATTTGTGGACTAGTGGGTTGCACATATATGTAAAAATACAAACAAACAAACAACAAGTCACAAGAAGGTATTGACAAGTGCACCATAAATCCCCTTTGTCAAAAAGCTCTTATAGATCAGGGGCTGAGAAGAAAAAAACGTGAGAGTTTAAATCAGTTTGAACTTGTTACATAGTCATGCCTGCACTGATCCTGACATTTGTCATGTGCTGTCTGATGTTCACAGACTTCTCTGAAGAGAAGGCTCATAGGGAAGGGAGGAGCTGCGATTGTGGGGGTCCAATTTCTGCCATACCCTGCCAAACCTGTATGTCTGTTTCTCCACCCTCCCCTGTGCTGCTGAACCCTACAGCCCTTTGCTTGCCTCAGCAGTGGGCCACCACATCTGGCAACTGGTCAGGCTGCTTTCTTAGCCTTTTCCTTGTTTCCATCCCTCTTTCCACAGATCACTCCAGTGCCTGACACTCACCCCTTGCTTGTCTTTGTCAATCCCAAGAGTGGTGGGAAGCAGGGAGAGAGGTGAGCAGGGAAAAGGGGTTCCAAGTATGGGTGTGGGGAGAGGCTACGGGTATTTTTCTGGTTTCTGTGTCTTACAATCAGTGCCAGTTTTGCTTTGGCGGGTTATTTTCAGAAGGCTTCTTTTCAACAAATGAAGGTTTCCAGTGTTATATAGAAAATCCAAGAGTGGGCAGTCTTTATTTCCTACAACTTAGAAAGCATTTTCTTTTCATTGTCAGAGGAAGCACGGGCAAGACTAATGCACAGGATCAAAATGAATAGCCATGAACAAAATGTGATAGTGCTGGCAGGGACCTGTTAAAAGTGCTTTGGGCTGCAGATCTGACCTGTGAGACACCTGGGGATCCAGTCACCTGTAATCTGGTCCCAGAGCGGGCTTTTCTGGCTAAGCCTGGGACTTCACTGAAGTGACTTCTGACTGACCACCTTTTGTCCTGTCTTATTGGCAGGGTGCTGCGGAAATTTCAGTACCTCCTCAACCCACGACAGGTCTACAACCTACTGAAGGGAGGGCCTGGACCTGGGTGAGTCGCACTGAAGCTCGGGACATGTTTATATTGTTTTCCTGCTGGACACGTGTCTGTGTTCATGTGTCCTTTGTAGACTGAAGGTTAAAGGAGGCTGTACTTGAGAAGTGTGTGTGCTGGACAGGGTGTTCACCAGCTGAGTTGGAAGAACTGGATCTGTGTAGCAGGGTGCCTGGGGATTGGGGCAGAAACTCCTGCAGAATCAGGTGCTAAACTGTTTTGTGCATCTGTCTGCTTTTTGTCCCAGGCTGAATTTTTTCCGGGATGTGCCAGATTTCCGTATCCTGGTATGCGGTGGTGACGGAACTGTGGGATGGATCTTGGATGCCATCGGTATTGATTGATTGATTGATTGATTGATTGAGTGTCACAAAACAAAACCAAATCACACTTCGAAGAGTGAGGAAAAATCTTATTCAAAATAATCACAATATTTTAGCCATTGGTATCTCATTGAGAAAGATTAAAAGCCAATTCAGGAACTTTGTTTTTGAGTCAAAACACTGACATCATTTGAAAGAGTTGATTATGTACTATCTTCCTAGCAGCTGGCTGCAATCCAACATCATACTCCTGTTGAATGCAAATAAAGGAACAGTGCCAAAGCTTCAAATTCATGCACAGATGATTGTGCTTTTCATGTTCTTTTCAGATAAAGCCAATCTACCAAGTCGGCCTCCAGTAGCTGTGTTGCCTCTGGGAACTGGCAATGACCTAGCCCGCTGCCTCCGCTGGGGTGGGGGTGAGTTGCATCCACAAATAGTCTTGCATCTCTTCCTCTGCTAAGAACCCGGGCACTGGCTAGTCAAGCCACTGGAATGCTGGGAGCTATAGGATAAAAATCTCCAAGCATGCATAGCATTGTGCCCCTAGTTATGTAGTGTTTTAGCTATACCCTTGAACATAACTAGTGAAGCCATTTGATTATAGCAAAGTAGAGATTCTGACGGTTAAAAGAACTAATGGGACTATTTATTTATTTAAAACTTCAATATCCTGTCCACTACTTTGATGTCTCAGGACAGCTTACAACAAAGACTAGGCAGTTTTTTTATTCCCCCCTGCAGTTTTAGATTCTATATATGAATTTCATGGCATGAAATGCTGTTTTGTTCCTTTAAAACACCCCTCCCCCAAATTGCTTCTGCAATTTATGAGTTCAGAATGCTTTGCATGGAGCTTTAGTACTAATAGCTCATCTGCTGTAATATGGTTTTAGCACGCAGAGTGAGGGATTCTAGTTGAGACAAGCTGGCCTCCTCATAAGGTTCACCGTACTACTTCATGCGAGGATGACCCCACATTTACTTCTCCTGTCTGATACATTCTTTCCTCCTCAGGTTACGATGGTGAGAATCTGGTGAAGATACTGAAAGATATTGAGGCGAGTAGCATCTTGCAGATGGACCGCTGGTCAGTGCAGGTGATCCCTGATAACCCAGATGAAAAGGGTGACCCCGTCCCCTATGAGATCATCAACAACTATTTCTCTATTGGTGTAGTAAGTACGGAGTGGGAAAAGGTGACCCTGCGTTCAGGCTTGTGTGGGCAGATATTTTCTCTGTGCGTGTCCTGTGGAAACGGGAGCTGTGAAGTCTGCGCTCTCTTAAGCTTAAGGCCGCAATTCCATGGTGGGTGGGATTAAGGCAAAAATGGGTGGGCCAAAAATACCAGCATATTTTTCTTAAATCTCTTGCCCTAGTAACTAAGCCTACAGTGAAGCATTACAGTATTTCAGAATAGGGAAGAGAGTGTAGAACATCGGGGACACTACCCAAGAATGGGTGGTCAGAGAGACGGGGTGGGGCCAAGGGAAGGAGGTGCGGCTGTCTGGAGAACCCTGTGGTCCAGATTTGCCCCCCGGGCCTGAGGTTTTCCCCCTCCCCAGCGTAGGGGAGCAGGACGTGGGAGATCTTTGGCAAGAGGGGCTCATGCAATAGCAGACATCTGGGAGGAACTTGAGGGGGCATGTCAGGAGCTGAGAGAAAAGGGGAGGAGAGAAAGCTTCAGGTTTGCATCATGTATAGGTCCAGCTCTGGAAGAAGCATGGAACTGCTACTCTCCTCCCACCCCATTGTGCTTGTTTGCCTCCCTACCTCATGAACGGCTGTTCATCCTCTGTCTCTCTCTATCTCATCAACTCTTGCTGCAGGATGCCTCCATTGCCCACCGGTTCCATGTCATGCGGGAAAAGTACCCAGAGAAATTTAACAGCAGGTTAGCTCAGCACCAGTGGGGCCCTTAGCCTTGTTCTGATGCCTGGCCAGAGCCTCTCCAAGGCTCACTTTGCTGCCCCGGCATCCACCCTCCACCTCCGGAGCCAGCGGCTGCACCTGGCTCTTGGAACTCCTCCTGTGCAGGAAGCTCCACCACTGGGAAGGTCCCAGACTTCTTTGCCCACTGCCGCGCTTGCTCCTCCGAAAGCCTGGGTGGGAGAGCCGGGGACCGACAGCACAGTGGGACCTCTGGAGAGGCTGGAGTGGTTGGGCTGTGGCAGGGGATCCCTGCAGGCGGCACGACTTAGGCTGCCACTGCCTGCCCTTGGCTGAGGCCTCCTGGGAGAAGCAGGCCTGCAGTGCATCTTCCATGCGGGTTGCCTTTTCTCCTTGGCCAGGATGAAGAACAAGCTCTGGTATTTTGAGTTTGCCACATCTGAGACCATCTTCGCAACATGCAAAAAGCTCAAGGAGTGTCTGTCTATAGAGGTGAGCATCTCCTTGCTGATGATCTTTTAGCTCAGTGAAGAGAGGTGGGATCTTGTTTCTGGAACCAACTTGCCTCCCTCCGCCTTTTCCTGCAGTGAGCTCTGCTATGGATTGATTATTAGCACTGGGACTTCCTGTGCATGCCAAGGCTCGGTCCTGGCATTTGCAAAAGATGTTGCTTCTGAGCATGTGCAGAGTGTCCACCAGTAAGTAGCCAGAAGCATCTAGGAGCTTCCATTTGGGACTAGGGCTTCCATAGCAGATAACACAACCACCAAGCAGGCTTCAGCCAAAGTCCTTTTGATTTTTTTGTTTTTGAGGAAACATTTTCTCTCCCCCTCCCATCTTTCCATGATTATACCACCCTCCCTGCTATGACTTCATCATGTTGCCCTCCCTCCATCCTGCCCCTGCTCCTTGCCAGGAATGGCCCTCCCCCTCAGGGTCGTGTGTCAAAAGCCAGTTACTGGGTCACTCAACTTCTTTTTCCACACGCTTCTCCTCTGCACCACCCAAGTGCTGCGGGCAGCCCCTTGACCTCAGTGGAGCACTTTCCGGAGTAGCTATCCTCAACATTCCCAGCATGCACGGTGGCTCCAACCTCTGGGGTGAGACCAAAAGGCCTTTGGGGGAGGCAGCAGCGCGAAGCACGGCAGGGAGAGCCGCCCAGCCCCAGGTCATCACTGATGCGGAGACCCTGAAGAACTGCGTGCAAGGTGAGCCGAGGACACAGAGCTGGCTTTGGTGGGCCAGGCTAGTGGGTTGCCGTGGATGGGAAAAGCAGGAGCGGACATGGAAGCGGGGAGGAATGGGATGCATGTTTATAGGCAGCCGGCTGGCTTGGGAAGGCCAGGCTTCACTCTGGTGCCTAAACTCCTGAAAGGGGTCTTGCTAAGGAAGTCAGCACGGGCATGGATGTCGCCAAGGTCCTCAGTTGTCTCCGCCCTGCAATTCCTTCCCATCCAGACCTGAGTGACCGGCGGATGGAGGTGGTGGGCCTGGAGGGCGTGATTGAGATGGGGCAGATCTACACGGGACTGAAGAGTGCAGGCAAGCGGCTGGCCAAGTGCTCTGAAATCACACTGCGGTGAGTAGCTGTCCAACTCACGGCCACTTGGAATGAGCAGGAGACGTCCCCGGGCCACCCCTCCACCCTTCCCAGCAGGCAGCACAGGCTTGCGGCAGCTTCTGCACCAGGAGCTCCCCCAGCCCTCGGACTTGGCTCCGGGGCACATGAGCACACCCTGGCAGTGCTTCTGTGCTTGTGCGGAGTGCCTTTGTTGCGGCAATTAACTCCTCTTAATGGGAATGATTCACAGGCTGAGCTGGCTCCGTATAATAAGTGGCCTTCGGCAAGCCAGTGTCCCTCTGGGGATCATCCAAATGGCCTGCCTGACAGGGCTGTTGTAAGGACTGTGGGGGTAATATTTGAACAGAAAGTCCTATATAAATGAGTAGGTAGACATAGTAATAGTATCGACTGGCCAAACCTCAGGCACCCCCTGGCTAGGATTTAGATCGCTTTGCTTGCAAAGTCCAATTATCGGCGAGGAGAATGGATATGCCCTCCTGCATGCTTTCATGCTGGCTTCCCTCCATTTCATTTATATTTAATTCTAACATCTCGGGATGGTTTACAACAAACACACATTTTCTTTCTGCCCTCTTGCAGAACCCTCAAGCACCTCCCCATGCAGATTGATGGAGAGCCTTGGATGCAGGCCCCATGCACGGTAAGCACCAGCAGGACCATCCTGGCACTTGCCCACGGTGCTGTTGGTAGAGCAGAGTTTGGACTTCCTGGGGGCACTGAGCCCTGGCCCCGTGATGGATACAGCCGTGTCTGGAAAATCCTGAAGCTGCGGTGCTTTCAGTGGCTCTGCATTACTACTTCCACTGATGTGGAAGCTGCATTTTAGCTTCACCAAAAAGCAGTGCAGCTGGGGAGTGGTTCCTCTGCCCAGCTGTCTGAGCCATTTTTCGCACTAGTTGAGGAAAGACCCAGGTCCTCCTGCTTTAAGTGTTGGCACACCGTTGTTCTGTATGTGCATTTTCAGATCAAGATAACCCACAAGAACCAGGCCCCGATGCTTATCGCGCCTCCTCCCCGATCCTCCAGCTTTTTTGGCCTCAAGAAGGGACCGCAGGAGCCTTAAAACGGTTTCCGTGCCTCTCGGGGAACTGCTGTCTCCACAGTGATGCACCGCCTGGGCTTCTGCCAGGACAGCGAGGTGTTCTGCCCTATGGGGGACTCTGGATCCATCACCTGCACACACGGCCACGGGGCCTGAGACAGGCTTTCTGCAGCCTCAGACTTGACGAGCTCACGGGGGGCGGGGGCGGCGGGGGCTCTACTGCCACCAGATCCTTTGCTTCTACCACACAGACCAGTCTGGTCTGAGGAAGGGGAACTCGGGCCCAGGCCTTGGTAGGTCTTGCAGTGCCCGGCCCGCGGAGGTTGCGCCTCAGGCTGCCGGCCTGTGCCAGTAACCTCTTAGTGTGTGGATGCCAATTGCCTCCTCCCTGGTCTGCTGAAAGGCCCTGCTCACTGCTGGCTCCTGCCCGCCTGATTTTGCCCCTTGTAGAATTGTACCCCCTGCACTTGAGGCAACTACTGAGAGACTGTGGTGGCGCCGGCTCTGCTCTTCCACTTCTCCTCCCCTTTTATTTATTGCAACTCCATTCCAAGTCCTCCACGTAGAGTTATCAGAAGTGCCTCAGCATATAGTAATAAAGGACTGGGCTTGGATTTTTTTCCTCTTCTGTTCTAGCCGGTTTCTTTGGATGGGGCAGGCACTGAGCCTGGACTATGGGCTTCCGGGGCTTAAGGTAATTTCACTGTGTTGGCCACACCTCACATAAGCGAGAACAAACTCCTGTTCTGTTGAGAGGTGTGGGTAGGGTGCAGAAAAGAACCATATTTGCGCATGCAAGGGTGTGTGCAGACACAAGCAAAATTACTGTGCCCTGCAGCGCACCTCTTGTGCAGTCCAGGGTGGGCAGAGAGCAGGCCTCCAGATGTTTTGAACTTCAGCTCCCAGAAACCCCCAGCCAGCATGAAAAGGAATGCCGGAAGCTGAAGTGCAAAGCAGCTGGAGGCCTGCTCTCTGCCTGCATCTGGTATGGCAGAACCCAGCAGGTAGTCCACTGTTTTGCTGCTCTTGGGATTGTATCTCCAAGCCTCAGGCATGCCTGTGTTGGCCTGCGACTCTGATATGCTTGTCCTGTGACACGCTGTTTACTTGCGAGGAGCTCAAGCGTGGAACAATTCACTTCGGTAAAGCAAAGGACCCAAATCGCAGACCCGCATAGTTCATCCGCTATTGTTCTGTCAATGAAGGTGTTGAACTTGAAGCTTTCCTGCTCCCTCCAGCTGCTGCACACAAGCAGGCAGCAGAAGTTTGTGCAGAAAGAACCCAAGGCCAGTTGCCTTTCCTGATCTGCTCTCAGATCCAACATGCCCTCGCAACCCTTGGACCCTATACAAAAAAATAAAGTTTGGGACCAGTGGGAGTAACTTCATGGTGCTGTCTCAGATCCCGCATTGGTAGCTTGTTAACTGTATAAATACAATTCAGGACAGGAACAGGGTCCTTGGAAAAGCAGGATTGCTAGAAAAGGCTTCACAGATAAGAAAACAGAGCAATGGATTGTCCTAATTACTAAGTGAGCCTCCTCTCTTGCTTCCATTCTGCTCAGTGGTGTGGTGAAATTGTCGAAATGAGTTTACCAAAAGTTTGCTTTTTTAAAAGATCTATCGAGTTAACTTTACTCCCAAGGGAATCTGTGTATTTGTCAGAGGAGAAAAGAGCAATGTGCATCCATGCCATCGTGTGCAACAAACCTCTACAAAAGTTTCAAAAATATGCTAGGCATTATTGCAAAAGGGAAAAAATATAAAAGTTATTATCCAGAATTGCCTGCATTCATCAGACAACCAGTGCCATGTCCACGTATTTCAGTGCCATCTCTAGCACTTCTGGAGATGGGTTTTAGCAAACTTCTGTAAGAGCCCTGCTGTTTGACTGGCGAGTGAAATTTGGCACAGGGTGTACTTGGAGACAAGACTTATATGCGGGAGGCATCCTGCCCCATTCATGGAATTTTACCAAGTGTTGGGTTGCAGTATCCAGAGGACATTATTCATTTGTAGTTCTCCTGTGCTTTTTGCCTTTTCCCTTCCATTGTGTAGAATCCATTGAGAAAGCAAAGTTGGAATGGCTATGTTGTCCTCCTTCCTGTTTAGCTATAGGACCCAGTAGGAAGCACCCACATCATAGGCAATGACACACGCTTGTAGGTCCAGAGACTCAGAGAGATGGTGCACATAATTGGGAATGCCTTTCACCAGCTCTGTCTGGGGCTGGGGGGAGGTTGCTGTTCCTTCCAGATTTAGATCCATCATTCATTCCTTGGTTGGATGGTGGTATTGTGCTCTGTTTTGAAATGGATCAAGAGCATGATCAGAAGATCCCCTACATGCTTTCTTTCTTAAATCTTGTGGGTAAACACTGCAGCTGCAGGTCATGGAGTCCTGCATTGAGCGGGATGTTGGACTTGGTGGCTTTATAGGCCCCTTTCAGCTTTACTATTTTATGATTCTGGGGAGTCATACACACAATTGTAACCCCCTTTCTACTGCAAAGCATCCATAGAAGAGGAGCATGTTGTAGCAAAGCTTGGATAGAAAAGGAAGGGGGGCTTAACTGTTTTCCTGCTAGGCCACTTTCAGGGGTAAAGTTGTTAGGCATGGGAAGAGTAAGGCACTGCTTTCCTCTAAATGCTCTCACACATGGCCTTTCCTCCTCCTCCTCCTCCTCCTCCAGTGCAAAAAACAAAACAAAACAAAAAAACCTCTTGGGGAATTTACAAGAAAGGCTTGTATTAGACACAATTGCAATGTATCTTTGCCACAAAGCTGACTTTGACCTAGACAGGCAGAAACTGCCCCAATTTCTTTGGAGGATGCCAAAGATCTTAAGACTCTGTTTTAAGATCTAAGGATCACTTCTGAATGGTTAAGGCCATTCCACATTATCATTTCTGGAACCGTGAAAGTGTGATTGTTACTTACCTAAATGTTTTTCCTGAAGACAGGAGATTACACATGTACAGAGGTATTGAATGTAAGTGCTGTTACTTGTTTAGGGACTAATCCAAAGGAAAGAATGCAGTTTCTGGGTTCTTGTGTATCCAGGTTGTGATCCTAGGGATTAGCCCTTAGAAGTGTTAAATTAGCACACAAATACCTGTCTTAAGACTGCAGCCAACATGAGAGAACACCCTTCCCAACACCCATCATCCTCAGCATGGGCAATGTAGTGGTGGTTTTACATATAAGGAGGGTGCCAGGTCAAGGAAGGCTGCATTAAAATAACAGACTGGGACTGGGGAGATTCAGGTTCAAATCCACAGCCCCTTAGTTGTTTACAGCCTAAATGAGAGGGTAAAAGAAGTAGGGGAGAACCATCTGCACATTGTTCCCCTGAGTACTCCAAAGGAAAGGTAGGATACACGTGTAATAGCTACCATAATTAAGAAATCGACAAGTCATTTCAAACTATTTTAAAAGTAGAATCTGAGGTGGCCCCTTGCTGGCCAGGGAGGGGTGAGTTGAGACAACAGCAGGAGTAAGGCATGCTGGACTTTGTATGGAAACGTGGAGTGGTACTTTGAGGCCCATTGTTCACGATGGAGGAGGTGCTTTGAAGAACTAGCAGTGAGTGTGTTCTTTCCGTCCAGGCTTGCAGAAGATGGGGTGTTGGTTTCATGTTCTGAAATAAGGCTTGGGTCCAAATGCTTTCACCCTCTCTTGAGATTCTAGTACTGGATGAAGAGCAGGGGAGGCATTCCTGAGCTATACTGTTTGGAACAGAGATGCATCACTGCACTGGAAGGGACTACACAGTGCAGTGCAGCAGCTGCTTCCGTGAGTGTCTTTACACAAAGTTATTAATCAGCTGTTAATGGGCAAGCTGCCTGGGCCAGGTGGAGCTCCCTGATCTCCATGAAAGCTTTCAAATTAGGCCTTTTTTGCTGATTTAAGCAGCTAGGAGATCAGTTGTTGCTGACTAGAATCTCCTGCCTTTGTAATGCATCCCTTCCAATCTTGATTCAGTAGTTGGATAACTATGTAGAAGTAACTAAGTGAGGGACAGGAAAACTAGCCTCAGGAAGGGTAACCTTATCTTAGGGGGGAGCTGCTTTGCTTGCTCATTCTTTCAGCAACAGGTAATGTTTGTGGTAGGGCTGGAGAATACATAGCAACCAGAAGAATACCTGGGTCATAACAAGGTACAATGCTATGGGGAAATGCATAGTCTTGCAGTATGTCTTTTTCTGGATTGGCTACATGATCACTCATGAAGAAGTCCACCTGAGCACAGGAGGAGGGGCAGGACAGCTGAGCCAGCATCTTGTCTGATGTCATGTGCACCCATCATTTCAGCTGTGAAGCCAAGTGCACCCAGCAGCCTCAGAACCTGCTGTGAGCTCTGCTTCCCACATTAGCTTATGAGTTGGTCTATGACAAAGTACTTTTCTGTGTTGGAAACTGGTGTGGTAAGAGGCCTCCACCCTGACAGATCACGCATATCCACTGTAGAAGAGGTACCGTCTCCTCTTCTTGCTTTTCTTACCCCTTATTCAGAAATGTAGAACCGCAGGTAACCCAGTTACTTCTGCAGGCCAGGACGCCTTTTGCTGAACCCTGCCAAACATTTTTCCTCTACGTTCTCAATCACCCCAGTTTGCACACAAGCCTACAGGGCTGTGGGAATGGCAGACTCTCCCAGATCCTCCCACCTTTATTACTCTCGTGCACTTTCCCATCCTCAGAGTCAGATGTCCATCTTTCTTCAGGAGAAACCTGTTCCACAGGAAGCAGCACCCAGGTCCCCTCCCTTCTCCTCTCCAGCCCCTCCAACACCCAGGCAGGCTTCAGTCACTTCTCTCCCTCGCCATCCTCTTCCTCTGGCCCTCCCAGGGGCCTTTCATGACCACACGCATCGGTGCCTGCTCCTGTGGAGTATGGTACAAGAATGTGGCAACTGGAAGCTCTATTAGAGCTGGAAACCTCCAACTTGATTATTCTGTGAAACCCACCTATGAGTGATGTGGCATGTAGTGTTGACCGGTGCGGAATTCTGGATTATACCACTTTAGACAATGAGTAGGGTGTCATATTTCTAAACCCCCCTCGCCACATTAGAGGCTTGCACAACATACTAAATACACTGGGGAGAAGCACACATTCATTTCATACAGAAGAGAACTTTCTTAAGATGAACAAGCCTTGAAATAAGGAATTCCCTCTCCTCTGTCCCCCTTCGGTGTCTGAAGTGGTACAGTCAGAAATCCTACAGCTCCATTGAGGCAGACCAGGGTGTCGGGCTCCTTGCTGAATGGACACAGCTGCAGCCCCACTCAGGAAGGTACTGAGATAGCACCATCAAGGATTCTCAGTGTTTACTTAGCGGGAATTTAAAAAAGAACAACAACAATGCTGCCGGGGAGGGGGTCAGCTTAGGGGGAAGAAGAACTGCAGGGGAGGACGCTGCCTCCTTTCCCAGTGTGGGCTCCATGAAGCACCTGGTCTGTGGATGGCCAGGCAAGGGACCCTTGGCATTCATCTCCATCTTCAGATCACGTGGCCACTCAGGAGTGGGCTGCTTTCCCCACTGGCCCCTTGCCCAAAAGCCTGGCGTAGGAAGAGGCGTACACTGGTGCGGTCAGGCAGCCATCTCCTGGGAGAGGTACCAGAGGACATCACTGCACGTAGAGGGGTGTATTTTACATGCCTGTAATGAAAAAATGTATGTTTAAAAGGGGCAAATGAACTCAAGTAGCTCACAATTCCTTAGACTGGTTCATTGTTCTGTCCTTACTAGGCATGCTGGATTGCAGTACCTGTGGCTGCCAGTTACTGATCCAAATCCAACCCCAGTGGCTCCTCATTATGTGCAAACCAGACAAGGGTAAACTGTTGGGATGCTCAACAACCCACCTGGAACCCATGGACTATTTTAGGGTTGTAGGTGGCTTGTCACTTTGATGCAGCTACTCTGGGCCATGGATAGGCAGCCTATTGTCCTCCAAATCTTTCAGGCTACAGCTCCCATCAGCCCCATCCATCCTGACCAGTGGTCAGGGGTTATGGGAAATTGTCCTCCAAAACATCTGAAGGGCAGCAGGGTGCCTCCCTCTGCTCAGCGCCTGCCTGCCTGCCTGTGTTCCATGTGGCTGGGCAAGTACTCACCTGTAGGTATAGACAACCGCACCCAAGGCAGCAGCAACTAGGACTAGGCCCACCACTAGTGAAACTTGGGCTGAAGCTGAAGTTCTTCCTGCTGGAGAAAAAGGTGAAATTAACATCTGTTCACTGTTTACAGTGAGTACTGGACAGGATACACACCTTCCTTTCATAATGGGTAGGCAACTTGTGGATGTTTTGCCTACAACTCCGATCAACCCTCACCATTGATTATGAAGGCTAGGGCTGATGGGAGTTGTAGGCCAAAACATTGGAGGGCCACAAGTTGCCCAGCTCTGCCCTAGAAGCACAGCAGGGCTACCACTTTGGCTATGCCTCTCTGCACCTGTTCAATGCCCACCCCACAGCAGGGCTACCCACCACGCTGCTGATGTGAGGAACTGCTTTCCTACACAGAGCTCTTAAGGCTTGGGAGCTGAGGCAGGCCTCGGCTGCAGCAGGAGAAGCCGGCTCTCCAGGGCTCAGGCCTTACCTTGGACACTGACTTGGGTGCTGGCAACGGCAAGGCTATTGGCATCAGCGAGGGAGATGTTGACACAGTAGAGGCCGGACTGGTTGAAGGCTTGGCGCAAAACCAGCAGGCAGTCCGGGCTAGGCTGCACAGGGCTGCACACCGTTTCCTGGGCCATCAAGCACTCGGGGTCCGAAATGGTGGTACAGACTTCTTCTGGGAGGCTACCAGCGGGACAGGACTATTAGTCGAAATGTTGGAAGAAGACCAATCCTCCCCACCTCCACTAACCGCAGCATTTGGAAATCTCCCCCACGGCAGTGCTTTGCTATCCAAGTACTGCTTCAGCTTCACTGTAGCTGCATTGTCTCTCCCAGCCTCCTGAAGGGCTGTCCGGCTTGTTGAGGATGGCCCATCCACAAGCTGGCCTACAGCACCCTTTGCCGGGCTCCTAACTTCCTTTCAGGCCTCCCTAGCAGCCCGTCAGTCTGCTCCTGTGCAGCTCAGCCACCGTTCTGAATGATGGCGTGGAAAGCCCAGGGATGGGGAGAAGGGACCCGAGGAGGTGGCTCCTGTTACACAACCTACCTTCCTTGGCAGGTCACTGTGAGATCTACTGTGTTTGCTGCAACGGCCGACACCAGTGGTACCACTTGCACAATTTCTACGCTCTCGATGCCCTCTGCAGTAAGAGAGAACAGAGATGGGGCCCGCTTCTCTTCCACGTGCGTTCCTTTTGCTGCCTGGCTTTGATACAGTTCTCCCCTGCCCTGGAGCAGGAAAAGGGAATGTGCGGACCTCTGGATGTTGGATTGCAGTTCCCGTCATCCCTTACCATTAGCTGGGGTGGCTGGGATTGATGGGAGATGCAGTCCAAAAACATCTGGAGAATCACCTCTGGAAGTGAAGAAATGGATGATGGGCTGCCTATATTTAAATGGCCCTTTTGTACCCAGCTCATAGCTGGATGGATTTATTTCTAAAAAGGCTCTGTTGCCAGTATGACAACATACTGTCTGTACCAGGGGTCTCAAACTCAACTTACCTGGGGGCCGCTGGAAGAGGAGTCTGGGTGAGGCTGGGCTGCATCGAGTATTCCACCACCGCGGTGGTGGGGGGCCGCTCATCCCGCCGCCAGCCCGGGCACCGCCGGCGCTTTGAAGGCCGCAGGGCCCCTCCCCCGTGCCCTGCCCATCCCGGCAAGTGGCCCGCGGGCCGCGAGTTTGAGACCCCTGGTCTATACCATCAGGTTCTGATCAGAAGGTGGAATGGCGTTTCTCACCCCTCGAGAATATTTTTGTCCTCCTCCCTTACCACAAATATGCAACTTTATCCTCTTTCAGCGGCCACAGCACTGTGTGGCACTCATTTGCTGGATGCAGGGCTACAAACATTTGGGCACCTGTGGATGGGACTGCAGCAAGCCCAGGTGACCGTGCAGCAGGCTTCTGTGCATGGTTTCACCACCTCCCTGCCAAGATGCCACCAATCCTCAAGGGCCCACAGTCAAATCCCTGCAGGCAGCAACCCCTGCCCCCGGACTCACGGACAATGTCCAGATCAGTGGCGAAGGTCCCGTAGCGGTAGAGGAGGCAGCCAGCTGGTGCCTGGCGCTTTACCAAGATCTGGGCAGCATCAGTTGAAGTTGTTTCAGTGTCCGGTGTGACGGATCCGGCCAGGCCGATGGTTGATGGATCTTCAGCAACATCTGCTGGGAAACAGTCCAAGGTCAAGGGAGAAAAATATGTTTTGCTTCTCCATCTCCTTTTCCTCATAGCCTCACGCTGCCTGTGTCTCAAAGGGGAAGCTGCTGGAAGGGGAAAAGCCGTGGGTGCTTTGACCTCCAGGGGCTGATGGATGTGGCTAGATTTGCAGATTTTAAGGTGAAGCGATTACTCCTCTGTACAAGAAAGACAAGCTACTCTCTGCTGAGTAGGTAGGGGGTGGCATGGAGGCTACGGGGAAGTACAGAGGGTGGACTGGGCACCACCCTCTTTTGAATCAGTGAGCACGTTTGGAATGATGAGAGGCTCGTGGGTGTTCTCACAAAATGGTTGCCTTGGTGGGTGTGGCCTTTCAGGAAACACACAATGCACAACAAAATACTCATTTCCCAGAAGACAAACCATCAATTCTCAGAGAAACAGAAGCACACATGCCAAAGGGAAATAGGAAGCTCGTATCACATAAAACCCAGGCAAAACTCTGTCTCACACATGCACACAAGCAAAGACCTGCTTGCCATCTGCCTCTACCCTGCCCCTTTTCTTTTTTCTGGGTGGCTGGGCTGCAGCCGCTTTCCCCATTTTTATTTTGTGAGGATGCCTCTGGGACCCATGTGCGACCTGGACATGTTTTTGGAAATGGAGGTGGTACTGGAGGCCAGCCTTATTTTCTGCAGCGTGCTAGTCTTTCTGTTAAAACGCTTGAATGAGTAAAGAGTCTGCAACAAAAGTTAGGCGGAACAGGGAGCCCAGTGGGTGCCAACAGAGGTGTCTGCAGGCGCACGGGGGACAGCAGAGATCGGTAGTGACTAGGGTGAAAGCGGGAAAGCTGAAGCCGGGGCCAAGGGGAGCATCAGGAATATGAGTGGTGATCAGAACGGCAGATGGGTTTTGTTAGAGTATCCAGGGGAAGAAGTGGTGTCCTCTTTTCATTTGTCCTGGAATCACATCACTGCAAGGAGCTGCGTCCCTTGGGAGGAACTGTGCAGATACTCCAGTTTATTAAGCAACACTTATACAAAAAGGTGGCTGCTTCTAGTCCACTCTTTCTCTCTGCTGATGTGCACCATACGGTAATCACATGCCTCAACCCAGATAATCTTCCATTCCTGCCTTCTTAGCCCATCTCCCTTTCCTTATCTCCACTCTGGATGCCCTCTGCCTGCAGGAAGTTCACTAATAAGCCCACCCTCGCCTGCCTCATGCTCTCTCTGAGGAAAAGTCAGCCCCAGAGAATCCGCAGGGATGGAGGCATTAAGCCACAATCCTGAGCAGCTGCAAGGCAAAGAACCTCTCACCCGCCTACCTGCTGCTGGAGATGCTGCTGTGTTGGCCACGCTGGAGAGGGCTGTGCTTGCTCCAGGGGGTCCTGTTGCAGGTGCCCCAGAGGACAAAACTGTGGCTGCCAGAGTGTTGGGGTCATCCTCGGGTGCCACCACGGATGGAGAAGCAGCCCCTGCAGTGCCAGGTAGGGATGCCGACACCACGCTGGACGTGGACGCCAATGCCACGGTGCCTGGAAGAGGTGCAGGCGTGGCAGCAGTCCCAGATGCAGGGTCCGCGGTGCCTGCGGCTTCTTCAGCCGGAGCAGCAGAGGCAGCAGTTCCAGGCTCCACAGATGCAACAGCTAAATCTGCCCCTTCAGGCATGGTGCTGATCACGGTGACAGATGCTACTGCAGCGGGAACAGAGCCCGTCCCTGGTGGCCGTTCTGTTACGAATGCCGAAGTTGCGGCAGCTGGGGCTGAAAGGGCGAGGGTGGGTGGAGAGCGAATGAGAGACCCCACAGGAAATATCCTAAGCGTGCTCTTGTAGGCATGTAGTCATGGGGTGGGGCAGGGCAGGGTGGGGGGAACTTGTTTCAGCCTGGCAGATGAATTCAGCTTCGGAGAAGCTCTTCATGGTGGGTGAAGGGACTGAGGGCAAAGAAGGGTGGGCCAAAGGCATAAGGATGGGGCTAAAAGTAAGAAGAAATACCAGCATATTTTAGCATAAAATTCATCCTGCCAGTCACTGAGCCTTAGGAGAAGCATCTCAACATGTTAGTATGGGGGAGAAACTGGCTTGGTCTTCTGGGGAACCACAGAGGGCCAGATGTGGTCTGAAGTTCCCCATCCTTGCTCAAATGGCTCAAATGAAGACCAAATTAAGACCAAAAAATGGTTGGAATTTGCTACCCTAGACATTAGGGTGCCCTAGATGAAGGGATTCTAAGGACTAGTAATTAGAAATAATTGTAGTTATTCCATCTCTTTCTCCTAATTAATTTTCTGGAGTAAGAAAAAAAGGATGCATAGGAGGACTGAGAAGAAACAACCTTGAGCTGGACACCCTGTAAATGTCAGTGAATGTGAAAGAAGGACGGTGCTGGAAAAGCTTCATTTGGAAGTGCCTGGGGTCAAAGTGAATGGCAAGTAAGCCAACGATGGAGAGAGGCCCTTTTAGACTGTGGTTAGATTTAAAGACCTGTTCCATTGGTGTTCCAGTGATGTCCAGTGGATTTCCTTTAAGGAAAGGAAACTTTCCTACCTCTCCCTCTCTGCCAAGGAGACCTTGCCCACTGCAGAGGATTCTGGGGGGAATCCTGATGCTCTGAACCTTAATTACCAATCAGACCCAGGAGTTGCAGTCCAAAACATCTGAAGTTCACCAAGCTCAGGGAGACTGTTCTAGGGCAAATTTGCTCACTGCTTAGGCTTGTTCAGCCTCACCATCACCCAGAGGGAACTGAATGTGAGCTTTATGCAATGCTTTGTTGTGGCTCTGAAGATCAGTATGAGTGGGCAAGCTGATCGTTAGGGAAAGTTCTCCTACATGACGCATTTTCTCATTAAGAAAACCTCCCAAGGAACCACAGAGGTTCCAAATAATGGTTTAAAAACCTTTGTTCTGTTTATCCTGTGAATGCATTGCTATGTCACTCCAGATCTGGTAGAAAAGTGTTTTAAGTTACCTCCAAAAATGCTACCTTCAGAAACAAATTCTGTTAACCATATACAGATTTGAGATGCAGTTTGTACTCATGGAGAAGGGCAAGTGGTGCCCAGGGTTCTTTCTGAACCCTGCGTAGAGATACTGCAGATCAGCCTCCGGACTTTCTGCATGCAAAGCTGATGGGTTACAACTGAGCTACCTTCCATCCCCAAGTGGGATCCTGAGCTGTCCAGCTATGGAGGAGGGCACTCGACACTTACCAGTGGTCTGGATGCCCTCGGAGCTGACCACAGTGGGAAAAGCACTGGTCGCTGGCCCAGGGGTGCCACTTGCCGTTGTTGTGGCTACGACGACTGGCGCATCCGTCGTGCTGCTTCCACAAGAGGCCAATGGGATGGCAGCCTGGAGCACCACACGAGGGCTGAAGGTCCCAGCAGCAAGGTAGGTGTGGGTAACCATGGCGGATCGAGATATCAGTGTCCCACTCTGGTCCCCAAAATCCCAGGAATAGGAGATGTCAGCATCACGCAGGTATTGACTGGGGTCGTGGAGGCGCACACCAAAGGAAATGGCCCGGTTTCGTACAAAGCGGCCATTGGCCCCTTCGACCTGTGCTATGTCCACATTGAACGGGATCTGATCTGGGAAGGCGAGCAGAGCATCAGCAGCAGACACGGAAGGTAACTGGGCAGACGGAAGGCCATGGCCACAGAACAAACCCCCAGGGAACCTCCCAGTCACTTCATATCTGCCCTCCCTCTCCCACTGGCCCACAGTGCCTCCTGCTCCATCAGCTGGTCCCCACTCACATTTTGTGGTAGATGGCTATGGAGGTGGCAGTATTGGGACTCAGGCAACCTGGGTTCTAGCCCCACTCAGCCATGGATATAACTGGGTGATTTTGGGGCCAGTCACAGACTCTCAGCTCTGTCTACCTCACAGGGTTCTTGTTGTGAGGTTCGGCTTGAGAGGAGGAGGAGAATTATGTAAGCTGCCTTGAGTTCCTTGAAAGGAATCAAGGTGGGTTATAAATATAAGAAATCAATACAAATATGTGTTCAGAGTGCTAGGGCAGGGCTTATAAATTTCATCAAGGGGGCTGGTGGGGAAGTCCGCTTCCAACACTGCAGTAGATAAAGTTTAAAATTGGATCCAACCCAATACTCAGATTATCGGAGAGGGGAAGGGACTGACCAGTGCCTTCTTCTCATGGCAGTCTTTTGGCCCATTGAAAATGCTGCACAGACCATCAGCAGGAGTCCTGCTGAATTGGGTCATGCACGGGGTGGAGGGGGGTATCCTCAAAAAAATCAGGTGGAGAATCTTTCCTAGAGCAAAGCCCTTCCACCTGTGGAAGTCCCCTTCCTCTCACAGTAGGGATACCAGGATGAAATGCCTTTGCCCCAGCAGAGTCCCGGCCTTCCCACCTACCAGTGATGCTGAATTGAGATGAGGTGCCACCGATTGGGATGAATTTCTCACGTCCCCGATAGTGGTAGACCTCCACATTCATGGTGTAGGAACCCAGAGGGATATCACTGGTTTCAACAGTCAGCTGAGATGAGGGACCATCTACTACCTGCCAGTAACGTCCTGTGGGGAGGGAAAAATGGCAGGAGAGACAGTATCCAGACGGTGCACAGGAATTTCCCTTCCTCCTTGCTCTGTTTTATATGTGGCAATGCTGACCCGGTCTAGGGCCTGTGCCACAGATGCACACAGAAGTGCAATTCAAGGTGCAATCCTATCCATGTTTAGATGGGGGGAATCCTGCAACTCCCCAGCTAGCATGGGAGCATGTATGACTGGAGAACATTGGCAACAGTAGGATGTCTTTCTGCTTAAACATGCATAAGACCGTGCTTGGAGGGAATTTCCAGAGGGCAGTGAAATATTAGAAGTCTCCAAGCAAAAACAAGAGAATGGCCTGTGAGGGGAGCACAGCGAGAAGCTCTAGCTTCGCCATGGCTAAGGCAGACTGCCAACTTCTTCTCTGGCAGGGCTTCAGTGTCTTTCATAGCTAAGTAAGAAGCAGCAGGAAAAGATTTTTTTGCTTTGACATACAGGGGGAAAGAGTCACCTGCTAAATTTCTGTTTGCTATTTAGCTCTTAAAGCCCTAGGAGCCTACCCAGGAAAAAATGGCATCCCTGCCAGTAGTAGCCACAGCCAAAGAACAATGCTTTGTGTCTTTTGAGTTGAAGGACACAAACAGCTCTGAGGATTTCTATTTGGGAAGGTTGGGCATATTTTGTATGCCTGAGGAGGAAGATTTGGATTAATTTTATTCTAAACCACTCCGCAGCCAGAACTTGGGCCTTAGTACATGATGCTCATAAGATAAAAATCCATTAATTACAATCTCATGGCACCTTAAAGGCTAACCAATTTTTTATACTATAAGCTTTCTCAGACTATAGGACTCTTCATCAAAGATGGACTATAGTCCATGAACCCTATGCCATAACAAATTGGTGAGTCTTTCAGGTGTCACAGGACTCTTTGTTCCTTTACTGCAACAGACTGGCATGGCTGCCCCAGTGGGGAAAAATCCAAATTGAGGATTATTTCACTTGAAAGACAAATGAGTACTCTTGTTTGTTTGCTTACGGATTCAATTCTAGGTTTGGTGATCCCAAAGTAGCTTGCAAAATTTCAACATAAAATTGCAAATGCATAATACACACTTCTTCCTTTTTCACCTCATCTTCTCTCTCAGTGAGTCCCTGATCCTGCCTAATCTTAGAAGCTAAGCAGGGTCAGGACTAGTTGAAATCTGGATGGGTGACTGAAAATGTCGTGAACCACCCAGACGGCTTTGGCTATGGGCAGTATAGAAATGGAAGACGACGACGACGATGACAAAAAACCCCCACTGTAATGATGAAGAATAAAGTAAAGCCTTCATGAGACTTGGCCCTGCTCACTTCTCCGGGAGCATCCACTCACCCCATGTCTGCCAGACGTAGACAAACTTGCCACGCCTTCCACGGCCATTTGAGGGGAAGGGCTGCCCATCGGGAAAGAAGGAGTCCGAGCCTTTGGCCTCCTGGTCAGGGAAAACAGGCTCTCCCTGCATCACGCGTGTTCCTGCAAGACAGCAAGGAGTGGTTGGAGGGGGAATGAGGAGAGGTGACGCATGTGAGGAGGGTCTGGGCCAGGGCCAAATCTGACCCTCCAGGAGTCCCAGTCTGTCTCCCCCACCCCCCAGCTTGCCCCAGAAGCTGCTTTCCCAGCTCACTGGTTGATTTGGTGGTTTCCCCTGGCTTTTTGCTGTGTAGTTTTTTCCTCATTTTAAAAGGCTGAACTGCCTCTTTCAGGGCTTCCTTACTGGCAGGAAGAGCTTTCAGTTACAGTATACTGGCTTTTCATTTGGCCCTGCAGCCCCGTTTAGCCTGTGGCTCAGACCACTTGTGCAGTGCAGCCCCTGAGGACTGCTGTGAAATTGAAAGTGGCCCTCTGGATGAAATACACTTGCCACCCCTGGCCGGGGGCCCCCACGGGGCTCCAGCGGGATAGAGGGCGATGCGATGCGCCACGCACGCATGCGTTCGGCTCACCGTTTATGGAGCAGTTCTGGCTCCACACCACGCGTCCATCTGGCAGCACCGTCTGGTTGCTGGGGAAGCGCAGGGCAATGCTGAATGTGGCTTTGGCTCCTGTTATTGTTGGGGCATCATTGCTGATGTCGAAGCTCACATCGCCACCTGGAGCGGAAGAGGAAGGAAAGAGAGGGGCAGCGATGCCATGCAGCTCTGAGTTTCCCCTGCCACTGGGCCACGAAGCCTCAGCCCAGCGCTTCCCCTTCTCCCGTGCAGCCCCTGCCCTCTGGCCAAAGCCGCTCCGCACCTCGCCAGCAGGTCCGCTGCCTGGGGTCGCCCTCTTGCCACGTGGGGTACAGCCCCGAGTTCCAGGTCTTG